>NC_031773.1:53893213-54038596 GCF_001522545.3 Parus major | reverse complement strand
GAGCTGGCCCACGAGGTGATGCCCAGTGGCTGCAGGTGAGCTGGCCCACGAGGTGATGCCCAGTGCCTGCAGGTGAGCTGGCCCACGAGGTGATGCCCAGTGCTTGCAGGTGAGGTGGCCCACGAGGTGATGCCCAGTGCCTGCAGGTGCCCCTGGCCGTGCCCAGCAGCTCCTCACCGGCTGTCCCGCGGGCACCCCGGGCGGAGGCGCGGCGGTGGAATTGGCTGCCTGGCTGCTGGGAGCCACCAGCGCGAAGGCGTCGTCCAGCAGGGAGTGCATGGTCTGCCGGGCCTCCTCGATGGACGGCTGCGGGGGCACGTACTGCGACACCGGGTGTGAGGGCAAGCCAGGGAACTTCCCCAGATCCGCTGAGGATGACGTCTGGGGGTCGGGAGGCAAGTCTGGATCGGACTGGAGAAAACGGAAGGAAGGTGAAGGGCAGCCACAGAGAAGATCTAAGCAGCTTCCAAGCCCCTGTGGGCCTTCAGTCCGAGCAACACTGTCTGCCAGAACCACAGCACCTGCCCTTACCCTCCCCACTTCTGCATGCACATACATAACACCAGCAGCTCAAATACTTCATTCAGTGTGATCTGAGGGACTCTGATCTCAGGTAAGGCAGCAGAGCTTTGTGCAGGAGTTACTCAGCTGTAACAGTGGTTTGCAAGCACGTAATGAAGTCGTGCAGAGAGTATTTCTCCATCCAGAAAACAAAACAATCAGCTCTGTCTACATCTCTGGCTTCTTTGCAGCTTTTGCAGGTCTAAGAAATTAATTCAGTCTTTAGCTTATAACTGACCACATCAGCAGCAACATTAAGACAATTATTACCTCCTAGAAAAACACAGAAAGGAAGCTGATAAGTGGTTACCTGCATCCAACTTGAACTTGGGTGCATCACCTGAATGGGATTCATGTAAGTGCTTCACTGCAGCAATACCTTAGGCATGCATCATAATTACAACCTGGGATCTCACCACATGGGCTTATTGTTCATCAGTGAGAGGAAATTAAACGAGCTTTACAGCAGCAGACTTATTATCAGAGCTCATTCTTACCACTGCACGCAGACTGCAAAATCAGTCTTCAAGAGGCACAAGCTTCTACTTTATTAGGGACTTAGAATTCTGAGCAGTCTCACTGCAGATGCCAAAGGGGCTGAGCCTGCTGTGTGCCATGTCTTAATTAAACAGCTTCAGATGATAATTCATTCTACTGCAGCATGACATTAAAATCATCACACTCATGTCTGAAGGCAAAGGGAAACTGCAGAAATCGACATCAGAGTTACCTGACTGCATATGCAGCTAACAATGAAATTCTTAAAATTATTAAACCATCTTTAAAGAGAAGAACTATCCAGGGCCTTCCAGTATTAGCATTTGGCTTCATGAAATCTGCTTAGAAGTGGCTAAAGATGCCTAAATACTGTTTGTGACATGGATATGATTGAACAGAAGTATTCTCCAGCGTCTTTATTTTTTTTAGATGTGAAACAAAATTAATTTTCAAGACATTGCACTAGAATTGTTTCAAGTTAATGTAGTACAAAGACGTGTTTCTCTATCATTAATAATTAATTCCAGCATTTGAAAGATGAGAAAATTTCTCACGAAAATACTTGAATCTTCCACTCTGTAAGAGCAAAGTATGAAATTTCCTGTAATAGATGAATATATAACACCCAGCAAGTTGGACTAGAGTGAAACTATATTCAAGATATTGTGGAACATGTCATGCACACTTTCATGAGCATAACATAGCGGCATTGATGAAAACAAGGCTTTGGTTCTTGGCCTCTGTAGTATCAAGGAACACTTGTCGGAATTCTATTGCTTAATAATGACAGACTGTCAATGAAATCCTTATTTCACTTTGATTTACACGCTAACTACATGACTGAAATGAACCATGTCATATGGACCATAAACAGAAGGCCAAAAACCTGCCAATGTCTCAGCTGTCATCACTGTCAGAACATTCCTGCCATTCAAGAGACATACATACAATATATGCAGAATTATTGACTCCTGGAGGCCTTTTGTACGTCCCATCACTGTCAGTTGTGATTAACCTGTCCTTTTCAGCATCAAGTGGACTCCCGTTTATCTGATGGCGACGGCGCTGCTTGGGAGAACGCTTTGCACGAGAACTTAACAGGAGAAAGACAAAAAGCAGAGAGAGGGAGACAAAGGTAATCACATTTATTTTTGAAATTTTTCTTCTCATCCCACTCAAGCTTGAACTCCTCTGCCCACTTCCTCCAAGTCATCCTTGCCTCAGCCCTGTATCTCTTCCTTTTCCAAGTTTTCTATACCAGTCCTATTAGGTAGCTCAAATCTCTTTCCTCAAGCTTTTCTTAATAACACTCTCATTGGCAACTCTCCAAAACATCCCATTCTTCCCTTAAATTCTCTCCAGAGTCACCCCTCTCCTACATTCATCTGTCCAAGCTGCTTGTGGCTCCGGCCCCCCAGCCCAAAGTGTGACACATCTGCAGGCACAGAACAGACCACACTGCCAACAAAGCTTTGTGCTTGGTCCAGAGGGTTTAACCCCACCAGGCAAACCAGCTGAGGAACCCACACCACTGGAGAAAAGCTATGTTCTATCAGTGCAGAAGCACCCACTGGGCATCAGTGCTCCAGGAACAAAGTGCCTGTATTCCTAAGCCTGAAACCAAACCCAGGGAAAACTTTCTCAGCAAACACAAGGCCAGGAAGGCAGGTCTGTGAGGCTGACAGATGTGCCTTATAACCTTTTATGTATTCCCTCAAGGTAATCTCACTGATTTATGAATTTGCCTTTAACATTCAGAATCTTTATGGTTTTTAGGTTGTTCAAGGTTTTCCTTATTTTACATATTCCCCACCCCTCCCCTTCTGCTTTACAAAAAAAAATATTATTACCTGTTGGTTATATTACTCATAGGTTTCTTTCTTAGTGCAGATATTGCAATTTTAATCCCTCCTCACCACACACAAGAATTATTCAAACAAATGGCAGAGCAAAGACTAAATTGTTTTACAACTGTATTCATGCATTTGGGCTTATTTATCAAGAATTCACTGCTGAGAACTTGGAAAAAAAATAATTTTAAATCAAAACATAGCAGCATATACTGAAATAAATAAGAGTGTTTAGAACAACCCAATCCTTTTCACCTAGATAACTCAAATTCAACTAGTGATCAAAATGATTTTAAGCTCTGACAGTTAAGAAAGTACAGTTTTGATGTAGTTTGGGCACTGACTCTAAAAGAAAATAGTTCATTGCATCTTTGGAATGCCTACCTCTTCCTGGGCTCTATGAAGACAGTAGGCACACTGCCTCCAGGGTCCAAGATCTTGTCAATCTGCATCTGTGCCTTGCGATATATTCTGTGCTGTTCTTTGGAGTCAACCACCACCACGTCATCCACCACTGGAAATTCATAGTGCCCTTTACGCTTGGCGCGGAGGCGAATCTTATTGCGGTGATGCTCGATCTCGGATTTATGCCTCAGGGCTGTTTGTATCTTAAGGAAGGAGAAGAAAAAATAAAAAAAAAAAGGAGGAATATTTTTTCAGCTGCGTATTTTGCAAACTGGGTTTTGCTGCTCTTCTGCAAACCTCTCCTGCCCACCTCTCTGCCTGCCCCTGCCTCCCTCCCCTGAATCTCTGAAGGATTAAAATAAGACACAACCATTTATGAACACGCTTTCCTTCCTGGATATTATGCAGTCTCCCCACTGTCTCCCCAGGTAGATGTACTATTATACACAACACGATTGCCAGCACAGCAGGTGCAATTAGAGGGTAGTGGCACTTTGTTAACAAAAGGCAGGAGGAACACAAAAAACTCCTGCTGTCTGCCAGACGTAACACTGCTCTGAAAAAATAAGACTAACCAGGCTGTAGTTAGCTATGCTAGGCAAGCAGATAGATATTTGATCAACAGTGTTAAAATCTGCCACCCTTTCCCTTTAATGACCTTCATCACACAAGAAGCAAGAATTTCAAGAGCCAACTGAGCTCGTAACTCAGTGCTTCTGCTGTGCCATATGCCATGCAGGAGCACAGGAGCAACACAAGCGCCCAGATCCCCAGATGAACATGGCACTATCAGCTCTGCATCATCTTGGAGGCTGAGTTTTCAGGCCTCTCTCCCACCATTTTTCGAATTTCATGGACTGCATCTCATTATCTGGGTAAAGCTGTTGTAACACCACACTTTTTAAGTCCTGGCCCAAAACCCACTGATAAAATTCTTGTCACTGGTAAGCACTTGAGCACTAGATTAGGTACAACAACTGTATTGCCTGTGCTGGACTAGTTCTGGAACACATCTGCATCAGCAAATTAAGAACCAAATAGAAATTGATTTTTGTGTATTCTCTCATGAAAATCCAAAAAAAAAAAAAAAACCCAAAAAACCCCATATATAGGACACAAGTCAGACTTGCTCTTTATGTTTATAATGAGAATTGTATGTGTCCTGCCCATACAGACAAATTCCTGTTTTGTGGCTCCTCTTGCCTCTGTATCTTAGATTTACATGTTCTCTTCAGTAAGGCACTGAGAAACAGATTCTTAATGAAGTTCAGTTACAGGTTTGAGTAATCTTCCACTCTGAATTATGAAAAATGGTCATCTTACACCCAGTACCAGACCAGGATGCAGGTATATGCTACTGTCAGGCAGTGTATGATGTGGTTTTACAGTGCATCACCTTTCCTCATGCCCCAGGTTCATATCCCTCCTCATATTCTGCTTACAGTAGCACAAGCCTCAGAGAGAGCAGGAAATTTTGTATGTTTACAGTCAGGTAAACACATTACAAGTTGAAAGCTATGAACTGGGCTGCAAATTCACACCCCAGAATGTTTTGAGATAATTTCTTTTTATAACCAACATCCTGAGTTCTGAAAAGTAAAAGAATAGTGTAGAATGAAAGCCAGGGTGGGCTGTATGTTCCAATTCTCATACATTAATTAGCACAACTCTCTTTCAGTCATGTCCTGCTGACTGGCAAAAGGATGCTAATACAAAGGTATCCTGACCATCAAATCCTCTCTGTGTTTAAATTTTGGTTTAGGCATCTCTTAGAAACAGGTCAGATAATTTCTCTGGATGGAAACAGGATTATTCCGGTAACTTGTCAAGATTTAACTCCTCAGGGATTTACAAGGAGCTCCTGATAGCAAGAAACTGGATGCTTTTCAATTCCCCTTTGTCTAGGCATACAATCCTCCAAAAACATTCAAAGCACTTTCAAAAATACCTCTTTATTAATTTTGTTGGTCTCTGCTACTCGATCAGAGAGCACCGAGTTCTGAACCGGAGGCGCTGCCATGGGTTGCATGGCAATCAGCTGGATCTTGCTCGGGACCCGTCTGCTGGCATCTGAGGAACGGGACATCCTATCCACATGTTCAAAGATAGAGGCTGAGGAGTGCTGCTCGTTTCCACTGCTGGTCTGAGGAGGTCCTAAATCACCAGAACCGATACAGAGTGAAGCAGTGCAGCCAGGGTTATCAAGGTCAAATGTTAAGCTCTACAGATGCTGTGCTACAAAACTGTACCCTGTTTTCCATCTGTGTCTAATTTGCTGTACAGGCCTTCCAGCTGACTCACATTTAGTGCACAACAAGTCTACCCTGTGGCTTGCAAATTATAAACATTTTCCCATTACATTTCCAGAAGGTGAGCTGTCATTCTTTATTTCTGTAAATCAAGCTCTTGGCACTTGCAAACCCCCAAAATCTCAATCTACTTTACTCCACAAAAAGCTGTTTAAGTGCATTCTGCTAATGATTCCTCTTATCAGTACTTAAGGAGATGCAAATTGCTCAAATGGGGGTTGAAAGAGCAAAGAAAGATGTCTCAATGCAAAATGCATTTCTTAAGTGATAGGAGTGATACAGGAACAAACAAAAAACCCCTTAGAAATCTGCACAAACCACAAAGATTTTACAGACATTTTACTGATTAACGCTTTTAAAGCAGATTTTTTTCTCTGTGACAGGATAAATAGTTCACATAATAATAAGCAAGCTGCATAAATACTGTCATGTTGTAATTTGTTGAAGAGGTTAAACCAACTCAAATACAATCAACAAAAGACATTATGAAAACCAGAATGCATGGAAGTGCACCCCAGGTCCTGCCAACAGTTAATTACTTCAACAGAAACGGGCCATCTCCCTCAAAAGACTTGAAATGCACAGGATCACCCCAGTGATTTGCAGTTAAGCACAGATTTAGTAATGTTTTTTCTGAATTAACCTTTATCAGAAACTGCTATGCAGATGAGGCTTGCAAAAGCTATTGAAAACTTTCAAAACCTTTTGTCTTATCCATGTGATAAAGCCCCATATTTCTCAAACTGCTTTTCACCACAAAATACAAGCAATGAGAGATCAACACTTGTGACTCTCCTTATGAAGGAACACAACAGTGTTGAGGGACACAGTCACACATCTTTTCACATACTTCTAATAAGGGAATGTGGTTCTCAATATTCAAATCAGGAGGAAAATTAAATTTGATTCTGATACAGAATCAATGTTGTTGATCAACATGATCCAACTACAACAGACAGGAAGGGAAATAAAATTGTCACTGCTGTGATCCTGTGCAACATGCTGGTAATGCAGGATAGAGTTCAGAAGAGAATCCTATCTTCTGTGGAAGGTCACAGTAGAACACTTGCTCCTTTGCTTCCCTCTTCCAACACAACAAAGGAGCAGGATAAGAATGGAATAGTATGCTTTATTATAGTCACAGCATACTACTTTTGGGCTGGAAAGCAGTTTGGCCACAAGTTAAGTAAAATCCCTATTCATATTTCTCAAACTTAATCAAAGCATTGTGAAACGTACACATTTATAAAAGGCATGCATCATTTATAAATGTGATTTCTATATATGAATGCTCTTAAAAAGAAGGTAAACAGCTCCATTCAAGACCTTTGTGTCCCAAATGTTTCGCAAGACACAGAGCCTAAATGAAATATATCCATCTCTCTCCTGTAGCTATTTGTATCATCTTAACCATTTGTCATCTTCACTGCCCCATCTTCATGGATCTCTCAGAAGTGTGCAAGCATTGCTTCTCACAGAGAGGGCACAAGACATATGTTAAGTCAGTGTGAATCCCTCAGAGCAATTGTGTACTCAATAGAAATCTGAACTTCTGCATCCATCTTCCACATACATTAGCCATTTTTTCCTCACCTTTTTACTCTATCTACTGTTCCCAAGCTCACTGACCTCCAACATAAAATTTTATGGACATTTTCGTATTGCTTGGTTAACGAGGTCCAGTATCTTCATTTACACTGAGCATTCACTCTGAATCTGTATAACTTCATCCATAACTTTTCCTTCTGCACACATAAACAAGTGCTTGGCATGGGCCTCTTAGCTGAAAGGGTTCTTAAACTTGTTTTGTAAAACAGAAGTCCCACTGACAAATTTTGGTTAGGCTCTACAGTAACATCATATGTTAGTCCTTTTTGAAGAAAAGATACACACAAAAAAACCTTCATAAGCTGCATCTGAGCTTTAAATCCCGTCTGCCTACATTCAATGTGTCTATAAATACAAAGCAAGATGGAAGTACAGGAAAGTAAAGTCAGCAACAGCATAGGACTGTGTAACATACAGCAAAAGAAGAAATGGTTTCTAACTCAACGCATGAACAAGGTCCTGTAGAAGTTTTGACAGAGAGAATAAGCATAATTCCTCATTTCAAAGTTCTTATATGACACTATTATTCACATTTAGACAATCTTCCTTATAAAGCTATTGGATGGCACTATATGAATGAAATTCTGATTTCAGAATAATTTAGCTGAGTCTAAAAAATAATGGAGAGGCATTTAATACCCCAACACTGGTCAGATCATATTTTAACAATCAGTCCATATAGGTCACATGCCAGGATCAATGTTTATCACTGCTCCTTCAGTTGAAGCCGTTAATTGAATTGAAATGTCAGGAAGCTGTGATTTCATATGAAAATCAATACAGCTGGAGACAGAGAAAGGCTACTGCTTCCTGCACCCTCGAGAGACACAGCAACCAAGGTGCATAAGGCCTCATCCAAAATCAGATCAAGCCAATGGGATTCCTCAACTCATCCACCGGTATCTTAATCATTCCAGAGCATGCAATTAGAGATAAATTTCACACAGTTTCTGTGAATCCCAGTAGGTGACATCCCTAGGATGAAGCTGATGACTCACTACACCCACCAATGGAAAGCAGCATAGTACAGAAGGATGGAGAGAAGGTTGGCTACTATTAGATGGTCAGTGCTATCAGAGGACACTTATTTTATCACTAGATGTGTTTACATTATCAAAGAAGGCATCAGCTTTCTCCTGCCCTATGTTTGCCATCTCTCAATCCTGGCAGAGAAAATGCTAGTTCACAACAGAATATTTGTGTTTCTTTGCAGGTAGCTCGTGTTTTTCTTGGGCTTCCAGTAATAACATTAATTCTAATATTATCTCCAACTTGTTTATACAAAGCTGGTTTCAGGACCAACAGCTGCCTTAGTTTTGCTTCTTTCATGGTGATGTTTTCCTCAATAATTTGAAAGCACTGGGAGGAAAACATTAGAAAAATGTGGTGGATTACTATAATTTGTGTTACTGAGACTTTTTTAATACTTCAAAAGCAATTTTATTTTCTTAGACTTAGAAGACAAGCTCTTCCATGCTTAAGACATAATTGCAGCTACCCCAACACCCCTATTCATATTTGTACTCAACTACCAGCTCTGGTTACTTACCCACTCTGTTTGCTCCTGACAACATAAAGGAAAAAGAAGAGACAACACAGTAATTATGACAAATTTAGCTAGAATGGCAACTGGAGAAAATCCACAGCAGTAAGATGATTGCATTTACTTTTGAATGAAATGCGTGAACTTGGATCAAACTGCCAAATCTCAGCTGCACAAAAAGGAAACTGAATCTCTCATTTAGTAGAGAGCTCTCTGCAGACAGTGCCTCCAATTCTGAATGTTAAAAATAGTCCCTATAATTTGCAAACTAGAGGCACCAAATGCTGAAAAAATAGTGCCTTTTTTCAGTAAGGGCATGAGAGGTAGAAAGGACACATTTTACACAGTCTCCTTGCTGCCTTTATCAGGTAATTCAGATGCAGCATCATGTAACATTTCTACACCAAAAGGAAATGTTAAATGTTACATAAAGCTTTAAGCCAGATAGAAAATGAAGAGACGAGTTTGGAGTCCCCAGATAAGAAGAAATGGGAGAAAGAGAGCAACAGAACTCAAGACAGATAGGTTGGAGGTACTCGAACCCTCCTGAGATGTTTTCCCATCTTTTCAAATATACAAATACATATATTTTAGAGTATTACCAAGAAAAATAGTGGCACATTAACTGGAAGCAAGGTGGTTCTTCATAAAAAAACACCAGTGTTATTAACACAGTAGCACTGAATTTTGATCATTCAAATGTACAATCATGCAGGCATTTTGATGACTGAATTACAACTCATTTGTAAAACTTTTACCTCTCTGGTGGTTTTTTTTTTCATATGACTTTTCAATGGTACTGTTACACACACAGACCCGTGGCCTGAAGTCCTGCTGTGACCTCTACTGCCCATGAAACTGTCTGCAATTCTGCTACCATGAGAGACACAATTAGGCCTTGCTGGAAAGAGTTTTGCTGGGGGTGTGCGTGGGACAAAATGAGGCAAGATTCATTCCTGCTAAGCCATTTGTTTCAAAAGCTTGCTGGAATGAAAGGAATGTATAGCTCAGTTTCAACAGAAGAAACTAAACCAAATATGAAGGGATTTTCTGTGGCAAGAAGCAGAAAAATCAACAGCAAAAGATGAGTTTGGAAAAGTTACAGCACCAGAGTAACTCCTTAACCTGAGTAAAGCACTAGAGCACACAAGGAGATAAAAAACAAAAGTAACAAACCCTTCTTCACTGCTCTGCGTGGCTTGCCCTCGTTGGCAACAGCCGATGGTCTTGCACTCTCCTCGCCTGTCTCTCGCCCGCTGGATTGTTCACTTGCTGTGGATTCTGCATCTGATGGGGAAATTCTGCCACAAATGTCACAAAACAAACAAACCAACATGTAACACAAGTTTGCAAGGGAGTATAGTTCTCACACACAAAGAATCCTGTGCTAAAATATCTTGTGAAGTCTGCTAAAATTTTCCTCTGTAAGTAAATTTAGAATGCATTATCATAGCTGGATATTCATTGCCATGATGTTACTGTTGTTGTGTGTGAAAAATGACTGCAAAACGATTCACATGTGACACTATTATTAAGTAATCTTTCCTTTAAAATACACTGCAAGAAAAAGCTCTGCATTTGTAACTAGCAATTTACCTCTCAAAAAGAAAACAATTATATTAGGAATGTGAAACCTACAAAGGTAACTAGTCTAACATTCAGCCTTGCTAATTTGGTGTTCTTCTGCTAACAATACAAATCTATGTGAATATTTTCCTTACTAGTCAAATGTAATTCAAAAATTCAATTAAAAAATGCTCCTTTTATGTATTTATTCAATTCAGTCACACAATTCTTAAGAACATTTGTTATCTAAAAATTACAATCTCGGCGCTTGCAGCTTTTGTAGGCAAGATAGAAAAATAAAAAAAATACCCAACAAAATACTTCAGCTGTAAAATTATTCTGATAATACAAAAACAGAAAAAAAATACAGGGCCCACACCACTGCCTGACACCAAAGCCCGTGTTTTCACATGGGATCAGCCTTTGTGATAGTGTCTCTAGTGACCATTTTGTCCTGTAAACACTCATATTCTATTCTGGCAGGGAGTTAATCATGGAGAGTGTGCACATGTCTGTGCATTAACCTCATTTGTGCAGGATTTGCTTGGGCTAGATGGGTATCTGAACTAGTTACCAGGGCTCTTGGCTAAACATCAACCTGCCCTGAGCTCACAGACTAAGATAACTATATGAAGCCTGACAAGTCCATTGAAGCTAAATCTACTCCTTGCAGCTCTGAATTCAACTTCCCTTTTTCTCCTCCCTAAGCAATACCCTGATCTGCAGGACTGTAAGACTAATGTCATATCCCAATTAAAAAACAAAACAATAGAAGGGAAAAAAGGTTAAATGGTCCTTAATGAGCTTAGAGATCTCCATCACTGCATCTTTTTCTATCATCTCCATCAGCTTTGTCCTGGTTCAGCAGAGTATGAGGCTGGAGTTCTGTGTCCAGATCTCCTACTGACGTTGTTTCATCGCATTGTGCTCTGCATTTCCCTTCATACTCTTTTTTCAGCATATCCAAATTGTCACCAAGTTATAGGAACATAAATACTGTTGAGTCAACATCAGCTGTTTCTTCTAAGTGCTGAAGAATATGCAGTTGTATACTCTCAAGTCAAAACAGCAGGTCCAACTCTCAGCTGGAGCCTAGGGATGCTGAGCTTTCCCAACTCAGCTGTTCTTGTTTGTTGTTTCTTACAGATATAGAACTTATACTCACATCACCGCTAGATTCCTGGCACCTAACATACAATCCTGACCTGAACTGTGATGAACTGGGTTCTGTGTTTCCTCACAAAACATCAAGCAGCTAAACCCAACACAACCCAGTATGATGCCATCTCACATTTCAACTTCTGCCTCGGGGAATAAATGTTTCAAACGACAACCTGACACGGGCATGTCAGCATGGCAGGGAGATGATGGCAACATCTCCGTAGTTAAGCCAAAAGGAAGATTTGTTCTTAAGGGAATATGAGGGAGAAGTGGGAGATGCTCTTTTGAAAACATTTCAAGTGTCTGAACTACAGGTCAGTCGCCCTCACCTCTGTACCTGGGAAGATCACGGAGCAGGAAAACTACGCTAAGGCACACAGAAAATAAGAAGGGGCTTGGTGACAGACTACATGGCTTCACTAAGGGCAAATCACCCTTGAATTACTTGGTGGACTTGCACAATGGGAAAGCCATTCTTTAGAATGCTGGCTTCTGAAATTTCCCCTGCTTAATTTTCTGAATTATTCTAAAAGAAATACAATAGCGACCTCAAATTTAAACTTATTTCTTATGCTTATCTGCATATAAATAGAGATGCTTTCCCCTCCCCCACATAATATCATCTCTATCCTTAGCCACTTCTGAAGTTTTTAAAAGAAACACAGAAACAGAAATCTTGTCTTTCAGATTTATATTACTTTGTTTTAATTTATGTAAGTCACACCAAAACTAGTATATCTCATTTTTCTTCCTTTATTTTCCAGTTTTGCCCACCTTCCACTGTACCACAGTCTTCTACTTACAAGGCCTATAGGGAGTTAGGACAGGCTTGGAAGGGGGAAACTGAGCTTTATGAGGCCCGCATGGGGAAGATGAAGCAAGGATCTTAAGACAACTGGGGCTTTGGAGGAAGCGTAGAGGGCTGAACAGAGGAGCAAGCTGTGTTGCAGAGACCTGCAGCTCAGTCAGAATAATCACCATTAGTTTCTTTCTCAGCTCATCCAACCCTGCCCTTGATTGTTTTTGCCTTTTTTTCCTCCTACTGTGCAGTATCACATAGGCATAGGCACAGGGAATGCAGAACTGGAGACAAAGAAGTGTGAGAGTGAGGGAGAAGAAGAAGAATTACTGGAAAGAGTAGTTCAGAGGGGGTTTTATTATAGTTCAATTCTTCTCCCATGTGTTACCTTCCACATTTTTTTCTGCATAGATCCATCTCTACCGGACAGCTTTGTTACATCATGTATCCTACAAACACCATTTTTTCCAGCAAGGGACAGTCCCATCATGTGATTACTGGAATAGGTTAGGAAGATTCTGCTGATGGCTGACAACTCCCCTCCATTTGCACAGCTGTGAATTACCATTCCTTTTTCTGAATAAGGCTCACATGCTACGAGACCCCTGCAGATAACCATAAATAAGAACATTTATCCATCTTCCCTGAATTTTGGCTTGGTTTTGGAAATCCCGACTCTTCATACATATATTGATCATTATTAATGTGATTGAAACACATTACCCTTCGTCAGTGGTTTTCATTTGTTTTTAACCACACGTTGGCTTAGTAGCTAGAGATCACAAAGAGACTGCACTGGAAAACTTAGACTTGGGATTTCCAGTGAGCAGGCAATGACCTGACTCCAGTCAGCTCAGCAGTGTCTTAAATGCCCCTCTCAACTGGGTATGTTCCCTTGAAAAGGAAAATGAACACTAAATTCTCACAAGCTCGTACTAATGAGCAGCGAGGTGTAACAGTGGTGGCTCACTAGAAAATGTGAGTTCCGGAGCTCTGGAACACTTCTTTCCACTGAAATTGCCCTAAAAATACAGCAATCACTAGCCCTTAATAAACTGTTGTCTACTACAATTTGTTTTTATCTCTGTGAACTGACCTCCCTCTGTGTCGAACAGTCTTTGAAGGCTTTGTGGAAGTCTTGGATTTGGGGCTGGGCACATCTCCGTTTTCAGATGGGGTAGTATCCTTAATAGGTCCTGGTAAAGGAGCTGGCTCGTGGATAATCAGGACATCATCTTTATTGTGCTGGCCCAGATGCTGCTTAGCAAAATCAAAGCCTTTCACACTGGGGGCTTGTAGCTGTGAGAAAAGAACAAAGACAAGAAACAGGAACAGTAAGTGACAATGAGTACAAAGGCTTTCAGATCTGCAAACAATGGCCACTGAGAGGATGGTCAGGCTATGGCAGTCTCAGGAACAGAACATGAGAGTGCCAGGGAACAGAAAAAGAAACTCTCCACAATTCTGTCACCTTACTGCAGTATATGATACACAATTTAAAATTCCAAGTCAATAAATCTAGCTAAAAAATAGACTTCTGATGCTGCTACTATTTTTTACTGTTATTTCTTTAGGTTTAATCATTGTGTGAGGAGCTTTTTGTGTACTTGTGAGTGCAAGGCTGTAGACACCTGTGTACAGACTGAAATGGCTACCACTGCCAGATAATATTTCCATTTCTTCCAGCCAAAATGGATGCAGGATTTTGAATAATTTGAATAATGTCACTGTTGATCTTTCTCATTCTGAGCTCCCCAAATCTGGGAGCGCTTGTACAAACACCTAGTTCATCTGATCAAAGATAAACACTGCAGATCTGAGTTATACAGCAGCCTGGCAATGACTTGTCAGCCAGTATTGGTGCCTACAGAAAAAAACCTGTAAATCTCTTAGGAATTTCATACTGAACAGGCAAAAAAATACGCAAAAAGCTTTGGAATCTAGAGAAATTATCCTAAAGATCTTATTCTGTGGGCACCTTGCTTGAGAAAGACACAGAATTCAGCCTTTTTCTTTCACAACTGTATTTATAAAAAAAAAGCTAGTATCACCTTATCAATGGCTTGATTCAGATATAATCAAGGCTCCAAGTTTCAAGCACTCCGCTGATTTTTTGGGGGGCTTTGGAGTAATTGGAAAATCTGAAGAACTAATTAAGAGAAAGCTTTTCTTCAAACCCCACTCAATTTTACGTAGTTTGGAAGCTGAAAGTAGCAAGAAACATTGACAACTGTGGTTTTGGAGGTGCACACACACAGAGCCTGCTGCACACCACAGGCACAGAATCCTCTGTGTGTTCCTGGAGCCCATTTCCTGCAAAGCAAAGCGTGTGCTGGACTGCATTCATGGGTGCGCCAGCTTCCAGATGTTTAAATGAACCCCCTTTCATAAGGCTTGGCTCGACAACATAGCTAACTGCAAACAGGCTCGTCTGATGTCATGCCAAAGATAAGCTTGCCTAAGGAATATTCTGAAACAATCTCTTCAAAATATTTTCTCAGTAAGCAAACATTTTCCAAATGGTTCTTAGAAAGGGCGATGCAGTTGAGCAAGCTGCCTGTTTGAACCAGTAGATGGCAATAAAAGCTCTTCTGTAAAATCCAACAGCTTGTCTGCTGAGGTTTTGGAGTTAATTTCTCACAAAATGAGTAAGCTTATTATTTGATCAGACCTGGATGTCTTCTGCGATGTCCATTTGTCCTGAGCTTTACAACAGTCCCTTCAATTCAGCATTATGGGTGATTCAGTTATTGAATTTATGCAAATAACTGCAACCACGGATTCAAAAAGGCACTGAGGAGCTACACTAGGTGAAGGTGTAACTGTGTCTCCATTTTTTTGAGTCACTGTCATCCAGTGAAGCCTTCCTGAAATTTTCCCCACTTCAGATGTTAAACATTCCCCTTCAGAATCTTGCTTACTTAATAAAACCCCTCCTTCAAAACTCTCCAAAAATCCCCACCCCCTCCCCCAAATACTTCTGAAGACAACCTTTTCACTTTTGTTGTCAAATTATCAGGTCAGCTTGCACCACTTTGATTATTCAAACTTCTTAGTTACCCCACCTCACTTGCGGCCTGGTTCAAGTTACGTCTATTCCCAGAGAAGATATTCCTCTTTATGACACTCTTCCTTTGAACCTTCAGTGCCTTCCCTTCTTCTAACCCTTTCATACTCCCCCCTCCTGCCTGCACAGCCCTGCTGCTGCTTCCTGATGATCCCATCCTCTATGCCACTACATTCCCCTCTGCAGACTCCAGTCCTCTTAGCTCCAAAGATGGTGACAGTCTCCACCATGTGCTAGGCACAATTCTTCCACAAAAAAACTGCTGGTGCTCTACCCTTTTCTTATCAACCTGTGCAGTTACTGCTGCTTTTTGAATAGTGTGATGGGTGAGGTGAGGAAGGACAACTGAAGAGAAAGAGTCCAGGAATACTGGAGTTACCAGTATGGTTTGACTAAGATTGCTGCATGTCTGAGGCATGAACTTCAACCTGTCTTAGAATCACTCTGGCAGACTGAGTTTGTAAACCTGTTTGGGAGCAAAAAACCATATAAAAATATAAAATTTTCATTTTTTAATTTTCAATAGTCTTATTCATAGTTGCAGTCCAACATAACCTTTTGTCAGTCACAGGAACAGATATATTTATGTGTACATGCACATGTGCCACAGCATATGTATCCACGAATGTTTATCTGCAGACAGACCACACAGCAGCTGAACTAAAAGGCTGTCAGTACTGCAAAGACCAGCACCCACACTGTAAGAAATGGCAGGTAAGATTATCTGAAACAACCACAACTGGATCTTCTCTCACACAAAGGTATTGCAATGAAGCCTTGAGTTAGAACATGATAAATTCAGTTCTTCCACAGGAACCCTCCTGCTCTCTCCCACCCTGCTGAATCCTTGGCATAGACTGGGCCTTCTGCTTTTAGTCAAAGAATCCAAGAATGTTCTTTGTAAAAGCAGGATCCCCATCTCACTTCACACAGAAGCTGGCAAACACACACTGAAAGAAGGGGATGAATCTTTAATGCATGTTTACGGCTAGGGTGGCTAAGCCTTTAGGGTGTCATGGATGCTTGCTCACAACAGAGGACTGGCCAATCTCAGCTATCACCACCCCAGGTACCACAGAACCTCTACCTGTATTTTCCTTAAGTTGGAGCCAAATAAACTCCTTAGATGGTCTTTTCCTTGACAGGCAGAACAATTCTCTCTGCCCCCTTCTCTTGTCTCTCCCTCTTCCTGCCACCTGCCCGTGCCAGGATGTTACAGCATCCAAGAACCTGAGGCTCATCAGTCTTCACACTTTTAACACCTTGTGTCGTAAGAAGCTCTGTGTAACACAACACAAAAAAAACCTCTCAACTTCATGGTACAGACCTTACTCTACAGATCTCACAAGTGCAGAACTGGTGTAATCATCTGACTATTTACCTGGTAAATCTCTAACAAGCCTTTGTCAACCCCATGCAAACATTTTCCTCAAGTTTTAAAACTTAAGCCAGAAACTGTCAGTTCCCCACAGAATCAGCAAAAGCATTTCCCTCACACCAAACAACCTTCTTGCTCTCTTTCCTTGCACACCCTACAGCCCCTAAGGTTCAGAATGTGCACTAGAGGTTCTCCAACACAATTTTTAAAATTCAGACGGAGCATTAGCCTTGTTCTTTGGAAAACAAACTCTTCTGCTCATCTTGAAGAACAGTTTCAGTATGAAATGAAACTGATATTGAAGGGAAATGGCTCGAATGCTTCAAGTCTTTCAGAGTTCTGTACAAACATTTCTAGATATCTCCTGCTAAAAAACCTTAAGTTGGCACTACCAGCTCTAGCCAATAGAGACTGTATGCACCTGTGTCTGTTTCTGCATATGAGTGAAAAAACATGATAGAAAACTGTGACAATATATACATACACAACATGATACGTGACTGAATACGAAAAGATGGTCCTCAAAAACTTATAAAATCACTTATTAATTCACTTACTAAAAAAATAGAAATACCAATAGGATTATTGCTGTAGAAATAACATTGATATAAGCCTGCTTTGTTTTCTTAAAAACACAGTCTGTGCTTCTCATACCTCTCCTCACAGACCACAGCAATATTATGACTTTTAACTGAGAAATTATAGCAGCCAAAGTCCATTTTCAGTGAGAAGTATCTAAAGGACACTGAACCACAACCCTGCTTTCTTCAAGACAGTCAGATCACTGACTCAGTGAAATGAATGGTGTTAATCTTGACTGAAGATGTTTCCAATATTTTCTCAGAAATTTCTGTGTGCCACCTGCTGAATTATTTTTTTTCTTTATCTCAAGTTATGTAACAGGTTGCATCACCTCTGCCCATCTTGGGACTGGTAGTCAGGACACCATGTGTGGATCTGTCATCTACAACTCATATGTTAATAACCACCAAGAAAAGAATGCAGTATATTCTTAAGAACACTTTCTAAGTTGTGCTGATATTGTTATTTGTTCAGGTACTGAAAATGAGCATCTTTTCACCAGCCTCAGGTGCCTTTACCCAGGACTGCACAAAACCAGTCTTGGCAAAGATTTCTTGTGTTAAATGTAAATTGTTAGAAGTTTTCATTTATCTTTAACATATTTGTGAAAGGGAAAGAGATAAACTACTCTGAAGCTTACCACCAAAATGAACATATCTAAATTACTGCACTGATAAGGAATTGTATTATTATACAAATGCAGAACCTGCCAAGATCTTAGAGGAAGATAATTTCATATTGCTAAGTCGGGAGTTTTTAATTCTATTGTTACATACTGAATGAAAAACAAAAAAACCAAACCAGTACTTGAAGCTTAATTCACAGAAAAATCAAATAATTTCTGCAGAAGCCTACAAAATCTGTACACCTCCGTCAATTCTTATTGCATAAAAGCAGTTAATAGTTTCAGTGGTGTTCAAGACACTGAAACACAAAATGGTTGCCAATATATTGTTTTGTTGGATGCAGAGACACACCAGGAGTGTCAACAACCTATCTTCTCAAGAAAGCAAATGCTGCTCACAAGTCAGTAATTTCAGCAGATAGCAGAAGAAAAGAAATATACTTTACTCAGTATTCTCCCTGTAGTTTCTACAAGCAGCATTTGAATTTGGACATAATATGAAGAATAATGTATTAAGACCATTTTCTACTATTTTTTACCATGGTCTTGCCTTGTTCCTTGTCGAGCCAGGTGAATTGGGCAGGGGCTGTTAACATAAATTTCTAAGGAAACAAAGGAGCTAAGCATGTACTTTAGTGTCAGTGAATAACCTGTGAACAGGACAAGAATCCCTGCAAGTCCTGCTGACTTACAACCTTACTATCATGCTAGCACACAGAATGTTAGAGGATAAAGAAACCTTTCAGAAAAAAAAAAAACCCAAAAAAAACCAGGTCTACAAGCTTAAACATAGCAAGACAATGAGACACAATGTTCTTAAAATTAATGTGGCTTGAAGATGCAAGTCAGTGTGATTTAGGACAGCTTAAAGCTACTACACATTGCCAACTGACTTCACAACCTGATATTCACACCACCAAACTCTTGTCCATATCCCCAGGGCACCATAACATGGGTTAGTGTGAATTCACTGTATTACTCTCATGACACATCAAAAAGGATAATAATTTGTAGTTGTTTGTGTGCTTGGTAGTGTCTTCTTAATTTTAACTCTTTTTTCACCATGTGTCTACTATCTCATCCAAGAAGTTCTCTACATCTTATTCCCACAAGGATTATTCATCCATATGGTTCACAGACACTGTTCCACAAGATATTCAAATCACCAGCCTACCAAGAAATAAGAATTTAGAAGTACTGAGGCATGTTCACCTTTCAGAGTGTCATTTTCTTACTCAGCTCATTTCTGTATCATCATTCCAACGTATCTTTGCACGTAAGTACAACTTTTGTATTTTTATTTGCATTGCTCTCCTTCAACATAAACCCCTTTGGGATGATGGTCAGGGACTGCCTGTAAAGTAGGCATACAATTTATATGTGTGATTCAATAACAATAATGAATATCTGATTTAAGACACAAAACCCCCTTCATTCATGAAAAAAGCATATTAGAAGATCTCATAGAAGGAGAGTTCTGAGTCCATGGCCACCTTCAAAACACTGAAAAAAAGACCCATTTGTATCTCTTGAGGTCTTTTTGTGCCATTGTGTCTCTCTTCTGACATGGGATATATGATACAACCTATTTGTACCATAAGCCAAACTTCTTCCAAGTCTACTTTAAAAAAATCCCAACACTAAGCATCACTGAGAAATGTGCAGAAGGGCTCCTTCACTGTTGCTGGTTTAGAAAATACGTTTAGGGACCAAAACAAAAAGCAGTCCCTAATTTAAATACCTTCACCTGTTAACAGTGTTTATAGGTAAAAATAAGTGCATGTGCAATGAGAGTTCCATGTATTTATTATTTCTTACTTGGGATGCCACCACCCTTCCACTGCAGGCTGTAGCCTCTATGGCAAACCTCTAACCAGAAGCAGAATTTTGAGACCTGAGGGCCCAAAAGAGAGGCTGCATGTACAAAATATCACCCATTTTCTTATCTTGGACCAAGTAACTCTATACAAATTACATTTCCCATTTGTCATCCCAACAGCACTTTGGTCAACTATTACCATTTCTGGGAACAAGTAAAGCAGCTGAGCAAACCTGTCCTTGGGGAAAAGAAATATGCTTACAGTTGCTTGGGTTTCTCCCATCAAGCTGGGAAAAAGCAGCACACTCTATGGCCAGCACTGGCACAGAAAATCAGAGCAAGCTGGTGTACAGCCTCTGGTCCTTCCTCCCTCCACTGCAAAGTCAGAACTGTATCACTGCTTACCACCAAACAAATAGTAAGGAAAGCAGGAATCACACAGAAAATACCACCTCAAGAATTTTGCTTCTGGAGTAGGATTAAAAACAAATAAAGAAACCCCCAAACTTACAAAACTTTATAAAGCCTGAGATTCTCAAGACACCTGTCCTGAAATATTTTCTTAAGACAGATTCTTCTCGTGGATTTTCATCATCCCTTTTCTTCTCCTTTGTGCATTTCTTCCTGCCACACTAATATTACCATGACAGCTCAGTAAATTTCACAAAATACAAGAGGGATCATGTTGTTGAAAGCCCATAACTCTGAGTACATATATGCCCACAGGCTGCTGAGATAACTGCTGTAACAGGCAGAATTTTGTTCCTGAATCACACACAGTTTTAGCTTTCCTTCTCAGACAGAAATGCCGCTGGGTGGATACTATCTTAATCAGAGTTTGTGAGGTTCCTTTGCACACTGGTTGGATGGAAGTGTCAGGCATAAGTTAGAAGATTGGCAACTTTATACAATGGACAGATCACTGCTGCCTCAGTTTCACCACATTTTCATCCCTAGGTTATATTAAACAATTACTCCTCTAAGGTCACCTACATAACCCCAAGACCAACTGCAACCTCTAAGAGAGATAGCACATAAAAAAAATTACAAACTTAGGGAACTCTTTTCTAAATTTGTGAAGCAAACAAATACATTCTTACATGGCTCTCACCATCTGCACAGAGCATATAGACAACACAGTCAAAAACCACATCCTCTATAAATAATGAGAAAAGTGCTACCACTTTTAATTAAAGACTTCCAAGATAAAGCATAGGTCAGCAATTTCATTTATTTTTTCATGCTGGTATTTTGTTGTGTTCAGTGATTCACACATTTATATACCTAAGAGGGGTTTAACATGCACAGAAAGTACATTCCCATATACTGCAGAAATATTCTGCTTGCTGAAATGAAAATGCAAGTTTCAACCACAAGTGGGTAGCACATTAAAATCTTAGGCAATAATGATTTAATGCTGGTGCATTTCCATGCTCCCAAAACAGCTAGGTTCTATGGTAGAGTTTCTATTGTCTTTTATTAGGAGAGAAAAATTTATTTCCCCAGTATTGATCTCAGAGGTTTATTATGTTTAGCATGGCACAACATTTACCTGTATCCTGAGAACAGATTCTTTTTGTTTAACTCCTTTTGAAAAGTAACCACTATATAAACATGACTCTATAAATCCACTGATCACCTACATTTTGAATGGCATATTCAATTCTCCTTCCCCCCCTCTCAAAACAAATTGAATAGAATTAGAAAACGTTCACGTTATGATTCAAAGTTGCAAATGCCAGTTCAAAAGAAGGGATTAGAAACCTGGGGCTCCTCTGGTTGGAAAAAGAGATGACAGAGGTAGCAATACGACAGAGGTCTATGAAGTCAGGATTGGCCAAGATGAAGTGCCTAGGAATCAGCTGTTCCCTGACCCCTCCAATACAAAGACTAAGGGGCATCACAGAAAACTCAGAAACAGCAGGATAAAAGCAGGGTGAAACAAGATGATGTAGCACATAGCATGCTGTGGAAAACCCTGTCTGCAGCTGAGTTCAGAAGGACCAAACAAGTTCATGGAAAAGAAGTATGTTGAGGGCTGCTGAATATCATCATTTCCTAGATACAGTCCGTGAAACAGAAATAACTGGAGGCTGAAGAGTTACTCAATGCAAAGCAATCCATATACTTGCCCTGTCCTTCTCCTTCTCCAGGCTTTTCCTTGTGGCATCTGGACTAGCTGGCCCTTTGGAATGATCTCAAGACAAATGTTTCTAAGAAAGCAGATGGAGACATTTTACTTTTATACCTATTTGTATAAACAATATATCTAAGTGTGGTATTTTATTTCTACCATTTGTGAATAGTTAATCTTCATTACAGAAGAAGAGTTACTACAAAAAAGCCCTTTCAGAGGAATGTATTGTTGAGAAGTAATTAAGATGTTGAATACTGCATCCCTTGTTAGAACCCAGCTATTGACTCTGAAGGAGATCCTGTATGCCATCCCCAAAAAGACAACAGTTTGGATAGTTAGTCAAGGTAGCTATTAGAAATGAATGGTATTTGTTATGCAAACATGAATCTCTTGCATAAACTCATGTCAGTTTTCAAGTAGTTTTTGTAAGACTGGTGTCAGCTGCCTTTCTTAACATGATTCTCTTTTGACGGAATTTTTCTGCAATGCAGAGCTGTTGCCTTGACATTATACAGATGAACAAAAGGATTACAGGATGTCAAAACATCACAAGAATTCTTTGCATCAGGAGCAGAAGCCTAGTATTTAGCCTCCAGCAGGGCTGGCCTCTGATCTTGGGAACATCCAAGAGACAGTCTACTGACTATACAATAATAAGCAAAATTCTCAATTCAGAGGTGTTAAAGTTACACCTGACACATGACATTTGGATATCAGATATTCCTGCTTGGAGGGGGGGAAATAAAAATCCATCCAAGTGCCTCTCAGCCATCTTGCAGGAGGCATGACTCATTACCTGTGACCGTGAGTGGATTAGAGCAGACATGCCAGGGCTGGTGATGGTCCCCAGGTGATGATGACATTTCAGCTGAGCTGTGCTGGCACACGAGGCAGACTGGCAGCACTCCAGCTCTGGCATTACCTGTGCTGCAGCTCCAGGAGAAGGTGCAGTACATTGTCCAAGGCTTTGTGGGGACCAGCACGCTCCACCTCTGCATGTGTAAACACACACAGGAGGGACACTGGACCAGAAGGACATGCTCAGGTCTCCAAGAAGCACAGTGGCATGCAGAAGGCTCCAGAGAGGAGTGACATCTGACTGGAGAAGCAGGCATTCTTTCCCGTGGGTTTTAGGATGCACCCTTGGACAAACAAGGAACTGAGAGAGCCACTCCAAGCTATCACTGCAAAAGCAATGACTTCAGCACACCCAGCATTTACAGGAGAGCACCCAAGACCTTCTAAATAAACTGCCAATTAGTTTGTCCAGTTCTTGCCATTAGGGCAGGGAGCCTTCATTATTCCCTGAACTATTGTCTATAGCTGAAATTCTCTCTGAGAAGTCCTAGGAAGGGATCTGACACTTTTCTTCAAACACTTGTACAGAGAAGGGGAAGTGAAACCCCTAGAGAACCAGGTTCCATTTTAATTTTTGGATATCCGCAGAGGAAGAAATAATACTGCTGACTCTGCTTCCATTGTGGATAACACATAAAATGGTTTTTTGCTCTCTGGGGAAGAGGAGAGGAGTGGTTTTGCACAAAAACATCAGAAACCCGGTACAGGTACAGTGTAAAATGTTGGATTGGGCATTAAAGAAATTTAGAGTTTTTAATGAAGAAACCAATGGCAAAAATTCAGCTGCCCACAAAAGGCACAGCTTCCTTGCAGGGAAAAAAAAAACTTGGGACAATGTTATGGCGGATATAGGCAATGGCAACAGAGAAAAATCTTGTTATTTAAAAACACCACTTGTGCATCTTTTTACTTCATAAAGCAAAGACATCTTAATCCAGTGCAACAACCCAGGTCACATCAAGGTGAATTTCCAGTAGGATGCTATGGCTTACAGAACAAGTCATGAATATTTGATGTGCCCTTTAAATATCTTAGTATCATCTCTTCAAAAGAATTATCCTTGCACAGACCAATGAATCTTGCATAGATTCATTGCTCTCCCGTTTCCTTAACTTAACTCTCCGTTTAAAAAGCATAAAAATAACTTTGATCTAAGCATGTTTTCCCATTTAATCTCCACCATGGAGAAGGGAACCTAGCATTTTACAGGTATTATTAATCCTGTTTTGACGCAAAGGGATGGATTAGCAAATCGTAATCTCTTCAAGATCCTTTATTTTTTCCTACTTTATGATGGAACCTGGTTTTGCTAGTTAGCATCAGTCCCCACAGAGTTTTCTTTCCCCTGTATTTATGTTGATATTCACTGAGGCAGCAGCTAAGTAAAAAAATCCCTCTCTATACCCTTTGCAGGAAGTGACATTATGAGCCTTTTTAAGCAAGATCCTGTCTGTAAGACACTGATCCTGTAATGAATAAGGAAGGCCAGATGGAAAGAACACAAACTGGTGGGGTGGTACATCCAAGCTGGACTGTGTATACAGTCCACCTTGCCCGTGTCATAATCTTAGAAGAAACATTATCCTTGCTATTATCTGTATCAGCTTTGAGAATAAGCTGCTCTTGAGGGTAGGGCCAAGCAGCACATCTGGACACAAGCCCAGCTTCAAGGCCACTGTGGCACATAAATATTGATGCAATCCTGGGTACTCTGGGCATTTTTCAACCCAGCCATGTCCACTCAAGTGGGAAATCTGCTATTACCAACCATCACAAGTGAGGGACTGTGACCCAACTATTCTAAAGGGGTGTCCACAGAGCATTTAAGGGACCAAAGCTAGTTAGCTGTGCTGGCATGATATGCTGGCAGTTTGACTGAACTGCTGTGTAGAACAGCTACCTCCTGACCCTCCCCTCACCCAGGTGTACCCAAGCAGCCATACCCCATACACCCAAAAGTCACTTAGGGTCTAACTGCCAGCAGATAATTGTACTGGGTTCCTTCATCAGAAGGAGGCTGTGAGGTTATGAAGCTTGTGACTTACTTTTAATGGTGGCCATAGGAACACAGAAATCATACCCACTCTGTAAAAGTAAACCCTTACCTATAAAAGATTAAAAATAAAACTTATACTGTCTGAGTGAATACTAAACTAAAGCACTTCAGGAAAACCCAGGAGTTTCAAAGCAGAATGAAACAATTAAATGAAATAAGAGAAGAAAGGAAACATGATTGAAACATGGGGCTCTAGAATCTAGCAAAATCTGGAGGTTCTAAGAATCTCTCTGAAGAGGATAATGTAACTTTTTAAGAGAGATTCCAGGAATAATCCTGCACAACCTGTCACTTATTTATGCCATTTACAGTACATTTACAGAGTTCTCTCTCTCAATGTTCCTTTTAGTCTTGTCTCTGTCTCAGCATGAAGAAAAAAAGGCTTTTCCCCCTCACTCCCAAGCCCATTCCAGGTTTTAAGTCACAGGCAACATAATTTGCTATCAGCTATTACTGTAAATTCTAATGGATTATTATGCTGCTGACTGAACTGCTATGTTAAAGTGGCTAACTGAAGACACTGAAGAAAGACTGGTGACACCCCTGGAGATCCACCAGAGCAGTATAATATCTGGTATCAGCTGAACAAGAAACAGGTGTCTCAGTTTCTTATCTGCCAATCACCACACATTTTCAAGCACAAAACACATTAAAGACTTATTAAAAGGTTGGAAAGTATGGTCTTCTATTTCCAGTATGAATATGCCATACATATGCTAATGAAAAACTGTATTTACATGAATTTTTTGATAAATATTAATGGAAGTGAGAAGAGCTAGCACACTATAAATGCATTTTTATGTTTTTTCTAAATGAAATATAGATTCCAAGAGAAAAACTCAGATCTTTAACCTAAATATCTTTCTATTTACAGATGTAGTGCATGCTTTCACCTTCCTTCAGTACCAAGGTCAAGCTCTGAAAATAGAGAATGGAAATAATTGTGGCTGTGGTGAGGAAGAGGAAGCCTAGCTCATTTTTATGAAGTTTATTTACAGACATAAATCCCTAGCCACATGATGACACTCCTTTGATCACTTCTTTGCATTTACTCTAATAAAAAGTATAAAATACACAGGCAATTTCAGAGGGCAGGATCTGACCAAAATGTCCCTAATAATTTGTATGCTGTTTTGACTGTCTGGGGGTCTTTGGTGGTAGTCAAATACGCCCTAGTCCAACCCGAAATTCCAACCTACTGTTTGAAGACATGAAATCCAAATGACAGCTTGATGGTAAGGAAGCCAGAGTAGTGCTTTTATTCTGGAGAACGGAAGAAATAGTTTGCAAAGTAGGTTCTTCCAGTTGCTTGATGTGCAAAGTGATAAAAATTTAAGACACTTTTTATTGCCTTACCTCCAGTGGCACAAGGATTGAACTAGATGTCCTCACTGGTTCTTTCTAGTTTGCTTACAGCGACTTTCTCAAAGAAGGCAAAGTGACAGGTTCCCTAGGCAATCCAAAATGAGACTTGCATATAAACAAGTTTGAGGCTTCTGACTCATGAATGATTAAGATGAAGAATATTGTAGAAGCAGTGGGGAAAAGCAACTGAGCCATTTTCTTAAAAGGAAGTAATTATATAAAAGATTTTTCTGGCCTTACAGCCAATACAACCCAACTGCTTCCTTACAAAAAAAAAAAAGCTTGTGATAGCAGAGAGGTACTGAAAATGTGATGAAAGAGTGTACCAAGGGTACTGGTCCTCTCTTGCTTCTTTTGTATGACCCTTCCTAAATTAGTCAAAACTACTGAGGGGAACTTCCTCAGTCAAAAAATCTGTGTTGCATATTACCACAGCAGAGGTGACACAAGATACCAGGGGGTGGTGTTCATCAAAGGGTACCACTTGTTGCCAGCCTGCATTCTGACAAACGACTCACAGTCACAAGACAAGTGGAAGTTACTATTGATTTGTTCTGACTGCTTTGGAAGTGCAAGTGCTTTCTGTTTCTCTCATCTTTCACATCGTTAATTATCTTGAAAGAGAGCATGGTGTAGAGACAAGGCTTGTTATGGAGGAAACTGTGTGACTGAACATGAAGCCACAGTGCTGAACATGACTGCAGTACCACAGGATTAGCACAGGCAGATTATTTTGCCTTTATTAATGCTTCTGAAGATATAGTGAGTAACAAGCATTTCTGACTCACACAAGTTCTCTTTGGTTGTAAAAAGAAAGCAACCTTTCAGGCACTTTATCATTCTTTTTACCAAATACATCCTTAGTGAAAAGCCTGTATCACAATTTTTTTGATGTATACTCTTGGGCAAGAAACAGACAAGAGTACTACTGAATTTCTCACTGTCCTAACCAACACTGGCAAGCAAGCTCACTCATGCAAGCACACACAGATCCACTAATGAATGTTCTAGCACTGCAACAGGTTCTCACAATTTCAACAATAAGAGCTCTGGGAGAACATGGAGCAGCCAGGATAGGTTCTAGCAAATTCTAGTTCCAGTATGAGGTATGATGGGTGGTGCACTTTAGCTGTCAGATTTGGTTAGCAGAAGCTCTCCAAAGAAAAATTCAGCCTTCTGGGGAAAACAAGGTCAATGATTCAAGACTCAGTCAGTACATTTCTTCTTATTCAGTCTCAGCCACAGCCTTGAAATGAAGTGATAAAGAAAGGTTCCTTTCAGCCTCAGTGCCCACATTTCAGAAGGATGGATCTATCTAATGCAGTATCAAATACCCAGGAGAATAAATAAAACACTATGGGATTCTTAAGTTCAACTATCATTAGACGACTTTCCTCCCTTTTTTTTCTGCCCGCTCTAAGCTGGAATGCTCTGAAACTGTGTCTACACACACTAGTTAAGGATGCCAGGTGTTCCCCAGAGTCTCACACTCGTTTATTCTCAGAATACTGAAGCTCCTCTCAGCACAGCTTCCCCTTTTACCTTCTGTCGCTGCTGAATGTTGCTCACTGTGTCTGGCTGAAACTCCAGCTTGTCTGTTCGGCAGAGCTTCCAGTATAAAATAATAACAATCAGGAGCACCACGGCAACTGGGACTGCCACCCCAACAATAATCCAGAGGTTGCTGTTCTGTGTCTCTGAAGTGGACTCCTTCAGCTTCTCCACAGCTGTAAAGTTAAAAGGGAGACAGCAGTATTACGTGACTGTGTATTAAACCGAGGACATTTCAAGGTTATGTATTTTTCTGTTGTAAATGCCAGTTAAGGAATTTATCAAAAACCAGCTGCACATCATAGGAAATGTCATACCACTATAAGTTAAGGTATGGCATGCTCAGGAAGCACAGGGCAGGAGATCAATTGTCCTGGCCCACCTTCTGAAGACCTGTGCTTAAAATACTGATGGAAATGGCACATCTACCATATCATCCTGTAACCCAAAACTAAGCTGACATAGTGAAAATTGGTCTAAAAAAATTACCACTAGCAAGGGTAAAACAGACCTTCCAACACTGCTGCCTGTTTCCTGCTTTAGGCAGTACTACCAGCTGCCTCTTCCCTTTAACATTTTATTATCACAAACAATTTGAACCTCCTCCACAAGGTGTATAGTTTTGCTGTGGTGACTACTTTTTCTTCTCTGTTTCATTGTCAGTGTTGTGAGATCCTTTAGGCCCAAGCAGAAAACAAAACTGCTGGAAAGGGTAATAGAACAAGTCATTCTTGTAAAAAGTAAATGGAAATAAATGACAAAACTTTCACTTGCTTATGTTGCATGGCAGTTAATTATGGAACTGAAAAACATAGCAGTAATACATTTCTAGTTAAATTGATGCACTTTCTAAAAATGATGTTTTCAAGTTAAAAAGAGTATTTCTATTTTTTCTGTATGTCATTTTATTAGTAGCCATTCCAGTGATGAGCCTTGAACTTAAAGGAATGTAGAATTCTTATATTTTATACATCTAACAGCTTATTTCTGGCATTAAGTTTTCTGTTATAAAAATAGCCCTTTTTTTGTCTATTTTCTTCCAACAGAAGCATTTAAAGATTTTTATGACTCTAACTCTTAGAAGAACTTTCTTATGACAGGACAAAGATAACAAGTTCCAACGTGCACAATAAGCTATGAACACTTTACGAAGTTTTCACAACATTTATCATTTTTGTAAAGAGAATTTATTCTTGCAATTTTTTTCACTTCTATCTAACCAGCATAACAGCCCATTAATGGATATTAAACAGATGTGTATGAGCTACTGACCTATCTGTACACAACTGTTTTAATAAGGGACGAAATCTAGAAACACAAACAGATGGTACAATTATTACTATTTTCTTTCTTTACTTTCTGCAGAGAATTTTAAACATCAGACACATGCTTGTTCTGTTGGCAAAATACCCTGTGGTGCCATGTAACTTATGCCTCCATATTGCACAGAAATGAGGAAAGGTAATTAAGCAGTCATACCAGTGAGGTATTTTGCAGCTCATACTTGCCTGTTCCTAAGATACCTTCAAGTTTCTTTCCTAATTGTAACACAGAATTTTGAGTAGGTAATCTGTCTCGCTACTAACTTATTTAATTTATATATAAATAGGTTAGTTATTTATATACCAAGCCTCCTAAATAAAGTAATTATATGGCTTTACATGACCCATCCTATATATTCTGACATGTATCTAGGAAAAAAAATCACATTAATTCTATATTATATTCATTAAAAGATCATATTACTTATATATTACCGATGGACAAACAAATAAAACCAAGATCAACCATATTCAATGGAAGAAATAAATGCCCCAACTACCCTTAGTGTACATCTTTCAGAGAAAAAGTAATTCAGACAAAAAAGCAGTGACTTGTGTTAAACTATGGCTGCTTATTATTATAACTAACATTACTCAGCTAAAAGAAACACACCAAAATGCCCTCCCATCTCACAACTGTGGGGTTTGTGCAAGCTCCTGGACTAGACAAACTGTAAAAAATACTGGACTAGCAGGATGACATGGACGTGTCAGGAAGCTCTTTAGTCAGCACAGTACTTTTCCAGCACAAGCATGGAATGAATGCAGTGCGGCTGGACTTAAGGACCCTGCTGCAACCCTCAGCTCAGCAGGCTCTTCAAGAGGCAAAACAACGCTGCACAGCTCACTGTAAGGCTGCTCAAACTGATTTCCTCAGGAGCATCAAAGCTGCAGGACTCCAAGAAAAAACCAGTGCAGCAGTGGGCACCGTGCAGTGCCGTAACCTCCGAAGCTGAAGACCCCCTTCCTGTTTGCCTTTGCTGGCACCGCTGCGGATTTGACAGGGCTTACGCTGGGCAACGCTGCCTTCAATGCGGTATCCCAGGATGATGGCAGCCCGCTGGATATCGACTCTGTTCATCAGGTCTGAGCACCTCAGAGCGCTCAGTCTCTCCCCATCCTGGTCCTCCACAAAATAGATCAGCTCCACGGGGTTATCGACACCAACTAAGCGTGACACGTTCACAATCTGAAAAGAAATTACAAAGCTTTTACACTTTAAGTTGTATTTATTTGGAGATCCCATAAATTTGGTCTTACAGTTCATACTCTCTCTCCCCTATTTTAACTGAAAGGAAAATTTTAGCCTTATAAAGGAACATGTATTTTCCTTTAAAGGAAAATATATCCCTTATAAAATACATTTTTATGGCAAACCTTCCCTTTCCCCCCTGCCTTCTTGTATCATAACCATGTACACATCTGGTAAGCAAGAGAACTGCTTTCACTCTAAAGATATCAACACTGTGCCAGCCTGGAAGCCTCTACTGCCTTTAGCAATTTTTGTTTAGAAGATGTGTGACTGCACTTCTCCCTTCTCTAAATACCTACTCTAACTTTGATTTGTTATTCATAACACACACACCTCTTTGCTCCAGTTTTTCTAAATGTTAAGCAGCTACACAGGCAAATATTCTGTTACCATCAAATAAAACTGTTTGCTCTGTTTCAACTTAAGCACTTGCACAGTCACCTTCATCCTCCAAACAGCTCCCCTTGGCATCCCCCTTTTCTCAGGAAGGAATGTATTTGACGCTGTGGGAAGCAATTCTTCCTACCTACATCTAAAGACATTAATAATCAAAAGAATGCATGCTATGAGGAAGCCCTGTAGATACTCTCTAACCACCAAACATCCACATTGCATATGAGAACCACATAACTTTGAATTCCTGTAAAATTACATCTTTTTTTATATAACAACTCCCCTCTGTTTAACCATTTACCATGTAATGGTGAGCTCTGATAAGAATTAGGACAAAAAATAGTAGGAGGTATTCTATCATGTTGTTTTTTTTTTAAGGCGTTTGAAGGGCTCTGGAAGGAATTGACATAAATAGAACAATGTATTTTACTTCCTTCAGAAATTATCCTCCTATAAAGTACATATTTAATAAACTATAATCTCCAAAACTGCCCATAGGCCTAAAGTAAAGCAAACATACAAATGTTTGCATGTCTGAGGCTTACAAAAGGAAATCTTTGTAATGTTTCCTTCCTAGTTTCCAACTAAACAAATCACGCTGAAGGAATGAAGCACAATTTCTAGCTCAACAGGAATGATGTTCTGGTTTTGGGAAACAGCAGCTCAACATGTCCTAAAACAGCAATTCTCAGCAATGGTAACAGCAAGATCTATATATAAATTTTAAAAAAAGAGGGGAGAAAAATGAAACAAGAGAAAGCACAACTGTCATAGAAGTCTTCCAGGATAAATCAGAAAAAGAAAGCAAAGAATAATGTTTAGTGTCAGCCATATTTCATGCAAGAAACAGAATATCTACAAATAGAGCAGAAAAATGTGCAGATCTCTGAAAAACAGCAAGAGCTGCTAACAGGACCCATTAAATGATGCTGCTACTCACCTGAACACCATTTACTCTTCTACCAGCTAAGGGAAAACAAATCCCTGACTGAAGTTAACAAAACAGCATCACTAAATAAGGTTTCAACACACATATTTGGCAGCTGTAAAACTAAATCTGACTTCATGGATCTCAAATATATAATTACTTAACAAATGCCCACAGCTTTATATTATGTCTGCTTCAGGTGGGCTGCTACAGCCTGGTCTCAGTGCACAGAGCAGCAGAATGTACAGACTGGTATCTGCTCCCAGCACAGATGAGACCTTCCCACACAGCACTTAACTCACATGGAGGGTGAGGGAATTGAAAGGCCATGTGGGACTGAAAATCAATGGGTTCTTCATTTTAATTTTATGAAGCCCCTCTGTGCAGCACAGCAAAGCCACAGAATCAGAGAAAATAAGAAAATTCTCAAACTGAACTCTCATATATTTTATGGCCTGTGAAGAACCCAAGAAGCAGTACAATTATGTGTCTTTCACACATCAGGTAATGGTCCCAAGCTGACTGAATGGGTTAACAAAGGAATTTCTCCACAGCTGCCTTTAGGAAAGGCAGAGGGTAAGAAGGACAAGATTCCAGTGCAAGACGTCACAAATGAAAGTATAAAAATTTTAACACAGAATTAAAAACAACAGCATATGGTTCTCTGTGCTGAGGAACAGGGATGAGTGAGAACAGTGAGAGTGGAGATAGGAAGAAGTAGCTGGAGGTATTTCAGCACAGTACAGAGAACATGGGAACAAGCACAAAAAACTTCAGTGGAGGTGCAGGCTAGCGCTGATGAACTGAGCTCACTATTTTAAGCTAAATTTTATCTGAAATAATTCTGAATACATAGTATTTTATGACTGCTCACACCATACAGAGAGAGAAGCTTCACAAAGAGAACCTGCAGACAATTTCAAAACCATGGGAAGATGGTTATGGATTTCTATTCTGGGAGAGATGATGACTAGCAGGGTAATCCCAAAGCAAATACAACACTTATACATAAACACAGTACCTGTGACAATATGAGTACCTCAGTTTCCATCTCTGTTACACTAATCCACTGAATTTTACTTATTGATTTTTGTAACTGGCCTCTGAGTTTGCTGAAACACAGCAAGTGACATACTGGGACTGATCTGTTTTAAATCTGGTAGTGGAACTGAGGTACACAGTCACTGTGCCTGTTTTTTATAGAGTTTCTGTATTCTAAGTTTTGTGACACATGGTTCCAAATTATACTCTTTGTGCAGCTTCAGACTGGTTTAGTCTCTGTCCTTGAGAATTCTAAGAATGCAAGCAGAGACAAATACTATTTGCCAGGCATCCAGCAAAGCAGCCCACATGTAAGAAAGCATTTAGGCATTTTACATTTATACTTTGGCAGTGAGGGATGAAATAGGGAGGGAGGAGATAGAAGAATTGTAAAGGCAGGAGGCAGAAAGTGGAGGGAGGGGGGAACTTAAAAAAAAAAAAGAAAAAACTAATTCAACTTCTGTGCACATAAATGATATCATCTTTGTTGATACTAGATGTGCACTTAACCTCCACACAGGAAAGGCTTAACTGTGTTCAGGTGTCAGTAAATTTAATTTAAAAAGTGTTTTCAAGTGAATATCATAGGTCAGTGAACAGAGTTGCCTTGGTAACAAAACCTAGTTTGTGATTTCAAGCACGGAAATACAAGTGGTGGGGAAGCTTCCAAGGTATTCTCAGAGTCTCAGGCAGCCAGTGGGATGTCCTGGTCAGCAATCCCCACAGGAGCAAGGAACCCCTGGGTGAACTGTCTCAGGGTCTCGAAGGCACGAGCACTACTCAGAAACAAGCAGATATGCACACACAATCTCCAGTGCCTGTGGCATGAGGATTATTTTACTTTCTTTCCTTCCTACACATTGGGAAAAAAATAATTGAAAAATATCCTCTTTCTGTCTTATTGAAAGTAGGATTTTAGTGTCTGGGCAATTAACTCAAGCTGTAGTATGGTCAGCACACAGAGGTACGAACAGGCTGTGAGCAGCCTGACAAGAGAGGGGCCAGTTGCTGCCTGGGATGGCTGCTGGAGGAGCCAAAAGCCTCAGAGGAAAAGGTGAAGCAGCAGCAGTGCCCAAAGGCTTTATTTATAAACCTAAAAAGTCACAGCAAGACATGCTTTCCTCAGACAGGAGAGACACATAAGCTGTCAGCAGAAAAACAAGAGAACGAATTTTTGCCTTCACAAAAAGATCAATTCAGTCATTACATTCTCTCATAAGCTGCTACTTCCTCACACACATTGCAACTAAAATGTTCTTTAGCAGAATGTTCTGATGTTCAAGTGTTTTAGCAGAATGTTCTTTAAATCAGAACATTCTGCTTTTTTAAATTTACTACCATAATCTTTTCACTTTCTATTAGGTTCAAAGGACCAAGCATGTTAAAATGAAGGAAAATTAATTTTTTTATTAGCTGCTGGTGTACTTTTAAACTACAATTAAGCCATTTAATTCCTAAAAAATGTAATGAGAATTATTACAGAAAACTATTGACAAAATATAGCACGGGTCTCTGCAGATGCAATGCAAACCACAGTAAGCGTGTGCCTTCAAATCTGCAGCAACAGAAGATGCATATTGAAAATATGTATGGCTTACTCTTAATGTCAAACATTAACACAACATCACACAAAAATCAGTGGAACTATCAGAAGTGTAGCAACCCAGTGTGAGGCTTCAGAGGGGTTTTGGTACATAGTGGCTACAGGCTTTTTTCTCTTTTTATCGTGGAGTGCCACCTGTTAACAGCACAGACAGTCAAACAGGAGGGGAAAGCCTGCTATTTGGGTACCCTCCAAAGCTCTTCTTCAGTGTGTCTAGGTTTAAAGCATAATTTTTAACATTCTTAGGTACTAACACATGCCTTTAGAAATTAAATCTAAATCTCACAAGGTATCACTTCTATATCCTGAGCATGTGAAAGGAAACTAATATGCCTGCAGTGACATTCACAAATAATTGCTTCACCTCTTGACCTACAGTCCTGATTTTCCACAGAGCTTAGAAATGTCACATTTCAATACACTATAAATATATTTCACCTCAGGAAAAACTCCGCTCTACAGGGTCATAACACAAGTGAAATGTGAGTCTAGTCCTTAATGGACATATATACATGGTCTGCTAATAAAACTGTGCAACACTCCTGGTGCTGGCAGCTTTTGTTCTTATTTTCACTTCACTGTGCTCTACTATCGTAAGAGTCACTGATTTATGTGCAAGAAATATATATAGGAAAATCTGAATATAAAGCACAAGAAACATTATTAGCTTTCCCAGAAGACACAAACACATTTCAAACAGCTTATAGACTTGGCTATGAGGAACAGAATTATCAGCAGTAAAAGGTTTATAGCAGATGCCCATGGACAAGATCCTCAGCTAACAGAGGAACACCCTTGAAAGAAACCATCCTTCAGCTTGGAGCCTAGGACCAGGTGCATCAGTCCAGCTGCACACAACAGCCTCTCAGGCTGTCTCACCTGCCACACACCTGAGCATCCTGCCAAGGAAGCTACCAAGGTGCTGCAGCACCTGCAGGTACCCGCTGTTCTCATCCAGAAAAGCCCAGCACACACACCTCCCCCCAAGGTATCTCCTCAGCCTCCCTTCCTGCACATCTCCTTTATTACAGCTCTAACCCTGCCTGAGACTGTGGGCTGGGAGTGCCTGGAGAAGCCCTGTGATGGTAAGATGTGCTGACTGTAATGAATAGAATCCTCCTCTGCCCAAAGACAGCAGTTGGCAGGCTCTTTGCACTAATTAAGTGGCATAAATGAGCAGCACTGCTGTCTGGAACATGAGCTGCAGACCTCACCTTATGTCCCAGTACATAATACAAAGTCAAAAGAAAAAATGCTGTATTTTCACTTTCCAAAATACTACTCCTTATCCAAAAAAAGATGTGCCCATAATTTTGTGCATGAAAAAATAAATTACCTGAGCTTTATTGTGCAAAGTCATTAAACTGTAATCTAAACATACACATTTTATAGGCTGTGGTATCTTTGCTAGCAACATAAGGAATATTTGTTTAATTTATATGCAAAGGGAGGACAAAGGCACAATGAACAAAGTGCAATAAGAGGTGCTGGGAATAGGAGATCTGAAGCAGACACCTATTTGCAGCAATTCAAAGCTGTACAGAAGAAAAATAAAATAAAATCTCTATTACTGAAACAGATGTTTCCGAGACAGGAAAGCAGAAGTAAGAATATCCCAACATCTGGAAATTTCAAGTGGTAGCAAAAACTGTAGAATTAAATTAAATAAAGACAATACATCTGAGATGCAAAAAGGGCATCTGGGAGGTAAACCAACTGTCAATGGATTAGCTGGAAAAGGTAATTTTTAAGAAGATGAGCCATTAAAAAAGTACTTTAGCTTTCAAATTGTTGAACTGACTAAAAAGAACATATCAGAATTTAAAACTTTAAATTAAATATCCAAGTCTTCTTGGACTTTATGTGAATAAATCCACCGTGACAAAACTCTAAAGCAGCACTGGACTGCAGATAACAGAAGTTGCTATGTGTGCAAAATTTGGCACGATTAATAATTTCTACCTGAAATCCAAACATGTGACCAGGAGTATTGTGACAAATGTGAAGGGGTAGAATGTACTACTCTACTGCTGCATCTAGCCACATATGATTCTACTTTGCATTTCTACACCATTGCCAAAACATCACAGAGAGCTGTGAAGTAGCTGTCCCAGGAGATTAATTTTTTCCAGATGATCATCCTGTCTCCTTTTGCTAGGCACCTCATGTAAGCCAAATGAGATATAACATTTTTTAAAAAAGATGTTGGTAAAAAAATTTTCAATGTTCTAAGAAACCATCTTAATTTTTTAGTAGACACTTAATCAGTTACTTGGATTTGTTATGTTTAGCTTAAAAGACATGTGGTGCTTAAAAGAACCACCCTATTTTAGGTGCAAAGCACAAGTATCACCAGCTAGCTAAAGGTGACACGTGCTTTTGAGTTATACTTCTCAACTCAAAACCTGAACTTCGTTAACTTTGTTAACACTGATGTTAACTTATTCAATAATTTATCATCCTTTATTTCTCATCCTCTGATTCTGAGCTCTTCATACCTGCACAATGTTGCTGCCTGCAAAACTGGCCCGTCTCCATATCCGGCCTCTGACCAGAGCCTCGTTGAACAGGTGAGCGAGTTTGCGCTCCATCTCAGCCCGAAACACCTCCTCCTGAATGCGCTGGTCCACGACGCCCAGCAGAACTGCATTGCACAGGAAGGGCCAAGAAAACAAATTCATTAGTTCAACTTCTCAGTTCCTTCTCCACAACTTCAGTGGCAAGCTTTGAGTGTGACGGCTCAGGGACAATTTGAGAGCACCTGTATTTAAATGGGAATTCTGACCTGTTCAGCTGGAGGTTACTTATTGGATAAGGGAGGCATTTGGTAGGAAAAAGTCAAAATAAGTCATTTCGGGGGGGAAAAAAAATAAAAAATTCAGGCAAAGGATTTTTTTGGAACCTTAGCCATGCTAGACAGACCCAGGATAATAAGGAAACTATTTCAATTCTAAAAATGCATAAAATCATGAGCATTCAATGAATTTTTAAGAACTACTAAAAGAGAAAACTTAGCCTAAGTCATCTGCTTCAACTAATTGCAATCAAAAGTGTTGTGCTCAGAAGTGATACAGAGTGGGGAGGGCAAGGGTTCAGTGATGGAGAAAAAGTAGAACAGCAGCACATGAAGGAAGCTGTGTATTCAAGTGCAACTTCCCCTGATAGGATTAACAAGTATGCCAATCACAGCAGAAAAAAAAATGGTTTGCAGCCTTGCTCACTTGGCAACCAGGTACCCTGGGTCACTGGGGCAGCTAATGCTGAGAGGAATCCCTGAAGGAAAATGAAAAAAGGGTAGACTTTTACTAGCAAGATGGCATCCAGTTGGAGAAATATGGAGTGAATGGAGCAATAGTCATTCAAATGATCCAACTGAACAATCCTCCAGGACAGCAAACCAGCTCACTGCTGATGGCATCAAATAAATTCAGTTTTAATTCTCCTCCACTAAAAATGTTTGTATTTTTTAGAAGCAGCTTTCTGTTTCCACTTTTTTTTTTTTAAAGTGTAGTGCTTGATAAAAAGCCACCAATTTGCTAAAACTCATTTAAATTTATTTTTTTAAAATTTTAAAATCAAATATATTAAAGCTACTTTTTAAATTTGAAGATTTTCACTGCAGATGTCAGAAAAAGGAAACATTTTCATGATTTCTCACTGAGATCAACAGTATCTGTTTTCTAAATTCAATCACAGACTAAGTACCTCAGAATTAAACAGCAAAATAGACAGTGACCTAAGGCTATTATATACACCAAGCAGAAAACTGTTCTTGGCTGTGTATTGGATTTCAGTATCAATAAATTATGTTTAATAGTATGAATTACATTCTACAACAGAGGGAGAACACCGCCTATCCCAGCTTTTTATGACTATTGGGATACATGCACATGTATCTGGGTAATTTGATATTAAAAATCTTTACATGCATAGATTCGATCACTTTCCCATGTCATGATTCATTACAATACAAAACGCTGACTGAAAGCACTGACCCAGCCAAAGTCTACTAAATCTCCCCAGAATCCTGCAAGAACTGAGACTACAAAAAATTCCTCTACAGTAAAAAAAAAAAAAAAAAAAAAAAAGAAAAAGTTGCTGCAATTGGCTTTCAAAATCTTACAGGCAAGAAGTTTATCAAAACCCATGGGAATGTGATTTCAGAGATGGAAGAACTTTTTATTTTACTGCAGGAGCTAAGGGAATTTTCAGCAGAAATGGACAAACCCAAGGCTGAGCAAGAGAGGGAGCAGGTGTAGCCAAAAAAGCCAACACAAATCTCTAAGGAAGGATGTCACTGGTTATGAGATACACATAGGAGCTTCTCCCACATTAGTGGGCATTATCTGAAATTCTAAATCTTTCTTCACTGAAACAAACCACATGGGGCTTCAGAAATTAAGGTGCAATTTTGTTTCCTGCTTAAAGCGGTGACTGGTGAGAGGAGACAGGGAAACCTGGAAAAAAAGAGCAAGTCCATACAGCAGGTGAATCATGGGTGATAAAAGTTGTAGGAAGACAAGAGTGTATCCAGTGGGGCACCTGCACCCTAGGAACAAGTTTGGTAGGCAAAGCCTCCTCACCAGTCAGTCTTAAAAGCAGCAGGTAAGACCTAAAGCAGACAGGCAACCTCAGCTGCCTTTGAGTACCTAAACAAAGTGACAGCTTAACCACACCTGTAAATTACAGAATAAAACACTCAGAAGGCTTTGGTGGGAGGGATCTCCCGTGAACGAATCAGAAGAGATCAATGAAATGCGATGAAACTCCTTCATGTACTCAGAATTCATCTATTTTCACTGTGTTTTATTCCAGGCATGTTTTGGTAGAAAGTGTCACACAAATAAAATTTTAATTTTCACTTAAAATAGATATCTAAAAATCAATGTGGCATATTGTCAATATGGAGAGTAGACACTTTAAGCCTGACAGTCTGAGTTGTTTCACTAAGAATGAACTGCCTTACAGACAAAAAGTGCTTTGTGTGCATTATCAAGGAATTTCAGAAATTAATTCTAGACCAGGGATTTATATTTCCCAGATATTCCAGGTCACTGGGCCTTTGGTTTTGTAATTTATTCAGCTCAGACATGTTATTACCTCATAAAAATGCAGCACCCCTAAGCTATTGATATTTATGCAGGCTAGTTATTCCACTAACACAACTAATTGCACTTTTTCTTACTCACAGAGACCATACGTACCTGTTCTCACCCAGGAAGATTTCATCAGCTGGGACACATTAAGCTTAGGATAATGAAAGGCTGAAGGAAAAACAGAATGGAGGAAAAACATCAGTAAGGAACAGTATTCTGAACAACATACACAAAACCAGAAGCCACTACATAATTTATACTGTCAGCAAGCATCTTATTTACACAGATGCATTACTGCTCCTGAGGCAACGCAGACACAATGGCAAGGGAAGTGCTCCGAACGTACACTGCCGAGTTTGTCTCTAACAAAAAGAAGCTAACTGAAACAGTCAGATTTATTACGTGAAAGACTTCAAGCTGCTGCACAGAGGTCATTGCTCCCAGGAATTTAAAAGCTCACTGTCTGAATTGTGACTCTTACTGAGCTAGCTGCAGGATCAGCCTTTTGCTCAAAGGGCAGTGAGGTAACTCATGAGCATCTCAGGATGAAAGTAAGACCTTCTCTGAGGCAGAAACTACAAGGAAACAATAAATGTAAAGCAGAGAACTAAACACATATGATTTGTGTTCCAGACTTGTACAGGGGGAAGCATTTAAAAAACACCACCTTGATAATTATTTTTTTTTTTTTTACAAAACCCACAAATAACTGCACATAGAAACACTGCTGTAGACAAACCTCACAGATTTTCTGTTTGGCTTGCTGGCTCCAAGCTCTCTCAATTTCTAAATTTTCCAAAAAGAAATCTTTGTCCCTGTAAGGAAAACTGTCTATTTCTACTGACTTCAGTATAGATAAGATTTTTCCCAAGGTTTCCACTGGAGAGCAGTAAAGACATGCTGGGAAAGAAGTGAAGATGGGGGCTGGGCCAACAGTTTCCTCAAGGGAAGTCTTAAGCTTCACTACGGCAATAAGGAAAAGAAAGGGTCTTAACTTTCTCAAAATATTTAATCCAGATGCAGTTTGCTAAGCATTATACAAAGGTTAATTTTTAAACCATTTCATGAACAGAAAGAATGCAGCACGTAACAATTAAATGACCTGGCCCATGCTGGATCAATTTAGAATAAAGATGTCTATGGTTGTGGAACACGGTCTATGGTTAGCCACTACTTTATGTTTCAGAGAAGTAGAAAATTCAAGTTTTTCAAATTAATGATGCAAGAATTTGTAGACAAGCTGTTCTCTGTCAATGTACCAAAAATCTGATACTTTCCTCCCTTAAAAAGCTTAGCATTTTTTTGGTTAAGATAAATGCAAAAGAATCGTTAATTATATTTTACCTTTTATTTTCACAGATTTATAACTAACTCCTATTGGAAAAAAAAAATCATTTGTTATTCCACCTTTATTTCAGTAATAGCACCACTAGCTCAAAGATGACCACCTGGCTGGTGCCCTGTGACTGACTATTCAGAAGCACGTTAGAACATGGTCCTTTTTTTCTGAACAGGAAACACTGGCCCTCTATGCAAGTGATCAGGATGCACTAAATTTCCAAAATTCTCAGACAAACAAAAAGCACCTCAGAGTCCATTTAAACACACACATTTATTTTTGGCATCCTGCTACTTGGTTCTTCTGATTGTAGTGTTTAGATTGAAATTCTATTTACTCCAGTCATGCAATTGTTTACTTCAATTTAGAAATGGAAGCTGAACAAAAAAAGCATAAACTAAACTGAAAACTGAGATGCTGTTGTTTTCCAAGCATGGAAAGAGCATGATAAGGAAATCAAAAACCTTCCATTGGCCAAAATGCTTTGAACTCCTACCAATTTTGAGTTTTTTCTTCTTTAACCCAAAATCATGTTTCGCTTCAATACTTAATGTGCTCTTCACAATTTTTCTAATTAGTACTTGAAAATGATTTAATTCATGCAAATTGCTGGGTGACTATTCATTTAAACTTTCCACGGAATTAATGCAACTTAAAAATAAACCAACTTGAGCAGAAAATCTTGACATTGAAAAGTAAGATGTGCTGTGATCATTGCCAGCTAAGACTAGGTTCTAAAACCTGACAAAAAACACTGAAAACTGTAAGAAGTCAGCAAATCCAGGTTCCAATTCTTACACCACAGGTCACTCAAGTGTCTCACTGACACACAGATCTTGGAGCCCGTCTGGAGTCTCAGGACTGCAGCAAGATCATGTTTGCAAGATTTCTAATGTCTTCTGGAACTAACAATTATAAACAGCACTGACTGATTGTTATTCTGAGGGGGATGCTGGATAGACAAAATGCAATTATTAGCTAGATTGCAGCTGGTCTGCTAATGACTCTGGATGCATTAATGAAGTAGATGCTGGCATCATTAGAAGATTCTAACACGCAGCCCTGGAGCACCATACCGTGTAAGAGCATTGATTTGGTGCTGAATGAAAAGGGAAAGGTCACATGGCCACCCAGAGACCTACTGACAACAGTCTAAAGCACATCACTCAGGCAGTGTGGCCACTGCCAGATGTTCTGAGGATCTCTGACTCCCTCCTACAGATGTGTGGGACCATGCAGGATAGAACTGGTATCATGCTGATTCTTCTTAGTTCTGATAAATGGAGAACAGTAGTAGAAAGCATGGAGGGAATGCAGTATTTGGAATGAGAAGGCATTGAATGAAAAATAAAATTCCATGCATATACTGGGGTGTGGCCAGTAGCAACACAGTGTCTGTTTAAAATCTGATCCAAAATCCACCCAGAAAAAGATTGCCAAATATTTCTGCAGTCCTTGGACCATATCATACAATTTTATATTTATCCTATTGGCCTTGCAACATCTCCAAGACAGCCAAAATAGATGACATGCATCAAAGTGCTACTTAGCACTGAAAAAATAGCAAGTCCCAAGGCAGCTCTCTCTGCTTAAAGTTGTAATAAAAACAAAAAGCTTTATTCAGGATAAGTTCATGAAGGCAAATGCTGCCATCTACTCCACAGCTAGCCTTTATCTATCCTCCAAGAGATCTGCCAGCCATAAAGAGATACCAAATACATAGTTCCCTGCTATTTTTAATGAACTAGCACCCAAACCCTGTGATTAGACTTGGTTTTCTTTCTGCTGACATGTAGATCATGACCATCTAACCAATTTACAATCTGAAACATGAGCTATAAGGTGGACAATGAAAAATAAGCACGGGAAAGGTGTCAACTGGACATCTGAATAGAAACATGTTGCTGAAGTCACCTAGAAATCTTCTGAGGAAAGAAGGAAGTCTGGAAGTTTTCAGGTTTGGCCATTTTCACAGCCCTATTCCTGCAAAGAACAGTCCAAATCTGTCAAACAACTTTCACTCTTCATCCTGACTCTAAATCTACGACACAAATCAACACGAGTGTGGGAAAAAAAAAACTGACAAAATTCCTGGTGTTAATGATGTGCTGCACAGGGACAAACCACACAGTTAAAACTATAAACAGGACATACCATTTATTTGAATACAAACCTTGAGAGGACAGTGTGTGAAAGGCAATGCAAAGTGAACAAGTGGCAAGGAGCAAATACATTCTTTGTATTTCACTGTATTTTGTATTAACAAGGCTCATATTTGGGATATTGATGTCAAGGTCTCAACAATGTTGAGATGTCCAAGTAGTTTTTCTTGGGTATGATCAACTTCAACGCCCAAAGTTGGGGGTTGAGCCCTGGCACTCAGCTCACCCACAAATAATTTCTTCAGATGCAACTACAAAACTTACGAGATCATGCACAGAGTCCTTAAGGGAAAAAGAAATGTCACCACCGAGAGCATTAAGTGTCAGCATGCCTGATAAACTGGAGCACAAAGAGAACAGAACAGCATGGCATGGAACATTATACATAAACACTAACATATACATATATTGTTAACATGTAAATATCCAACATCCCAAGAAAAAGTCACACTGAAAGCAGAGGTTTGCATATTAATTTGCACAGACCAAAGCAGATTTATCAATCTAAGGTGCTGTAACACCTTCCCTGCTACAGTTACTCTGTAAAGCAAAGCAAAGCATGAATGCAGAGATCAGGGCCTAGAAACAGAAACACTTCAGCATCTCCCTGCCAAAGTAGCTTTGAGGATCTGGCTGTTGGTCACCCTCAACAGTCTGTTGAATAAGATGTTTCAGGAAGGAACTGCCCAATGCTGCTGAGCCTTTGGACAGGATTTTTGGCTCTGAATCTGAAAATCTACAACCCTGAGGCTCCAAATCCAGTCACAGCAGCAGTGTAAAAAACTGTAGGAACAGCTAAAAATAACTGGCCGTGGTTGTCTGACTGATAAAGAGTCTGAACTACATTCATCATTTCTGTGCTTGCTGACAGAAGGACCCACAGCTCTAGTAATCTGAGAAACTATTGGCAAAACATAGCCAACAGCAAATAGCCAATAGCAAATAGTACCATAGCTGGTATTCCAGAACAGTGCCTACAGTGCGTATCAAAGCACGACTGAGACCAAACTAGACCAGCTCAAACCCAAATGTGCTGTCCTGCAGTGGGCTCAATCAAATGTAAACATGAGATCCTCTAAAAACAAGCAAGTCAAATGCTGACAGGATGTTCCTTAATTTAGGATACCTTATCCACCAAATCCTCATGTTTTCTACATTGCAGTCTTTGGGAAGATCTCCTAGCTCCTAAAAATCCTGACCTCTCTACTCATCCTGCTTGGTTTTGTAATTGACATGTGACCACAGGGCTCCATTGGCACTGGCCTGGAACCACCCACACTGACCAGGCGCTGTAGACATTCAGGTAACACAGGGACAGCTCCTGATAAGAGTATTAAAGTGATTTCAAATTTCCTAAGCACCATCAGGAAAGAAAAACAGAATCACTGTATTGTTTGGTTTGGAAGGGACCTTAGAGGTCAACTAGTTTCAACCCCAAGGACAACCACATGCATGCATGTTTAAAAGGAATGCCTTGCCCCTATGACCAGCCTTGGTAGAAATTCTGTTATCACTTAATTGCAGTGTAGCCCCATTGCACAATCCAGAAGATGGATTCTCAGCAAGGGGCAACCTGCAAACGCACTACAAATATAATTTCTGAATATGTGGACAAAACCAGAAGCTGTAAGAGCCCGTGTAGTAGTACATCACAGGAAAAAAAAGCATCCCTCAACACCAAAAATTTTACCAGAGACTAAAAGCTACCTAACCCCAAGTGCAAATGAATAAGAGATCACACAGAACAAAGGTGTCTTTCAAGCAATCAAAGTAAGAGAAATATTTTATTTGAATTCAGTGAGCAATAAAGATCATAGCCCACAGTGTGAGATGTTTTGTGGCTTCCAAGATTTAAAAAATGCTAGTCATCTACGGACAGGGATTCTCAAGACTTTTGGTCCTGGGTCCACTGAATTGACCTACCACTGCACATTGAGCTCACACTCAATGTGAGACCAAATGAGAACAGAGATGAATCAACAACCTCATATTTTTTAATTGATTGTGGGAGTCGAGGCATTGAAAATGCTGAAAAAAGTTAAATAAAAAAGCTTCAAAAAATTAGTATGCTTACACTGCTTCCAGTAAATGGGGAACTACCCTGTGCTGTCATCTTACCTAGATTGAAAGCTGCTAAGGAGAGCAACTTTTCTGTTGGCAGTGACTCTCTTTACAGTATTTTCACTGACATACACAGCTACATAATGAACACTGGCTACTATTAGACCTGATTTTCCACTACATGTTTAACTATATTGCAAAAGTCACTGTGTCAGATGCTATGCACCTCTACAGCCCATAGAAATAACTCTGAAAATTAAAAAGCACAGTGAGATTGGAGAAATGGGTTATTAATGGACTGAGTCAATAACACCCACCAGCAAGTACTATTCTCCCATGATCTTGCTTACACTCATGAGTCACCTGAAAAATCTAACCAAACAGAAGTTATCAAGGCCAAGTGTCAAGCAAGCTCTGCTATGCAGGAAGCTCCCATTCATCTATGCTTAGGATGCTGGTGGTCTGAAAACATTTTGCCATGCAAATGTACATAAAAAGTGAGAAAGGTAATACCTTAAAACATAACAGACTGCATAGACAAATTATTTCAGACTATATGGGCAAATATCAGCTTATGTAGCCAGTGTCCCAGGATTTCTAGAAGTCAGAGACTCGGTTAAGAACAGCACAATGCTGAAAGCAGTGAGCCCTCCTGAGAATTAGCAAAGGCCTCTGCAGACGTAGGCACAGAGACACACCTTGGACTGCACTTCACAGCAGTACTGATGTAAGTGATTTTCTTATTTTTAGATCTGGACTAAGACCAGTGGACTGACAAAGCCAGGTTAAGTACAACTGACCTAGCACAAAATGAAAGTATGATGACAAAAGCAGCAAGATGCTGTAGCACCAAAATGTGAGCAGAAAGAGGCACAGATTTGCTCTGCAGAACTCATGATACAAGTTAGGTACTTGCAGCTGCATTATCAGTTATGCACAAAATTATCTGAAGATTGTAGAGAGGGAAGATACTGAATACAAAAGTATTTTGCAGTATTGGATAACAGCAAATACTCACGTTCAGCAATCTGCTGCACAGGAAAGCCCAGATAGAAGCTGAATTCCACCACGGACAAGTTTCTGAGCTGCTCGCTGACTTCAGACCCGTTTAGAAAACCAGACCTATCTCGGATGGCAAAAACAATGCTCACAGGGCCCTGTCGAAATGCCACCCCAGGCCTGCTTAGAGTTATATTCAGTATCTGAAAAGACAGTATTGAAGCAGGGTCAGCAAAATCAAATCACTGCTATTTCCATCCCTTCCTTGATAGACTTTTCTTTTTTTTCTAGAATGAAGAGGGGGCCAATTCACATCAAGACACATGAACATCTGTTCCAGATTGGTTCAGCCAGCTGAATCTCAGAAGAGGCAAAGTTACATGTGAATTCCTCTTCAAAGAGTTATTCTTTAAGGTCAATCATATTCCAGAATGATCTGAAAGCTACAGCCAGGAAAATGATGAGGAGAAAACCACCTAGAAAGGCAGTCAGCAAAATAAATCTAGTCCTAAATAAGCCTTAGATGAATGCCAAACTGCAGGGAACAAAAGAAAGGGATTGATTAGGGTAAAAAAAAGTTCTTAAAATTATGTTCTCTTGGTTAAAATCTCCTCCACCATGCGCACCCAAAACCCACCACTGGTTAGAAGCCTTTTTGTGGCACCAATATACACAGCAACTGTATTCATGTAGATAAACCTCTTCCTAAAATAAGAAGTATTTAAAGTAAGTTGGCTAAGCTGATAGTCCAAGAAATTGTTTTGCATGTTCTGTCTTCAGCCTATGCAGTGACAGCGTGTTTGAAGTTCTTAGCACTTCTCTGTATGTACTACTGCAGTACTTTAGGTACCCTAAAATTTACATAATTTTTCTTCCTGAATTTATTTTAGGGCACCACAGATGGGTATTTATGATGTCAGTTAAACAACGTAATAAATTTTTTACTGAGTTTGTTATTACAACAAAGTTAGATTAAATTTAAGAATTCAAACAGAAGAGGGAGTTGGTCTCATTAAATGGAATTACTGACTTTCCAGGCAGATCTATGCTCTGCTGGGTGATTCAGGGCTCTGCACATATGCAATACCTTTAATTTGTGAAGTTCCAGTAGCAGCTGACACAGACATCATATACTGTAAGTATTTGTAGACCTCCAAAGCAACTAGCAGGCTTGCTCACATGATGGCAGGGTCATGTAACTTCTATATTCCCTAACAGGGTCTTCAGCATGGCAATGAGACCTGAAAGCCTTCTTCTAACAAAAACCTTTTAACCACAACTTAAACTTTTAGTAAACTATGATGGGAGTGACTCCGATAAGGGTTGGAACCCTTTTGTTTAAGAAATTATAAACCCTATCATAATCAATAATGCTTTTGAATATAAATAATCACCTTGGATCATTTTTTCAAAAATCTTGTCATATTTGGTGCCATATTATTTTCTAAGGGAAAAACCCAACCGACTTCATGACAAAGCCTCATAGTTCTCCATCACCTAGACTGCAAGTGACTGCCAGCGAACACCTAACTCATTTTACTGTCTGGGTGAAACACAGGATGAGTAAAAGTGAGGGGTAAAAGGGACAGATTCAAAACATGCTCATCCTCTCACCTGCACAGTGAAGTTGTAGAACTCCTGGTGTTTGTTCACCTCCAGGAATGCCATTGTCAGCCCTCTCTCAATGCGCTGGCTAAAGGTGCAGAACCCAATATCCACATTCCGAGGTACAAACTGAAGCACTGAAAGCAAAGGGCAATTATTCCTACAGAAAAGCATTTCCATGAGAGAGAACAAAACAAGCAACAGAATTCACAGGGCTATCATTTTCTTCTCTCATGAAGATCAGGACACATTCAGGGAAACACCAGATAAAAACACATTAAAAATACATTCTGTGTTGCTGCAGTAAATTCTCTACTCACTAATACTGGTTGCAGCAGTAATTAGATCTCTGAAAGACACTAGTGACAAAATACTTACTGTGTCCTCTTGTGTACTAAAAGACCTTCACTGTATACATGTGGCTAACTTCCCCTGACCTGATCAGTGGACTGGCCACACTGAAATCCTGAGTACCCAACCAATCCATGAAAATCTTCAGAAAAAAAAAGCAACAAGTATCTCTTTCTTGTAGCCTGAAATACAGTATTTAGTTGTTCAAATGACTACATATTGGATCCATTCATGCACATTAGTATTGGTCTAGTACTTTAAAAACTCTTAGCAAGATAGCTTTTTAATTTAGATACAGACATCTTTAAGTTCAGAAGAAAGAGCACAAGATAAAAGGAGTGTAGAGGAACATGATCAAACACACAGACCTTAACTACATGCACATCTGTGGATTTCCAGATATAGTCTTACCCAAAGAAATGCTACAGTTTGCTTACAGACCCTAACAGCAGCGTCATACAGAACCATTCTTTGGTTCCAAACCAAAGAATACATCTACTGTCTATCTATAAAACCACATTAAGCAGTGGAAAAAGACATCACACCTGCACAGTTAAAGAGATGTCTTGCCATACAATTATTAACAGAGCATAAACAACACACAAAGTGTACCTGAACAAAAGTACCACATTGACATTTATTAACTCTGCTTGTATGCTCAGTCCCTGTCACTACCTCATTACACAGTCAGCCAACCAGGCAAGCAGTTTTATCATGCAAACATGGCCCAAAGAAGATTTTAAATGACAACACTGACTCTTAAAATCTATTACATGGGTTCTATTTTGCTTCAGATTATTAGCAGTCAAACTTTGCATAAATCGCTCCATTACAGCAGCTATGGAAAGCTGAATATTACATAAGAAATCCTCCTGCTCATGTCATACATGAGCCATCAATCCTCCTGCTCACCAATTCTCCTACATCACGACAACACAAAAAAGCAGCTTTTAACATAAATTTAATCTGAAATTGACACAAGCATTACAAAGTAGCTGCACTGTGATTTTATGAATAAATGTTTCATGGATTTTTTTTTTTTCTCTTCTCACCTTCAGAAGCAAGAGAAAGAGCACACCTATTATGCAATGTACCAAAAAATATTCCTGAAAAAAATCCATGAAGTGATGGGGTTAACTGTTTACAATTTATCACCTCTCTGCCACGGACCTGTAAATTATGTCATTAACAAAAAGAATTAAGATTCACATCAGAACACAGGACTTATGTTCTCTCTCAACCTTGCATCCCAAGTGAAGAAGCATGAGTCAGCAGGAAGCTACCTTTTCCCCTCTGTGCCAGGAAGAACTCACCTGTCTGAACTTGGAATCTGTTGTCTGGCACAGTGAAAGAAGGATGCAGAGAGAGGATCATGGGGGCCTCCCCACGAAGAAGACTGCTGTTCACAAGCACGTTTATGACAGCTATTGCCGTGTAAACAAAGGGACCAGATGTCACCAAGAAAGCAAATTTAGGGGAAATTTTATAAACCTACAAAAAAAAAATATAAAAATCAGAAATTAAAAAAAATCCCCAACACATCAATGTTAAATTTGGCAACATTTTCGACCTACAGTCTCATACAGTTCAAAGCCGCCTCATCAAGAGGTAGGAAAATGCAGTCTTTATTTTTCAAAGAGCAGCAGAAGCACAGAAACTAGTGCTGTGCCTTGCAGCCTCTGCTCCAGTGCATCACAGGCAACTCCCCTGTGCCAGGTGCACCTACTGGAATCTCTTCAGTACAACACACCAATCTCAGCACTTCTTGATTTATCACATTCCCATGTATTAGCACTCCCCCTCGCCTACATTCCCCTGGTGTACATAACATTTCCCATACAAAATTCCTATTTACTTACTGAACTGCTTGCATACCTTCTGCATTTCAGTCATACACCAATATAGTGAATACATCCTATACCATTCATATGTGGCACAGAAGGAGTAAAATAAACATAACCAACATTCTTTAACTGTAATTTTCCCACTCAAGAAAATCTTCTTTTGGGGAACATTTCTATCTGCTCGTTTCAACACAGTTACCACATTACAATTCATGTCCTGACTTTGAGTCTTCATAAAACCCTAAGGAGCCTCAGACATCATGTAAAAGAAATGAGAACTCAAGTTAAATATAAACCTTCAACCATGCAGACATTCTTACCCATCATTTCTCAGCCACCTAAGTAAGAACAAAGTGAAGGGTTTTATTTATTTAAACATATTGCAGTGTCTTCCCTCCTTCAGAGAAACTCTCAATATTAAGAACACCTGTTTCCCCACCGTTATTTTCTTCCTTTTTGGTTTACTCCCCCAGTTTGCTTAATTTGCCAGTGGCAGTCAAACCTCAAAAGTATTTTGGGCTATCCAACACGATGGCCTCACAGATAAATGTAAACCAGACACTCAAAGTTTCTGATGAATGTGGACCTCTTCAGTGAAGGGATGCTAGCACCTGGCAGATGCCATGCTGGTGGAGGGATTTGTTAAGGTAACTTCAGGAACAGGCTCATAGAAAACCACAGTGCCACTTAAATTGTGACCCACATATTCCTTACTGGTATTTCTGCTGCAGTGTAAAGTGATGGCAACTGCTGTTGAGATGAGACAGCAAGCAGCTCTTTCCTGTCCTTGAAAAAGCCTGCATTTCAGAGAGCTCATCTTCACCAGAAGAAACTACCTCAGCAGCAGAAGGAAATGAGAAAAATAATCTATGCTGCTCATTATGCCTTTCTTCCTTCTTAGCCCACAAATATATGCAACAGCAAACTTTTTTAAAAAAATTGATTTATATCCATAAAACTCAAATTTGTTTGATATGAATAATGTGCACAGCTCTTTCAGTTCCTCTTATCTGAAATTTTATTCTTTTATCTCATGATGAAATAATCTCTGCAGCTTCAGTTTGTCAAATGGAAACAGCAGTTAAAATAGGTAACACATGCCAAAAGAAAGTTGCCCATTACTTGCAAATGAGACTACTTAAAAGGCAAGAAAAAGAAGAATTAGAATTACAAATCTCAGTGACAATTTTCTGGTGATTTCTGAAGTAATATATGCTGAGGAAGAGAGGCCTACTGCAGCCAGCATATACTTATGCACTCGAGTTGGGTATTTCAGACACGAAAGCAAGCCTCTGTAACCAGCTCAGCTGCCTCCATCTCTGACTGGTTGTGCTGCACCACAGACAACCAGGAAAGCAGCCCACCCTGCTGCTTAATTAAATTAACTAAATTTAAAAATTAATTCAAAAATTAACTTTTTCGGCTCAACAGCTAACACTGGTTGCCTTCTGTGCTTCACTGCATCAGAAAAGCAACAGCAGCTCCAGAAGGGACATCCAAAATAAAAATCCACTTTTAACAGTAATTTTGAGGAAGGCAGATTAGAACCACTACAAGTCAAAACAATAGCTATTTCTGTTTGAGATATTGCAGGGTTGTCTAGAATTAGCTCTCTTCAGCCTAATCCATATGACAGAAATAATAGACCCATGACAGCATGATGCTGTCTACAAGCTAATTCACACAGAAGTCTACAAAGTTATCTAGGATAGATGAGCAGAGCTCATGACTCTGGAATCATAATTCATGAATGAGAAGAGCTGCTCTCAGCACAGCTCTAATGGTTCCATCCAACTCTCTTGCAAGTTTCACCTCTACTGCCAGGACAGCTAGATGCTAAATTAGGTGGCTGAAACATCACATGTTAGAGTGTCACTATTAAAGTACACAAGCATGGATTATAATCTTATATTAAAAAGTACAAATATTTTAACTTTAACACCGTGGGACAGAAAGCCAGAGAAACACACAAGTGTCCATCTGCAGTTTGAAGCCATCCCCACTGCAAAACCTTCAGCAGAAATAGAGAACTCTTACAACACCTTGAGTTAAGCTATCCCTGCTCCAAAGTGCAATGATTAATCCAACTCTGCTGTTTCCAGGACACCACCTATCTCATTCCAAGCTACCCTCACAAGAGAGAGCACATCCAGTACAGAAAGTTTTTAAGCCTCAGTTCACTAGAGACTAGAAGAGTATTTAGGAAAAACATGACTGTATCCTTTCCCCATCCCTTATGATGTTTCCTAAGCATTTGCTATTGATAATTGTCTGCTAAAATACTTGATCAGATGCACAACTGCCAAAACCTAATCCATGCCTACACTCCACTGTATTATGCTGTGTAAACATCTGGCAGAAAGCATCAACAACTGATTTTCTCACTACCACCTTATTGAGAATCCTATGAAGAGCCTGCAGAGGGTGTTTAACTTCCTGAAGATAGACCACAAAGGCTCACAGGTCTTAAAAATAAAACAAAGCTTCTTCTCCTACGCACTTCAGGATCCTGAGGCAACAGCTCTCACTGGTTTTACACACCTCTATGGTACCAGCCAGAACTTCAGCAGTGGAGAAGCAGCAATGAAGCCAGTGCAAGTCCATGAGGTGGCAACTCTGAAAGAAGCATTTACCTGGCAATGACCTGAACTCCACACTTAGGAGGCAGCGTTTACTCATTTGGGATTATAGGAACCGGTAGGTGAAGGACACACCCGCAAAAACACATTAAATACAACAACAAAGTGGCTAAGGTAAAAATGCTCAAATGCATGATGAAATTTCCAGGCACAAATGAGGCTGGCAAAAACCCTTTTCCTGTTGGCATGAACTTAATGGCACTAGGGGTCCTGGCAGTGAGTGACTGCCAACACTATTTTATTTCACACCCCAGTGCAAGTCAAGTCAATAGAACATTGTCTAACAGATCCTACCCAAGTGTCATAAGCTTTACATTACAGAGCACTGGCTAAAATTACTCTTACTCAGACAATGGAATATTTTTTGCAGATGCAATATGTTGAGACCAACTAGAAAAAACTTTGACATTTCTTGACTATTCTCACTTTGCTTAAGGATTTTTCTAGGAAAAACGCGACAGAAGTTTTTTTCATTTGGCAGGATTCTGCCTTCTCTTTTTTCCACTTCAGCAATTCACAATGTTGGAAATAATAAAGTAGCAGAGACCACAGTTTCAGCTGAAGAAGGTGAGGGCAAAAACGATTTAATCCTCCTTTCACTCCTATGGATTTTTAAAGCATACATTACTACAAAGTTAAATTTAACTGGACTGTCTCCTGATTTACTGTACATTACATCACAGTGAGGGAACATCTGTGAGCTGTAATAAGAGACACAGTAAAAAAGCAGCTAAGAGAAGTGCACTGCATTACCATAACTTGCAAATACACACATGGTTTCTGGGTACTTTCAACTAACAAAAGCCAGGTCTGTTGGATTAATTACCTCTAGCAAGATAGAGCAATTCTGTTTAAAATACTGCATTACATCACCACTCAACATACTGCTATTATAGACAGTTCTTTCTCAAAACAACAGTTTTTTTAGTATTCTACAGTTAGAGGTGAAAACATATTTGCTAGTTATTTTTAGTGCAAAACCCATATGATAGCAGCACTCTAGAATAAGCAAAACTGATTCAGCAAACATGTCTTTCCTTTAGTTAAAAAAGATTTTCCAAAGGATGACGCTAGACTACCTGCATTATTTATAAAAACAGTTACTTCTGAGAAGCCTTAGGACTTCTTAGAAGCTTTCTCCTATTGAGAGCTTTACAAGGCAATTGTAGGCACAAAAGGCAGGAATTTAAAGGGAAAAAATATAAAGTGAGATAGCAAATGCTAGTTCCAATTAGCCTTCAAAAATTAAGCAATAGATTTCGTCCTACTGCTGTTAATAGAAAGAAAGTGTTTCCATGTTAATGAGCTGTGTAAAGTCAGTGAAAATTAAGTGTGTTTCTCTCATTATGAACATCTGACTTCTTCTTGGCTATTCCAGTTTGCACAAACTGAAGGTATATTTTACAAACCAGAATAAATATATATATATATATGTAAAATTAAGTAGCTCATGAGCAGATGTTGATAAAAGGACACAAACTACACATAATTTACAGAGGCAGCTCACTGTAGCTGAAGTTCAGCAGGAATTTATAACACTCCTATCTTGACTGAGCAGTAGAGATGTACACCCTCCAACATCAGACAGTTGTTTAATTACGGAGTGCAGTGATCATGGGAGATGCCAAAATTAAAGGCACCAAGCAATTCTGTGCACAGAGAAATACAAGTTATGTTCAATGGACTGCTACTTGAGTTAACTACATAACAAAAATGAGATCACTGACTCAGAAAAGATCATCTCGTGCTGGGCTATGACAACTAGATGAAAACAGACATTCAAAACTGTAAGTGCAGCTGAATGTCATCTACACCAATAATTCTACTGAAGTATTTCCTCAACACTGAAGTGTCTGATTATACAACAAAGGTACCCCCAAACTAACCCATGTCTTTCCCCTCACAGGGTTTGTGACAGAGGTGGGGAATAGTCTTTGACCTTTATTTCAACTAGACAATCACTTTTAAGTTAGAAACCAATATTGAAATCTTATTCAAAGATGATTCCTTGACTATCAAAGCAGCAAAAGCTTTCAGAAAAATCCAAGTTATTCCTGTGAGGGGAGTAAGGACAGGAGTTACACCTACCTGAAGGCTTAGAAATAACATCTTACTATTGCACACCTGATTTTTTTCTCCCTACCTTTTTCAACTGCCAAATCAGGCATTTGGTATTCAATCACCTCCCCTGCCAAGTGTTGATGGTGTCACTTATAAAATAACACAAGGCACATGGCTGTGCAGAAGGTTTAATTTTGTTTAAAGTGCTAAGCATGTAATTAGCTAGCAGAACAAACAGATCTGCTTAATAGGTATTTTGAAGGGTAAAAGTATTTCAGTTTCAATTCACCAGGCAAAGGAGGTATGCAGTAGATTCTGGACACTGCCTGCTCACCTCTAGCAAAACCAAGAAAGGTCTGTCCTAGAAAATGATGGCATTCTAAAAGTAAAAAAGTTGACATCATGTTCACATTAAAAAAAACAACAAACAACCAAAACATGCCTAACATTTAAGTTAAAATAAAGCTCTCTGATACAGTATCTGTGGACTGTCTGAACTACTGTTTTAGCTTGTGAAGTAAACCCCTATTGTATTGCATTGATCAAAGAATACTTGTACACACTTCATACCACTTACCTCTAGCTCTACTGATCTCCGGAACTGAACTCTGAGCACTTCTCGGATGGATTCACTGACATTTCGTAGAACAGCTCTTCTGGCCAGCACTAGAAATTAATGTCAGAAAATACATTAGACCTTCATCTCTTACCTTTAGATCAAAGCTGCATTTTCAATTGTGCAGTGCATGGAAAAGCAGGTAGTGAGATAAGCTGCATCAAACAGGTAAGATGAACACCAAGGACATGGGTGAAGGTGTGACTGTATCCTAAAAAGTGACTATTCGTAAAGTTTAAGGAACTGTAAGTTTTTTTTCTGTTTCATTTTTACACAGATAATGTCTTAAGCATTCTGCTACAAGAAACTTTTAAAGAGCCACTGAGGCACTCAAATGGGAAAGTAGCAGCATATTTGGTCTGACTCGTGAGTCTGCTGTCACAGAACAGTTAAAAGTTCTGTAGGCAGCACACGGAATGCAGATAAGGTCAGAAAAAAAGCCACAGAAAATGTGCATCTACTTTTCTCTGAAATAAAAAGTAAACAAACATGACATTAATTAAAGGGGTATCCATAGAGTAAGACAGGGCTTTAAAATCCCCACATCCCGATGGATGTCATGTCTGTTACAGTCACACTTGACACTGTGACTGCAGGTTAAGCAAACAACTGCAAAGTGTTGTGTTGTCATCCTGCATTTACTTTCCATGAGTAACTTGCCTACAAAAGTACTCAAATTACATCTAAAAAAAGGTCTTCCTCATCACTAGCATAGCTAGATCACCCACATATCTGGAGGATGAGATTATGCTCATTCTGATTTATTTCTTGCAACTAAGTCTTAAGAGTAGAAAATATTGCTCACCATGAAAATGCAGCACTTCTGCAGCTGCCCTGGATTAGTTTGCTGGCACTGTTTTGTTAACAAGCTAGGAAGAGGCAGGAAAACACCAGAAAAGCAAATACAGATGCTAAGACAATTAATTTTGAAACACACTAATGTCACTTTTTCTGGTTACAAACACACCAAATACAATTGAAAGTAAGTATGGGAGGAGGTAAAATACAAGCATAAGCTAGTAAGGTAATATTATAAACATGGTTGCAAAACCCAAAAGTTTTTAAAACCAATTCTCCTCTTATATATTACAACATTACCTCACATGCAGGTGTTTTTTTTAATAAACAGCAGCAACAACTGAAAGGAGAAACTTACTCAGTCAGAACATTAAACAGTTTGGCAGAACAGTACCATGACAGTAACATTTATTTACAACCAGTGAAGTGATAAAGCAGTCTCTAACTCTGCACACTTGTACATATGCATCAGCAAGTTTTGAGGACAGCTTCATTCTCTGTGCAGTGTAATGTATTTGTAACACTCTCTCACAATGGACTTCATTCAAGGGAACTCTTATTTTTAACAGTAAATGATAAATCAATGCTTTTACAGATCTTTGTCTAAATTTATACCGTATTTCTTTGAAAGGTTCACTTAGTTAATCCAAAATCTGCAATTTAGCCAGGGGCTCATATTACAATGAAATTGTAATTGAAATGAAATGAAAATGTTGGGAGTATCTTACCCGCAGTGACTAAGTAGGCGTCGGGAACAGTGATGTCGCAGACGTACGGCTGCCGGGTAGTAGTCACAGCAGAGGTTACAACCACCACTTCAGACGGAGCAATGGTCCTCAGAGGGGTGGGGGAGAATGTCCCTGGGCTGCCCGTAGCACTGGTGATAGTGGTGGAAGGAGATGATGCATCAGCACCAGTAGTTACACTGCTTCCTGATGGAACTTCATATCCAGGGGGAGGGCTAGCAGTCAGAGGAAATTGTGTGGGAGCAAACACCGAGGTCACAGACAGAGATGCTGTAGGAAAGGGCACTGAGCTGACGGGGTCGGCATCTGATGTGAGGTTGTCAGCCTCTGAGGGAGGAAGGGCTGTGGGGGCACTGTCCCTGCTGCCAGATGTAAAAAGCAGAGTGGGGTTAACTGTAGCACCAATGACCTCATCAGAACCCAGAGCAGTTGAAAGTAGAGATGAAGATAGGTTTAAGACAGGAGTTGCTGGAAAGGTAGTAAACGAAGAGATCAGATTTGTTTCACTGAGCGAGATGCTGCTGGTAACAGACTGGGTGTCAGAAGTGGGCAGCACCAGGGTAGGAACCACAGAGTGAGAGGTGGAGAGTGAAGGCTCCAACTGAGAGGTAGCTCCTGTGGCAGCTGAGGTAAACACAACTTCAGAGCCCACTGGCAGTACCGAGGATGCTTCCAGAAACACAGATGACTCTGAGTGAAAATCTGATGATGGCATTATTTCAGGAACCTGTGCATCTGGAAGGGACGATGCATTTGAATAAAAGTACGATGTTTGGCCAAGATGTAACTGAGAAACCTCGGCGTCAGTGGCAGAGCTGACAGTGGTAGCTAAGTCCCAGCTGGTAACGTCCTCAGAAAGTACTGATGTCCCAGTCAACAAGGTCTGAGGTAAGAGTGTTGATAAATCACTTTGCATGATGGAGTAAGAATTTAGCACGGTCAGTGATAAAGATAAGTAGCTAGATTCAACAAGAAATGGTGTTGATAAAAGATTGGATGGAAAATCTGAAATATTTAAAGACTCTTCGTCCCTTGTAGATGTCTTTCCAAGCAAAACCACAGATTCTGATGGCATTAATTCTGGCAATTCCAGCAAGGTTGTCTGACTGATTGCAAACGTTGCTACTGGCTCACTCAGGATGACAGTGGAGTCCAACAGAACAGTGGTGGCATCAGGAAGTTCTATATGAGTGCTTGGAGTCAATAAAATTGTTTCCAGAACAGGGGGCGTCTGTGAAACAGAGATTTTCGGTGACATTTCCCCAGGGAGCTGATGGTAGGAGGGAGATATTGTTATAGGTGTTCTAGTGTCTGTAGTGCTTAATAAAAACATGCTTGAGTCAGGGATTTCTGCGAATCTTGAAGAAAGTGGAACAACTGGTCTTGATGGAAAAAAAGTATCAAAAATCTCAGGTGTAGGTTCCTCTAATTCATACCCATCAGTAATTATAGTTGTAAATGCAGTTATGCCTTTGACTTCAGAGGCTTTGATGGACAAAGTTTCAACATAATCACCTGAGCCCACATCATGTTCTGGGGCAAAGCCTGCCTCTGGCAGAAGTGAAACTGAGTCACAATACAGACAGTAACTGTATGATCTCGTGAAAGGCACTGGACTCTTGAGCTCACTGACAAGCTCTGATTGACTTGGTATTTCTGAACCAGCAGGCAAATTTGGTGCTGTAGTGGAGAATTCATGTGTAAACAGGCTGGCATTAAGAACTGTATCAGAGTTCATGGAAATGGCAGCTGAATCAAGAGGGAGAGACACAAGTGGAAGACTAATAGGGGAAAAAGCAGGCTCAGCACTGGCTGCTGAAGCTGGCGTGGCCCAGGGAGTGCTTGGAGTGGGGTAAGTCCTTCGACTGAGAGATTCTGCTGCCCTGCTACTCACATGGGTGTAAATATCACCATACAGGTCTGCAGGTTGTGCTGTGGCAGCTGGGGCCCCAGGGCTGGTTTCACCCAGCAGCTTGAGATGAAGAGGCGATCCTTCCGAAGCAGCCCCAAAAGGCAGAGCTGTTAAACTTGCATTAATGTTTTCCTGTGCCACAACTCCCGTGTCAGAAGGAATGGAAGTGAAAGGAACAGCTGTATTTGGAGGGTACAGCAGCAAGTCTCTGCTTGCTGTTAGTGTTTCAGGATCAGGTACAAAAGGCTTTAGTTCCATAAGAGTGTAGCTGCGCTCAGGGACAGCACTCAACGGAGTCTTCTGCTGCGCTGTTTCTGAGATATCATACAGTGAAGAAAGGACAGATAATGAAGGTGTTAGCAATACAGTTTCTAACATTTCTCTTGATGGCTCTACTGTATTAACTGAGTGATGATCTGTTAAAACTGCAAAAGACTTCACGGGAGGAGTCCACTGTGCCTTTGAAAAGGAGTTAATAAATTCATCATCATTCAAGAATGCCTCATTGCTCCTTACAGAGACATCTACCAATGGCGTACTTCTCCCTTCTGAAATCCTGGCTGTTTCTTCTTGGCTAAGTAAAGTCCCATCAAAGGAATTGGTAACTGATGATAGCACTGTTTGAAGCAAATTACCTTCTTGGGACTCCAAAGTACTTTTTGCTAAGGCTGTTTGTGTCCTGCTGCCTGATATGCTTTCATGCACCGTTGAGAAAAAGGAAAAATTCTGCTGTTCCAAGGATCTCTCATCTAAATCAAGAGGGAGAGAGAAACAAAAGCCAAAACACAGCAGATCAGCACAAGTAGTAACAGTGCTATGAGCAAACCTCACACAGAGTATTTCTGGAGACAACTGCCCAGAATTCTAGGGCCAAGACAAAGCCTCCCAGCAAGTAAAAAACCTCCACAAGCAAGTCAGCACAAATAGTAAGACTTCTTGTGAAATTCGATTCCTTGGAAACGAGCAGAACAACACAAGCTCCTCTCAATGCACTGACACATCTCTCTACAGAAGCACTCCAGTATGCCCCGTGGAAGAGCAGAAAGTGGCTCCCTCTTACCTGTGCAAGGCTACACTGCACAGCAACTAATGGTCTCACAAAGCAAACATACCAGAAAGGGTAACAAGGGACAATGCAGGGGAAAATCTACATAATTATAGGGGTTTTGCTTACCTTCAGTATCCCTTAATTTCCCCTGATTTTATTGTTTCTTAATATTGAGATCACTAGAAGATCTACTCTGTTTCATGGACCAGATCCTCCCTCTCATCAGAAATGAGTGACACGAGAGATGAAGAGGGGTTCCTTTTTCATAAGGCAAATGTAGACCTGGAGTCCACAAGAATTTGCCAACATGTTGTGACATGTTTGTAACATGTTGTTTACATTGTCCACCATTCATCTGAAGTCTGGCCTGTTAGCAGTCCCTGTCAAATTGTTTCATTGCACAATTGCTGTGTTTATTCACAGCCCTCTATAGGACTGTTCTCTTTATGGGCCACCTGTAATAAACCTTTCACTCCTCTAGTTTCCAGAGTTCAAGTAGCAGTGGCCAGGTTCAAACATAAAGGAGAAAAAGTTGAGGATTCACCACATATTGCAACAAACAAAATACTCTCCTCTCTCACAAAAGTATGCTTGGGTTACAGAGAAGATCTGTATATAAGCTTTTCCAAGCACAGATAAGTTTGGCAGAGAAAAGGCTGCATACTTTCCTGAAATGCTGAGACTGGATTAATAGCATTCAGAGCTGAATTATTAAAGGAAATCACAGAAAATGGCAGCAGTATAGTTTTCAAGGGTACACATAGAGTGTTCATCTTTAAGGTATCTATCATGCCTGATCACCATATTTTCATATGGGAGTGTCCAGGCATCAATCTGGGGGGCAGCAATGACATCCAGTTAAACCACCAGGGACCAGTTTAAAGTAAAAGCAAGCATACACAGCACAAAGTTCTGGAAAATCTATACAGTACACAGCTCAACTGCAACTACATCTGTAACTCTTTAGAGGATGCCTTGAACTCAGTAACCCATGGAAAGTCCTGCAGGAATAGCTCACCTATCTGTTTCCCAGCATCTAACAGCACTTTCCAGACATGATAAACTGCTGTATTTATCCCTTTCTCCCTCGTCTGTTTGCTAAACTCCTTGACACAACTTTTCATGTGCTGACACACTGACTTGATAAATTTTGAAGGTGATGATCTGAAAAGTGCAACTAGGACAGTTAATGCTTACCACTGATCACACCTAGCCAAGTGAGTGCTGCAACTGTATCCTTTATATTACAAATTCCATGCACAACATTCTGCAGCATATCAGATACTATTCTCTCAAGCAGTCCCAATCCATTTTTCCCCCCTCAAACTCATGGTAGGCATTACCAGCTTTATGATGCTTAGTTGAGTTATGATAAAATACACTGCCTTACAATGCTCTCAGGTGGAGAAAAAAAAGACAAGAAAAAACATTCTTGTAAAAGCTATGTTATACAAGTAAACAAGTCCATCCTCTTCAACAGAGGTCAGATGCCTGAACCCGACACAGTGCAGAACAGTGCAGCCACCGTGGAGTAACAACTTCCACAAGGAGTTAACATAAGTACCAGACAAAGCAGCTTCCAAGAAGCACAGAACCAAAATGTACCCTGACACAGCTCTGCCAGCTGACCAAAAGTTGCTTAACTTTCTTTTCATTGCTAGAAGCCTCATTCTTTTCTTTGACTTACGCTTCCAACCTCTACTGTTCTCTTTGTGACATTTTGAGTAAGCAGGGAGTTACTAAAGGAAGACTTAGAAGGCTACGAAACACACACTGTCAAAATGAATCACTTCTCATATGCATGTGCATTTCCTTTTAGGCAGCCCTGTAAAATCCTGCCCAAGCTGGTACTTTGGACAGCTAACCTTGGCTTACAATGAATTCCAGTGTTTGCAGACAAACATGGTAGCAGAGAAGGTTACTCCTTGCTCACACAGCTTCATGTTCTAAATCTCTGCAGCAGTACACAAAACTGCTGTGACAGCTTCAACATAATGAGCATGGTAAACGTGGAGCTGACAGTTAATATGACCAAGCAGAGTTGAATACTAATTTGCTACTGCATTTTTGCTCAGGTATCTCCACACATCTTTGACTCAAAGCTAGAGGTGATTCCACAAAAAAACCTCTACTACCTATCTATGCATATGCTGTGTACCATCTTCTTCCTTCTCCCACAGAGAGCCACCTTACTTTTGTTCAACCTGACAGGGGAGCTGGGACGTGGCAGTATCCTGCTGGAAGTAAGTAAATGTCACAGAAAAGATGTTCTGAACAGTTAAGTGCATAACCTGAAGCTGTCCAATAGACATGCAAAACAGGCAAGGCTTTAAATTCTTTCAGACTTTAGATTATGGTTTTAATTTTTTTTTTTGATGGTCTGATAATATTTTTGTCTTGAAAGACAAAGGAACAGTAAATAATAATTTCATCACACACTTGTGCCTTGCCTCTTAATGTAATGAATCTTGCCACAATTGCCATGAAGGAAAGAACACAACTTCTGCAATAAATGTTTTATTTTTTTGAAGGAAAACACACTGTCTTGAAAAAGTTACAAGCTCTAAGACAAAGTAAGAGCACTGTTACCCATGGTAAGTAAAATGTGAAAAATGCACCTATGGATGTAGGATTTTGAAAAAACCCACCAGCAAGTTCACAAGTTGATGTTCCACCCTATTTACTTTGCTTAGTGTTTCAGAAGCAGAGAGCGTTAGTGATACGCCATTAATAATAGAAATGAGTGTTTTCTGTCAACTCCACAGAACAGTGCAGCACTTGAATAGCGCTCGTCAGGACTGAGCGCCTCTCAGGGAGAGCAGATGGGACGCGTGGCAGATGTGTTTGGGAGCAGCCAGACAGCCCACAAAGAGGCAGGAAAAGCAAAGGAAAAAAGGAAGGAGGAGAAGGCACACCACGGCATGACAATCGGCCTCATCAGCGCAGAGTGGCCGATCTGGCCGTACGGTGGGACAAAGGAAGCAGACAGATTGCACATGTTCTGGTGCATCTCAATGCCACGGCTGCACAAAGCCATTGATGAATATCAACGCCGACTTGTTTGTTTGCACAGCTGGTACTGTCGGGTGATGGTTCCCCCGTTCCGTTCAGAGGCAACGCCACCGGCTCACATCAGACAAGCCAAACTCAGCCAGGCTGATAACATTATGAAAAAGAATAGATAGCTTAGGGAACAAAGCTGTGATCCCAAGCTACAGCAAAGGCGAGGAAACGCGAGCACTAGTGGTGGGGGCCACAGGAGTCACAGATGGCACCAGTACAATGCCACAACTCAGACAATGACACTGGGACATGGGAGGAGCAATAACAGAAAATCTGCTGGTAGCCTTGGGGTGGCGAGCTCTCTGCTGCTCCTGCTGCCCCCCAAAACTAGTAGGAGTCACAAGCAATGCCACTGAACAGAGCGACCCCTGAAACTGCTAAATCCCCATCACCCGCAGCACAGCCGTGCCCCGCTAAGGCTGCCACAGACACGCGTGAATTTGGGAAGGACAGAGCTTTCTCATGACTGCAGGAGGACTGCTGCAGTCCACAGACTTCTGTGGCGACAAAAATATACCACTTCTCCATGCCAGAAAACTACACGAGTTCATAAACCAGGAACTAGACTAGTCATTTTTCCAGAAAGCAATTAGGGGGATGGAGATTGCATCCTTCCTGTAGCTGCAGTGCTAAAAAAGTAATGTCTGTTCTATAACCTGTAATAAAGAAAAGAAAGGGTGTTTTAAATATATATATGTAATAATATACATGTATATTGATAAGCTTTTCTACTTTCTTCGTTTATAGCAAATATACTTCCATGTATTTTTTAAATGCAGGATCCAGATGTAATCTCACCTCTGCTGCTGATGTCTCACGTGACTTCAAAAAAAGTTGCATCACTTTTCTGCACTTTGCTATTAAGAAATAGCAATTGTTCAGTACCACAATTCCCAGTATTTACTAAAAAGTCAGTTATTTTCTATATTATCAAGATGGTAAATCATAGACAGGTACAGGCACGACAACAAACACAGGAAATCCTTCTCTGTAATAAAAATTAAACCTTAACAATAGAACCCGTAATTTTTGTTCTATTATTTTTGAGAAACCAAGTTATGATTAATAAAGTTTGCAAACAACAGAAAATGCCAGCAGACTAGCAGCAAAACAGTTCAAAACACATATTGCTTAAAAAAAATAAATCTGTGTACTAACACAATGACCAAGAAAATTAAATTTTAGTAGCTATGTTTTTTGGGAAAGGAAAAAAAATGTTCTTTTATTGCTGTCCATTGTTCCAAACAGATGCATTTTAGGTAGAAAGGTAGAAATCAATACTACATGCATTCCAAATATTATAATAAAATTCCTAACTAAATACATAACAGCAGCTCCCAAATCATTAAAATTAAAGCTATGAGCTCACTGGAAATATTCACCACTTGAAACATCTCCCTAATTATGGGATGGAGCAGCAGATCCCATTTAAGGGAAGCTTTTGATAACACATATTTTAACTTTTTTCTTCAAGAAATGGGCAGTAGGAAATTGAATGCAGCATAGGACTCAAGACCACCCAAGGGTAGAAACAATGATAGATGCAAATATATCTGAAAAAAATCCTAACTCTTTGTCCTACAGCTTAACACTTAATAACTTCCCAATTTATTTAACAGCATTTAGTTCAGCTTCCACCAAAAGAGCTTGTATGCATTAGGTCATTGCCAAAAATTTATATAGTTCCCTTGTGTAAGCCTCTAACTAAATTTCTTAGGTGTCTGGCTTGTAGGAAAATACCAGTCAACGAAGCATGTGCAGACAAAAAGCTGCCTGCTTTCTTCTCTGGGAGGCATTAAGCATGGATTGAACTGTGACAATAATTACCCCTGGCACACAAAAGCCAGGGAGAGAAGGGGATGGGAGCCTGAACTGTCCCTCCCTTCCCAAGCTCCAGCTCACAGCTCCTCTGCAGGGCTCCCTGCAGATTTTGGAAGGTTCTGTTCCCTGGAGCATATGCTGCACCCCTGTCCAATGCACCCTCAGGGCAGCAGGGGACACAAACCATACTAAATCCCAACACTTCTTTCTCAAAGATGTTGGTTTTCTTATTGTTAAAGAATCTCTCATCATTTCCCAGATGAACACACAAATTTTAACTAATTAAGCTGCTTGTACCACCTGAAAGGCTAAAAGAAAGAGGAAGTAATGAAATTGAAAAATTTTGCTGTCTCAGCCCTCTTTCTCACTGCAGCTGAAAAAATTTCATGACAGAAAAATCTGTATTATGAGGAAAATAAGTGTTACTAGGAAGCAGCAGGCAAAGTGAGTGCCTAGGTACACACATGCTCACTTTTACATATCTCAGGTTTGAATATGTAGCCAAAAAAGAAGAGGAACACGTTCAAGTCATTCTTCACCCACAGGCACAGCTGTGGCTCAGCTGCTGCCCAGGTGCAAGCAGACAAGAACCTCCCCCTGCTGCACAGCAAATAAGCACAAGCTTCCATCTCTGGTGCACATTTTCTCCTCATACAAAGCACAAAGGGGCAAATTTCTGCCTGCTGGTCAGCAGTTATGAGGGCTTTGTAAAGAAAGAGTTTTAGTAGAAGGCAGCCTAACTGCATTTCATACTCCAGTCAGAAAATACACTACAAAATCCTCATGAACTCGTGTGTTTGGCGACCGATCCCATTGAACCTGTAATACCAGGCACTGGCATCAACATTTTCTTCCTTCTCCAACATTAAAGCCACACTCAAAACTTCCTTTAGGATGTTTGCTGGCAACCATCATGTTAAAGGCCTTTGGGCAGTCTGAGATTCCAACTCCCACAGCATGGCCGATGCAAGAGCTCAGGAGAAAACTCATGATCTGTGCTTTGATCCAGGAGCCCTCCTAACACAGTCACGGCTGAAGCAGAACAGGACCCTGTAGTAGTCTACAGTAAATGGTAGACTAAAAGAAAAAGAACCCACAGGTTCTCTTTATGTCTATATTTATATTCTATATTTATACCACTAACATATTATATTTTGCAAAAACCATGCAACCCAAGGAAAGCTTTCTGTAACTAAAGGTGACAAACAGACCACCAGATTGGGCACTAAGGGCAGGGGAACATACAGAGGGGGTCAGTGAGCCACCCCAACATCCGTTTCATGAACACAACTGCAAAGTGAGATACGCCTCCCAAGCATTATTACAACCTTTGGAAAACCATGACTCAGCTAAGAAGTGGGCTGGGAACAAAGCCCATGCACAGAACAGTTTGTTATGCCTACACAACACCTGCAAACCCCAAGGATACAGAAATCCTCACTTGTGGAACTGCAGGAAGCTGTTACATCACCAAGATGCCTCAAGCTGGCAGTCCCTTCTTTAGAACTCCTCTGGAGGAAATTAGCCGTGATTTCACACCCTTTCCGACATCTCAGAGGGGAGAAAAGTAGATGTTTATGGCACAGAAGCTTCCATGGGCAGGGTGCCTTCCTGCAGACCGTCACCCACAGCTGAGGAACGCGGTGGCTTGGTGCAGAGCTCGGTGCTCTAACATGACCGGCTGTCTGGCCATGCACACACAGGCACAGAAACCGCAAACCAAGCCCTAGTTCAACGTGTAGCTTTTGCTGGGAGCATTCACGCTTTTTTTGGCACCTAGTTGTACATGACATCATTGTGTGGGAAGCCATATGTTAGAGATAAAGTACACACAAACTTGAATTGACTTTACAAATGTTAATTCTAAGAAAAACTCTCATCAGATTTGCTCATCGGGATAACCAGGTCACATTTTTAAAATGGGAAAACTTTCCTCCCCCCCACGTTTTTTATTTTTTCCTTTTTAATTGCTCTCTGCACAGAAACTTGGTTTTTAGTCTCTAAGCAGCCAGTGTCCATTTTCATCCAACTGAATGACTAGTGAAATGCTTTATTATGTTTATACTCAACACTGCAGTGTCCACCAAAATACAGATCCTGGAAACTTTTGAAAAGACCAATTAAATTTCTATTAGCCTCTTTTTTAGAGCAGATGACAGATCACTGAGTGGCATTTTGCACACATGCAAAAAATACATCCTTAAAACAAAATGATTTTACTTCTTACATTGCATTATCACACTAAAATCTCTACAAGCAATGAAGTGACAGAGCCTGAAGACAGGAGTAACTGTCTAATTAAAACAGAACACACGCTGTATCCTAGAAACCCAGTTATCCATGGGGACTCTTCATTGACACATATCCTTAACTGTGCTGTGCTACCGACAGAGGAAAAATACCCTTGACTGAGCTTTAAGTTGCTCAGGTCAGCAGGCTCACTGCTCTAAAATCCTGTTACTTCAAGGAATAAATGGAAGTTCCAACCTGCAGCACCTAAAAGCAGCTCCGACAAGAGGCTAATTCACAAGGCTTCCGCTACAGACACAAAAGCATGATGAAAAATCTGAAGATGAGATTTTCAGCTGGCAGGGTACCCTCACTCTGTATTGAACTCAGAACAACAACTTCATTGCTCCAGGGCCAGATCACAACAATATGCCTGTACATGCTTAATTTTTCAAACAGTTGTATATGAATAAGCAATAATACCAAAAATCTCCTGCGCAGTCGGATATGAAGGCATTTAGTGGTACTCACAGCATGTATCACTTGGCAAATCAAGACACATGAGAGAGAATCTGTCAACGCATTTTCACAGGAAAAGGAGGTTTCAAAGAAAAGCTGGGAACAAGAGCAGAACAGTCCCAGCTACCCAAGCCTTTGAAGCTGAAAATAAGCGTTTCACCAAAAGACTGCTGAAAACATGGAAATAAAAGGAACATTCAAAGAGATGGAACAGAAATTCAAGAAGTACTCATGTACATTAAAGTAGGGGTTACCTAAGCTTTTTCTTTACAATGTGCAATTGTTATTGACCTTGACCTCACTAGGAAAAAGAGAATTTAAAAAAAAAAAATCCCTGTAATAGAATCACTGTGTCACACCAAAGATCAAGCTTCTGTCATAATTCATACCCACTTCCAGATGACAATTTCCTGGCAAAATTACTAGAAAAGAAGAAAGAAGGCAACAGAAGTATTATTTCAAACAATAAAACACGTACAAAAACTTAGTCGAAACAAACAAACAAAAATTATCTTCTCTATAGGCTGTCAAGCTGAGGCATCCATGTACAACATAGACAAATTCAATGCAGATATCCTTATTAGAGATTCTGGAACTGCACTGCCTTTAAAAATAATTATGGTATCAAGTAGTATGTTTTCCTGCACAAGTATCTCAAGATTTAGCAACTCATTCTCGTCTTTCTGTCGTCTTCTCCTTAGCAACATCCTCAAAAGATGACAAGTAAAGAAACTGCAGTAACTCTCATCTGAAAAGAAATGAAACTTGCCCAAAGCCTTTTCTTCCACATCCTTAATGCAATCCAACAGCCCTAATCAGTGCTCTCAGAGCACTCTGCTGGAAACACGTTATCCTGAGCTATTCCTGCCTAAGCTTCCAGAGCTGGGACCAACTTCATGAACAACATAAATGAGTTCAGCTCTGTCAGCTCCAGCCACATTTGACCCTCTTTTCCCAGCACAGAAGTTGGTGAAGCTGTGACACCCCAGTTACCAGACATACCTACTAAGATATCCAGGATTCTAAGGTGTGAGTCTTCTATTTCTTAGTACTCTTATTTGCTTTAGAGTCATGTGGCACCCCAAACTTAGCATAAAGAAGCTACAGATACTGAAGTCTCCGAGTCATGGCAATAAGACTAGCCTGCAGTAAGAACTAGTTTCTCCATGGCCTTAGAAACTTCAATATCTTCAGTTAACAACAGAAAAAAAAATGAGTGAACATTATGTTACTAAGAGCAGCGGAAATAAACCATAAAAAGATCTACTGGAGGAAAAAATAATATACAGATAATCCAAAAAGAGAATCTAAGCACAGATTACCTATTTCTTACCAGAATATATACAGAAGAACCAGGAAAGTAACAAAAAAACTGTCAAGAGAAGTATATAGGATTGGAAAGCATTTCATAGTCCTACTTTATGGGGCAGTCTGCTCACTGCATGTTTTACAGGAACAGTATCTCTTCAGGAACACCACAAAGTAAAACTTTCTAATTCATATATGGGGAAATACACCACAAAAACAACAATAAAAAGGGCAGGCAAGGAATCTCCTCTTACCAAAACTTAGCACACACAGTCAAGTGAGAAGTAATTTTGGGAAACAGATCCATTAATGTGCCCTTCTCAGGCAAAACTACCAGCAGAGCAACTGAAACACATTTCGGAACAACTGAGCATTAAAAAAACCAAGAAGCCACAGCACAGCTTGGAGAAGATGTTTGTGTTATAAGTGACATTTGTTAGAGGCATGCAAGAAAACATATTTACCTTAAAACAGCAATGAGGAAAAAAAAGTGGGCAAAGCATCAAGCACAGGTGGATAAAAACAGCCAGACTGACACATTCAGTAATAATCACTGCACAATTGTCACCTTGGCTGATGACAACTACTTAAGATCCTGTAATACAGCACCATGTTAGCTTGGCTGGGAATTGTTACCAAAGCAAAAGATGACACTGAAGAAATGATCCTTCTAAGTCCTTAACAGGACCCTTCCTGGTCCTTAAGCTCTCTGGGTCATCTCACCCCTCCACTACTGCATAAGGTTCCAAACTCCCTCCATTACTGCTCAGTAAAGCTACAGAAATGAGACAGTGAGGGTTGTGAATTGCAGCACACATTGATCAAGCACAGGTCCACAGGCACCACTCCATGTACCACACATGGCACTGTTAAAAAAGTCTCCACTGAAAACAACTGGGCCAGGTTTAGAAGCTACTTAGGTGAATCTCACTTCTGGTTAAAACCACCCTCATTCCCCTGCACACCAGAGAAAGCAGCTGGGAAACAGGGCTGACATGCATTCTGGTTGCACTGTCTTCAATAAAAAGACAAATAAATTGACTGATATCCAGAACAGTAAGGTAAGCATGAGAAGAATACAGGCTTCTCTTGTATTGCTATTTCAAGTCCTTGGTATTTGACACAATCTGATCTACATTTTAGGACAACCTAGAAGTTTGAACTAGTTGAAGTGTGATGAGTTCCTTCATTATGTGGGACCACTCAGGACAGTACTACTTTTAGAAGCCGAAGTACAGACCCCTTAGATTCCAAAGAAACTTAGAAGTGGGGTTTTTCTGTTTATCAAGTGGTCAACCTAATTCAATCCATCAACTTAAAAAAAACATTGTCACATTGAACCTGGTGAAGTGCCAGGTTCCTTTCATATGTGGCACGCCTCAGGACAACATACTATGTTTAGAAGCTGAAACAGCTATCCATTGAATTCTAAACTGAATTTAGAAGTTGAAGATTGTCACAAATAGCTACAACCTTTCTACTTAACACTGCTGCACTGAAACTGAGGCTGCCAGGGCTCTCCACAAGGTACCATCTATTTAAAGCATCTCCCTTCCCAAAATTTTCCAAGAGGAAGGAAGTAAATTCAGTTACATCTGAACTGTGTGAAAGCAAAAGTTCAGTTTTATGGGGGATAATGACCTGAGTTTCAAGCATAATAACACGTAGTAGAAACAAGACTGACGCAGATTTTAGTATTTGCAAATAGATATGATTTTCCAAGATAAAGAACAGATCCCTTTCTGATCACAAACAGAGCTATTCTGCTGTATTGCACGCTTAGTACAATTTAAAATAATTGCAGGCTTCTCCTGTTGATTTTTCAACAAACCTGGCTTATCAATACAATGTCTCCAAAAAAAATGAAATGAAAATGACTGCACATATTAACTACTTCCACTTTTATCCAAGATAATGTTAAAATACACAGTATCACTGGATAAAGTAGTAACACTGATCAGATAACTTCCATAGTGTATTAGGTCTTAAGAAACTTATTTTCAGAAGAGTCCTATTTGAACCTGAAACGGGTTCAAAAGAAAAGGGAAAAATACAGTAATGTTCTCTAGTAAGTTACCAGTTGCTTGTGATGGAATATTTACAATGTACATTAATGCTCTTTCATATATCCCTTAGAAAGTTGGAAAATCCACACCTGCTTTAAAGGACAGAGGCTGCTAAAGGAGAGCACATGACGTATAACCAAATATTCTCCGAAGAGCCAACCCCATCCCTTTACATTGGGATCCTTCCCAATTCTTAAAATGGAAGGGCTAAAGTGAAGATCCTTGTTGACTGTTGATGCATTTTTTTCTAACAACCTAACTTCAAGAAACAACATTACACATAGTAATTATATGCCCACACCTTAGAAACCACCAAAAGTGCTGAGACACCCCAAATGAATGTTTTTTAAGTAAGTGCTTAAAATAAATAAAATTATCTAATGAGAAAATTCTTTCCTATGGAGAAGAGCAACCACAACCAATGAAGTCTTCTGTATGAAGTTGATTTCAATTATTTAAGAGGCTGTGCCATGTATATGGCTATTTTTTTTCCCCTTACCAAAGCTTGGCTTTTCACAAGTCACAGTGCCTAAGTGTCCATGTTCAAAAAAGGCCAGTGTTTATGGATCACAGTGCACACTGTACTGCTTTGGCCTCTATAGTCAAACTAGCATAAATTTTTTATTTATGCTAAAGGAAAGCAGGTCAGTCTTACACAAGTTATGAGCTACAATTTACTCTATTTCATTCCCTGTGCTTTCAATTCCCCCCACAACAAAAGGTCAGTTGGGAGCAGACATTTAGCCTAATTATCTCTAACTGCAATATTCCCACTATCCCATGAATACTCTCTTGTTATAAACTGACCTAATATAGAGACTGGAAAAATATCATTACCACAGACTTAAGACATAATTTCTCCACTCACTGGATAGAAAAAACACCACTTCAGCAAGGGTTTTTGCCCCAAAGAATAATCAGAATAAATTGTTGGGGAAACATAGGGAAGTTTCTATATTCTTTTTAAGTGGACCAGATGGGGCTCCAAATGGTCTAAAGAAAAGACTTTGGAATACATATTTTGGCTATCCTTTGCTTTTAACCTTACATAGGTATTGATACATCTGTCAAGTGCTGATATCCTAACCTAAGGAAGTTTGTACACCGAATTTCAACTACACAGAGAATTCAGTTCATTCAACAGCAATGCATTTGAAAGCAAAGCCCCTTGAGCGCTTTAGGAAACAGTGTCTCTCATCCAGCTGACAGCACAAGATTCTTCAGGAAGGGATACAAACCCAAGTGGGTAGTCTCATACTAGAAAAGTAATTAAATGAGCTTTATGTGTGACTTTGTCTAGTTTTAGGTGCAGCACATAAAGAAAAATATGGTCTAATTATAAAGAATCCAAAGAAAAGTAGAAGAGTGAAGGGACAGAGGGGCTCCAATGAGGAAACAACTGGGATGAAGTTGGGACTAATTATCCTAATATTAAGAGTCTACAGAGAAGGTGCAGAATAAAACATGCCAATTGTTTTCAAGCTTATGTAAAATTATAGAAAGGAGAAATAATTTCTTTTCCACATCTGTACTGGACAGCTCAGAAATTTACTAAGAGCCATGAGGATGTTTTCCAAAGGTCACTGTGTATCAGAAAGGATTGCTCCAGATGGTCGAGGAGCCTCCATCACTACAGGTCTTTAAGAACAGTTAAAACAACCACATCAGGAACTGTAACTGGAGATGATTCTTGCTTTGACACTTCCTTCAGACCTATTTCCTCTGATCCAGGCTGTTCAGATGCACTGTAGACAGAATGTCTACATTTTAAAGTTGCATGGCTAAACATTCTGTCCAGTTTCTAATACACAGCAAAGTTGTTTAAAACAAACCAGTAAGTTGTGCTTATGAACATCCAAACTTTCTTGCCACTTCAGATAGGAACCTCTCCAGGATAGGTGAAACCAAAAATATTACATATATAATATATAAATATATAAAATATATATTATATAAAAATATTATATATAGTGAGATACACAGATATAGATACTCTCTCTATATATATATACACATATATATACACATATTCACCATAAACATGAGGTTGCCAAGGAAAAGGTAAACTAATACACTTAAAGGTACACTGAACAGTGATTTTAATTAGCGATTATAGGGAATTCCCTAATCCAGTAACTGGCAATTAGTTGCCTGTGGGTAGTAAGCAAAGTGCATAGAACTATAAGAGCAACAGAACAATATGTTCTGTATTCAGCTGGATAAAAGCATATACAAACAACTTCACACCACTGAGGACTTGGCAGTGAAAGGGACCAGTGTTTGAAAGCAGTATGTGTAGGACTTAGTCACCAGTTGTGCATCCTTTGTGGTGAATGTGTTATTTACAGCATCTCTAAACAACCACAGAAACTCATTATAGAAGCACAACTTGTCTAGCTGTGCTGTCAGGAACCTTTCTCAAGTGAGGCAAGCCTCCAAATTCTCTTTCTTGCCTTCCAGCATTGCCCATTCCCTTTCAAAGGCCACACTGTTCAGTCCTTGATTACAACTGGAATAAAAAGTCAAATGTTATGAAAGAACTCAAATAAACCAAGTAGCATTTCCACCTGTAAGCAAATCACAGCTGATGTTCAGCTCCCCAAAATTTGTTTCCACACCTTCTTACAACCATGAGAAAGGAGAAAAATTAAAACCAGTTTCTTAGTTATAACCACAAACATTTAAAAAGCATTCAGTACAAATCTCCATAAAACTGTAAAGTCAAAAAAGTCATCCCTACCACAAATTCTACTTCATGAGGCTATCTCACCCTCTCCTTCCCTCCCCTGCTGCTTCCCACAATACCTACAGCAAGGATGAAACCAAAGTAATGAAAAATGTATTTTGAGCTGCTTTGGACTCCTACAGCTAGCAAAGAAGGTTCTTCAGCAGCCTGGGCTGTGGTTATCCTCAGCTGCACTCCCAAGACCTGCTTGGGCCTATAAAACTACACACATTTTAACTTTTAGTGCTGCCCTACTAACTGAGATTAAGAGCAGAGTAGGACAGCTCCTGCTATTGTGGAGTGCTTCAAATTCCTAGCACTGCTCACAAAAATGGTGAGAGATAAATTTCCAAGCATATACTGCACTGGAAGTTGTCCTCCCCCCAAACTTATACAATATGATGCTTCCACCTGAAGAACTCAGATGAAAAATGGACATGGACAGTTACACTTCTGTGCTGTAGGGTCAAGGCTCTGGCACCTGCAGCAGTAGTGGTTATTTCAGACCCAGCTGTGAAGGCAAGAGGGGCTGCTCTATGTGAGGTAAAACTGGAAGAAAATCCATACACATCTTGCCCTTAGTGACAGAGCTGTTCTAACATTGCCATCCTAGGATCAAAGAAGTGTGGTTTGCCTCCTCTAGTATAATACATTGGCCCCCAACAGGCAGAACAGTTAAACTGGGAACTCTTGGTGATGCTTCAAGGTATAACAGGTGAAAGATATTTTGCTATTACTTGCTGGTTTGTGGCACACATACAGGGCCCCAACAGAGATCCAGACTCCAGACCTTTACAACAGCTGTTCCATGAAAACCAGCTTCATGAAAGTTACACTAAGTGCTGGTAGGAGTTCTGTCTCAGTCATAATATAAATTAAATTTATTCCGAACTACTGAAACTAGACCCACAAGATTTTTTCTCTCACTTCTTATTTTCCCTCCTTCCAAAGCTAACTACCTGGCACCATTTCAACTTGAGATGATCCTAGATTTTATTAATTCACACACACACACACACATATATATATATATATATTCATTCTTTATTAATTAGGATTTAGAAAAAGCTAAAAGCATATGGCCATGTAAGCTTTCTACAGATTCAACAGTAACATATGAGATTATTTCCAGCAATATTTTCCATTCTGGCCCATCAGATCATTAAATCATTGAACCCACAAGTGGTTTTGCTTATTATTTCTTCAAAATGAACGACATTAAAAAATTGGAATACTGAGTACCAAACTCAGCTGGGGGATACAAGCAGTAAAGTTTCTGTCCAAGAAAACTTCATTCAAAAATAAATAGCCAGGCCTAGTACACATTTCAGTCAAACCACAACCTGTTTAATAAAGAAACAAAAACATATAGAAAACCAGCCATATTATCACAAGTATTTATGAAGCCAGAGTACCATCTGTACACGAGATCAAAGTACAGGGAATCACATAATGCTCATATCCAAACTCTGCTACGATTTCATGGAGACTTAAACCCTCACCTCCGTCTCTCTTCTCCCTCCAGTTCCCAATTTTCACTCAGCAACTTAAGTCAAGATGAAGATCTTAATATTGTTGTGAAGATTTAGAACATCCTGACCTACCTCTAAGAATTCCAAGGGCCTTTGGCATAGTAAGCGAAATGATCATCTTAAGGAAGGCTACAGAAAACCAGCCAGCAGTAACAACCAAAGACACGTAAAGAAAGCTCCTCCTGTCAGAAGGCAGCACTGGAAATGGGCAATTTGAAGAACATGATTCCCAGCCCAGTCTCTGGGAGATACTGCAGGAGCCTCCTTTGCAAATCTGCTTCTAACAGCTGCCAGTGATGCACAGACCATAATCTAAAAATCGCTAAACTAAGCCTGCTTTCCAAAGTGACTATGGAGTAAGTTATTCTACTTCTGCCTTCTCCAGTAACTTCTGAATCCAACAGCCAATTCAAAATATACTCAATATAAGTCTAAAGACTCAGAAATAACCACTTTCATATTTCATGAACATTAGCATCTGAGATGAGGAAAGTATAAATTAATCATTCATCTGCCCTTCTCTCTGCTGAGTGAGGCTTAGGCAGAAATCACGCTTTTAAGATGCCTTTAGGGAGCAGCTGGCTAGCAAACTTGCATATCCACAGTTCCACACATAGCACCACATGTGCTGTTTGCTGTCCAGTTCAAATATATCTTTGACACTGATCTTCTGCGACTGCCCTGGTTGGACAGAGATGAAGTGAGGAGAGGGAAACAAAACACTAATGTCATGGTACTGGGATTCATAAATTCTGCCAATCATGGAATATATTTTAGATGACAGTGCCCTTCCATCCACCCACTAGGTCTGTCCTGTGCAGAAATCCCAAATCCACCTAGTCACAACAGTTTCTCAACTGGCTGTACAAAACACTGAACCTAATCACTTCAATAACTTCCAAGTTACTTCTGCACATGGTTTGAGCAGCAAAACTCTTCCAGACTCAAAGCTCAACCAGGCAAACAATCATGGAATTGGTTAGGTTGCAAAAGACTTTTAAGATTAAGTCAAACCATTAACCTAACAGTGTCAAGTCCACCACTAAACCATGTCCTTATGTGCCACACCTACAAGCATTTCAAATACCTTCAGGGATGGTGACTACACCCTTCCCCCGGCAGCCTGTTCCAGAGCTTGACAACCCTTTCAATTAAGTAATTCTTCCTAATATCTAATCTGAACCTTCCCTGGCACAACCTGAGGCCACCATTTCCTCATGTCCTGTCACTTGTTACTTGTGAGAAGAGACAAGGCCATGAGGAGCCTCCTTTTCTCCAGGCTAAATATCTCCAGTTCCTTCAGCTGTTCTCATAAAACTTCTGTTCCAGCCCCTACTCCAGCCTCATTGCTCTTCTGTGGAGGGGCTCATGGTCTTTTTAGTTCAGAGGTTTATTCCCAAAGTCAGTCCATTCAAGACAGGTGTAAGAAGGAAAAAGTGCACAGGGGTTCAACCTATGGTGTTTGGATCACCCCAGGGCTGCCAAAGACAGCCAAATGCCCAACACAAACAATGGGTTTTCACCCAATGAGAAGAGCGGCAATCTTGTGAAAAGATTAAAACAATTGCTTGAAAATAATGATGATGATACTGTAAAAACTGTTACATTATTCCAATTCTTACTCCTGTTCCCATCACAGAAAGAACTCACATAAAATGATGGCAGCCTTACAGCAGATTCCACATTACTCAAAACGGTAATTTTCATTGGAAATTTTTGTATTTTATAATCCCCTCTTCCACTAAAACTGATTTCTGTATCTCTGAGAAACCTGCCCTCTTCCAAATCCTGTTTCTAGCTCTAAATACTGCAAAATCTCTACAATAAGCATGGTTTATTTCTTGGGTTTAATAGAGGAATAGTAACACACAGCTCCAACATGGCCTATACTTCAGTCTGCAGCTTGAAGTCCTCTGAAGATTGATTTCCTTTCTCATTCTTATTGAATGTTTTGTTCACTTCGCAAAATAAATAATTTGATTAATACAAAAATGCAAAATGAACATCCTATGCAACATGGATAAAAGAAAACCAACTGGAGAGGAGCATGGTTATAAACTAAAAACTAAAGTAGACAAAACTACAAGTGTAATTTGAGGGCTGCAACAAGGTAGATGCTCTCTTCAGATTTAGAGAGATCATGAGTCAGATTTAAGTAATAGCTGGGAATTGAATACATTACTGTGCACTAGTCAGAGCACTAAATTCAGCATCATTCAGGAGAGAAGGCAGAACATGCATCTTCACTATTCTCCAAAGCCTTCTGGCCCTAATTTATGTGCACAATTAAATTCTGTGTATATTAATGCATTTAAGTTATTTAATAATTTGACTTGGAAAATCTGTAATTAGGCTTAGCACTCCTCATTGGAGAATTGTTATTTCTGGATACTTAAAGCAGCACTGTATTTATTTGCACATTTGGAATTTCGTCAGCCCTCTCAGCATCTAAGGATTAGAAAATTTTACTTCTATTTCCAAACCATAAGCTAAATTCTGCACAATCTGTTATTGGATCTTGATAAATCATAGAATCATTTTGTTTGGAAAAGACCTCCAAAATCACTGACTGCCACCATTACCCAATACTGCCCAGTCCATCACTAAACCACAGACCTAAGTGCCACATTCACATGGTTTTTTAACACTTCCAGAAAGAGCAACTCCACCACTTCCCTGGGCACTCCACCACTTCCAATGGCTGACCACTCCTTTTTTTTCTAATATCCAATTTAAGTCTCCTCTGGCGTAATTTGAAGCTATTTCCTCTTGTCCTACCACTTGTTAGCTGTGAGAAGAGACTGACTCCCACCCTACTACAATCTCTTTTCAGGTGGTTGTAGACAGTGATGGAGTCTCCCCTTTAGCCTCGTTTTCTGCAGGCTAAACACTCCCAGCTGCTCCAGACCCTTCCCCAGCTCCACTGCCCTTCTCTGGTCACCATTCAATGTCTTGCTCGTACTGAGAGCCCCCAAATTGAACACAGCACTCAAAGTGTGACCTCACCAGAGACAAGAACAGAGGGACCATCACTGCCCTGGTCCTGCTGGCCACCCTGTTTCTGGTACAAGTCAGGATGCCACTGGCCTTCTTGGTCAGCTGGACCCACAGCTACCACATGTTCAGCTGCTGTCAAACCAGCACTCCCAGTTCCTTTTCCAGTGGGCAGCTTTCCAGCCACTCTGCCCCAAGCCTGTAGTGCTGCAGGGGATTGTTGTGACACCAGGGCAGGACCTGGCACTGGGCCTTGTTGAATTTCACACAGTTGAACAACATTCCCACAAAATTTGGTGTTTCCTACAAACGGAGGGTGCACTTTATCCTCTTGACAGGATCATCCATAAAGATATTGAACAGGACTGGCCTCTGAACACATCAAGAGGTCAGATCTGGCCTAAACGCACGGCATTTGGCTTTCTTGTTCCTGTTACATTCCAGCTGAACAACCTGAACTTCAATACACAGAGGTTAGACTCTGGAACTGATATACACAGCTATGGGGGTGGGGGGGGGAAGAAGTCTAAAATCTATGAGCTATTTTCCCAAATCAAGTCACATATGTACAAAAGATTTATCTGTAAGCGATACAAAAACAAAATTGCCACCATCATTTTATCAAGGTCATGTCAGAAGACAGACTGTCAACACGCCAAGCATCAAAACTAAATTAGCCTTTAAAGAGCATGTGCTAAGACAGCAAAGAAAGCATTCCAAGCCTCTGCTAAGTGCCTGGTTAAAAAAAAATTAATATCAAAGAAGATCTTACCAGGAAAAGATATAGTAAGTTATTAAGTAAGGTATAGTTAAGTTATTTTACTTCTAATTACTCAGAAAATTATGTTGGTGCAATACTGTGACTAAGTAGGGCAAAGATCTTTTCTCTCAAAAACTATAGGATTTGGAGACCCAAGTTACATGCCAGCTTTGATTAGCATGGCATTCAAGAATCCCACTGTGGTGTACCGTCCTTTCCAACAGTAATTTAATTCCCATAAGGAATCAGAAAGGCTAATGAATTAACCAGCTGCACAGCACTAATTTCCACATTCTCAGTGCACGGTTCTAATATTGCTACTGATCTCCTCAAGGGCATTTCAGTGGGAGGAACTACATGAGGAGGCTGAACAAAGTCAGAATTTGTCTGTTGCACCTTGGCCTAAGAGAAAACGAAATTAGGTGAAAATCCAATTATATGTTGAACACTATAGTGACAAGAACCAGATTAAAAAAATCCTAGATCCTTTAACATTCTATGGTTTGAACTTTTGAAATAAAATAATTTTGCATTAGTAACAGTTTAGGATTTTAGTTTTTCTTTTGAACACATGAAAAAAGCAGCAATTCTTGAAATTTAAGCAGTGATAGGAATTTCTATAACATATTGGGATTATTACCTTAAATTAATACTAGTACTCTGGTTACATTTGAAGGAGCAGTGCTTAAAACACTCCATACATCCACCCACAGCAGCTTAAAATCATATGTGTAACCAAAAATGAAGACACTAATTCTTTCCCAAGAGATAATAAGGAGTAAGACCCAGCACAAGATAGAAGTCAAGGAAAACCATGCACCTTTTACATCATGGAGCAGCAAGATAAGATGAAATCCCAGGAGAGAACAAGACTGAAGAGATGCTCTATCAATTATGTAACTGAATAGCTAGCTAAACATAGGGATAATTTCTGGCTTGATATTTGCCCAATAAATAAAAACAGCAAGTAAAGACAAATTGGATGTAATCTCTTCCTCATTTCCTTACACACAGCGGTCTAGAAGACATACAAGATGAGATGGAGAGGGAGCATCACAAAATGTTTACTGAGGTGCCAAGAACAGAAGTACTGAAGCACTGCAAATAGAATAAATGTGAAGTCTGAAACTGCACACAATTTCAGATGACAGTAACCAGAAGGACACCAGGCTCAGTCTGGCTAAACTCAGTTATGAACGTGAAACAAACACAATTGGTGCTTTACTGATTAAAAGCATCTCCATCTCAAGCCTGATTCTTCTGCATTTGATTTCAGAAACTGAAGAATGAAATAACATGAGGCTTTGATTTATTTGAGCATACCTCAAATAAATAGCTGTTAACTCCCAATCTACAAATTTTTTCCATTTTCTGGTGCTCAGTTTTTAAAAATCTAAAAACTAATTAGTACAATTCAACAGCAAATTCCACTTGTGCTGCATGATCTGCAGTGCTCCTCAAAGTCAGTAAACTACTGCAAATTCTGAAATTCTGTAAAATAGATTTAATGTCCTGCCTCTGAAAGTGGCAACAACGCGCAGGAACAAATAGGACACAATTATTACAGCAAAATTCTTTGAAAGGTATTAAGCATGTCCAACAACAGAGCTAGTTTATACAAATGAGGAACCTACGAACAGCATAGGCCTGGCAAAAGCAAAATGGTTTTGCTGCATTAGTTGGATTAACTGGCTCAGTAGAGAGTCCAAAATACAACTGAAAAAGTGAAGCTGGCCAGCAGTCAGAATGCTGGAAGGAGAAAGTCAAGTGAGATGTCCTGTTTCAGCAACAGTAAACAAGTTCAGTGCCCTAGCACCAACAGAAAGCTAACACCAAATGGAGAGAAAAAAACCTAAAAAGGGAAAATTAAATGAGACCAGGATCAGATCACATAGTTGAGCAGAAAAAATCAGTTTAGCTTATGCACTACCTCTAGAGAAATGTAAGTAAGAACGTCTGATCTTAATAGTAGCAAAACTGAGCTGTTGGTGCTGAATGATTTATAAGTAAATTAAGTATTAAATTTGTCCTGCCTTTTGCTTTCTTCTATATGCTAACAACACAAATCTAAACATCCCAGTCACTGAGTACAGTTTATTTCAGAGGACATATTTTCCCATAATTTATTTAAAAGCAAATCATTGACATCAGACTGACATTTAGTAGGACCACTGCCACAATAACACATTATCTGGCCTTCACAATGAGGAAAACCATGGAGGAAACTGAGTGAGACTCAAAACACTAAGACTTAAAATTGCACAGACAATATGCAGTTTTGTATTTTAATATGCAAAAGTCCACTTTGATGATTTTACATTTTTTGGTAGATTGATTCATTGTGCTGTTGTTTCTCTTTTTCATCCTGTTAAGCTCTGTGCTTGACATACTTTCCCTGTACCATAACTCAATTCTGCCAACCAATATAACCTTCAAGTGCTACATGGTTCAGCACTGACCTGGTTATCAACACAGCTCTATCACAGTATCTTCCTGCAGTTCTCATGTCAGGCATGAAGACTCCACATTATTTACAGTTTGCTGGTTTCTAAGTAAAAATTCCAGCCACAGTCTTCAGGGTATTGCTCTTGGCTAGCTCAGCAGTCCAGCTACAAGTGCACCACATAGGAGTCTGCTTTCAGGAACACAGGTTTGTAGTTCATTAGCAAAACCCAAACCACTTAAATCCAGTAGATTTATCAGTACCTTGAAATCAAAACCTTGGAACAGAAGCATAGGAATAAAATCTCTGCATTATTTGGACTTGCAACTCTCGGTACTCCTAGGTTTCCTGAACTCCACACACCTGCCAGTAGGAAAAAAAACACACCCTTTACACCTCTCCACGTCTTCCTCTTTCTCCATGTACCTCCATCCTCTCTTCAGATCACTCTCCTTTACCTCATCTCTGGGATACTTCCTTTGATTCCCTACTTAACTTAAAAAATTACATCCTGGTTTGGGTGATGCCAGCTCATTAAAACTTCTCCCAACAACTGATGGTATTTATTATTAGTGTTATTTTAGCCTCTCTAAAGCAAAGCTCCTACAACTACTCATCTTCAGCACCATTTTCTCTTCTAGCCCTGCATCATGAAAACAAGAAAAACCTACATGATAAAAAATAACACCATCTTTTTTTGTCCAATTTGTTGCAATCATCCCAGAAGGGCTTAGAAATATTTCTCAAGTCAGAAGCGCCATACAGGCTTCTCTAACTCCAGAGATTAACTTCTGTACATTCTACATTTAATGCTCTCTAAATTGTGAGCACTTTATTTTGGGTTCTCATATTCCCCTAACTCCACAATGTAAATATTATGTTACATTATTATCTAATGTAAATATTAGACACCTATTCTCTTTTGTTTATATTTATTTATATTTACTTAAATTTTATTTATTTCTTTTTATATTTAGAGCTGTAACATGTTTTAAAACAGAATGTTAAACCCTTGGGAGCTTAAAGGATCACTTGATCTAATTCTTTTTCTCCTCCTGTAAAATGTAATCATGACACAGTATTGCAATGTAACAGCTGTGTTGATGATACAACAAGATGTAATCCCCAAGACTGCACAAAAACTATGTATTTTTCCTTTATAGCTCCCACATCACACTACAATTTAGACAAAAAAGGGAGAGAGAAAATTGTTTTCTGAAGTTTTAAATCTTGAGATTTACCTGCCATCCCCCTTTTTTCTTTACTCTTCCACATGAACAAGAAGTCACCACTTAGATGTATTTACATTTATGTAGATATTCAACAATGAAGCACTTCATGTTTTGCAACAACTTTTCAGCTTTACAACATAAAAGAACATTATTTAATCTATTTTTTAATGTATTAAAGACTTTAATTATGCTACCCTCAAGCTAACTAAGAGATTCCAGAAGAGTGTACAACAAACCAAAATTAAAAAACGCCACTCTTGGTTACCACAGTAAAGAATATCCTGATTATTACATAAATATCAAATATGGACATAATTCTAATGAATATATCACATGCAGCTTTCACTTAAGTACAAGGTAACCTGTTTCAAATGAAAGGTTCCTTATAGGCATTCAGCTGGAAAGACACAGCCATCTGAACAGAATGTACATATAGCTTGTCACTACTCTGTGAAACCTGCAATAGTTCCTACTCAAAAAGATCCAATTATTAGTGGTTCATACACCAAGCAAGTGCCACTGTGCTTCCAGAAGACACACAAATCACTGCCTAGAGTGCAAACACGTTTCCTTTGGAGCTAATCAAGGTAAAACCTGATTGCTCTTCTCCACCTACATGATTATTTCATGACTCCACAGTAATACTTTGATATTCGTATAGTCCAAAGGCCTTCACTTTTAACAGACAGGATTATACAGATCCCAGCATCACATGGTTAGAAGTTCAGCAATCTGGCATTCTCCAAGCCCTTTCCATTCTTCTGTTCTCCAGAAAAAAATGAAGTCTTAAAAATGGGATTAAAGAGATGATGAGCATTTTGTTTCTTGATTTTTAGGTATTTATGTATGTTAAAGAAAGAATAATATATCTGGAGAATTATACAATGAGAACCACATGTTATTTCAGAAAATGCTTTAAGTGAGGAAAAAAAAAGAAACAAAATTCATTCTATACTTGAACTCCACATGCAACATTTTTGTTCAAGGCAGAAGTCTTTTAGTACATGACATTTACTTGCATCCCTCTCCATCAACAATGGTTTGCATAACCAGATGTTCTTATACACTGCAGTTCAGAGCTGCCCCATATGGAACTGCAACAGTAAATACGCATAACTATGGAAACCAAAGTGAAGGTCAGAAAAAAAGTCAGCAGTTCAGTAACCTGATACCACAATTTTAAGTTACTCAAGACACATCTTTTCCTAATGAACCTGATTACAAAATATGTCAAATGCATTTTGCATTTGAATGCCTCTCTCTCTATTCTTAAAACCTAAAGATAAACCTAATTACATTTTTCCAAGTAAAATGTAAGTAAAGACTGAGCTTCTTTCTACAAGCTTCCAAGTGCTCTCTGACAGAAAAAAGTACATTAAATACTGACTGAACATAATAGATTATAAGTGGTACACCTCAAAACCAAGATCTCCAAGACTATTCCTGGATCTTACTGAGCTACATCCTCCTTTGAATAACCTGATGTATATATTGTCCATGTAGCAAAGACTTTGGTGAATAAGCATCACTTATTTTTTCATTTCAAACCATCTCTCTTTTGGCTACAGAACAAGAAGTGGACAGTAGTGTTAACAGTCCAGTAACACTACAAACATAAGGTCTCTCGCCTTTAAGTTGCACTAAATGTTAAATAGAATATTTGCATGCATCACCACATAATCTTCTAGTGAGGAACAAAAGTAAAACACACCTGCAAAAGCATTTACAGCTAATTGGTTTAATCCCTAAATATACCAAACCTATCATTTATCCTAAGCTAACAAAGGATCTAATTTGTGCCTCCAGAAATATGTACAAATTCCCTTTCTTGCTATTGGCAGGAGATAACATGAGGAGAAACAGTTTACTACAAGAATAATTTGCTCTTAGCATGGCTCATGATTTCAAATGTAGGACTGCCAGATACTGTCCAGCTGAAATTGTGAAGGATTATTTATTTTTAGCAAAACTGTAGCTGTCTCAGCTCTGGTGTACATTACAGAATTAACAAATAGCTAATTGAGTAAGGCTTTTAATTCTGAAACCTTTAAGACAATTAAATCACTTTACATAAAAATTGAGTCTTGCCCAATACAAATGACAAACTTTAAACACTTCTTGCAAAGAAGATGTTGGGGCACAATGGAGAAGTTTAAATATTTAATTTAGACTGAGCTGCAAGTCATTAATTTTTTATTGATGCAAATCTGCAATTCATCTAGAGCAAGACAGTTGCAACCCATTCTGGATGAAAGGAGGGTGAGTTTTTCCAACACAGAATAGGATATAACTCCCCTCTTTCCAACAACATCATCTGCTTTTCCATGGAAATCTCAGGCCATGTCAGACAGAGTCAGAATGGGCCTGGATGAAGGTGCATCTGCTGCTCATCATTTTGCTCACTATTCAAAAAACATGCCTCGATCACGCATCTGGAATATGCAATTACAGCATTAATTTACACAACGCTGCTAAGAACACTCTGTGCTTTGAGAATGCCATAGGTAATCAGACGATACTTTGCACTCAGTCCTTGTTGATGGTGGCAGGATATTATTCATCCAAGTCAAACACTGAGGAAGTAGTGATATTAATACCAAAAAATGAAATATATCTGCATTTCTTTATGCACAGCAAGAGAGAGGTTTTAGCTGCTAGCACACCTACAACTAGAAGCAATCTGCTGAACACAGTTAAGGCCCACTAATTCAACCAATGTGCCAAAAATGGGAAAATTCTAACCTCTTCCAAACCTAGCCATTATTAAAGGCAAATTATTATTTTATTTTCCTTTTTAGTATTTTTTAAGTATTCTGATGAAAGTTTATATTTAAAATTTAAGTCAGGTTTTCTGCAAAGTACTAAAAAGTCTTGACATTACATACTTAATTAACTTCTTTTCTGGGAAGCAATGGGAAACCTGATACCTGGTCATACTTTTTCAAACTAAGCCTTGTTCTAAGTTCAAAAGCTCTGTACTTTTGTCAGGATCCAGACTTTCAAGATTAGGTCAGACTGGTCATCCAGTTAGTAGTGAAAAACCTGAGCTGATGGCATATGGTACGCTGTTATGCAGATTTTTTATTCATCTCAATTCCTTCTATAGAAAAAACTATATGAGATTGCAATGGTGTACATGACAATATATCAAAGGTGTAGAAGAAACAACAAATGCAGCTGTGGTAAGTGAATTCCAACTAAACAGAAAGGAAGAAGTGTAACTACAAAAGCAAGATGCCTGTGATAACTTCTAAAACTTAATCTTTTAAATATTTCAGGTTACTTACTTACAAAAGAACTTAGAAATATTTTCAAGGCAAGGAGTTCTCAAATGGAAAATAAATGTTTAAATTCATGAAAATTTACTGGATGCACACACTAAATATATATTTATACATCTGTATACATACAGAGACAGAAATATCTCGACAAATAAAAACTGAGCCATTGGTATAAGTAAAACAAATAGAACTTTCTGAGTACCTTTTTTAGTTAGAATGACTTTTTTACTTTGGGGGTTCCATCTTACAATGTCTTGATTGGGGGCAAGTCCTTAGATACTCTCCAGCAGCATTTCAGATTTACTGCTGAACTAGAAGCTGCAACAGGACATGTGAAGCATACTGCTGAGACAGAGGTGACCCGATTTATTTTCTAATGTATATGGGCCTACCACCCACTGGAAACAGAAGAAATAGGACAGCTTTTTAAAGTTCAACTGGACAAGACTGGGCCTTCTGCCTTGAAATCGGAACTCTGAAAGCTAAAGTTATTTTGTTCGTAACAGTTTGGGTTTTTAAAAACACTTTATATCTTAATTTAAAAAACAGGTTGCATCACAAGTGAAAAGCAATTTGAAATATTTACCAGGATTTAAAAAAAAAACCCAAAATTAATCCCTGAAGGGTAGCAAGATTTCCCTAGTTAGTAAAAACCAGCAAAGCTTCAAAAAATTTAAGATTCGATAACAATAAAAATACCACAAGAATTTAGCCATGCTGATGAGAGCAGTGAATAAAAGATGATGCAGCAATATTTTCACCACAATACTAGTCAGTATCTCACTAAGAGACCCTCATCACTTCTGAGGTGTGATTTGGTGGTCAGCAGTCCTGGCTAACCAGCGAGACCCTGGGTGACTAAAGGCTAGCAAATGTGATATCTGTCTACAAGAAGGGCCAGATTTATTTCAGCTCAAACTCCTTTAAGATTAAGCTGTACATTGTGGTATAAAACCAGATTTTCTCGCTTTAGATGGCAAAAAAAAAAAAATAGGCCACAAGCATTGAGAAGCTACATATGCAGTAATCCTCTTTTCCTTGAAGACTTTTAGATTGCTATTTTCCGTTTGGTATTTTTTCCGCATATGTAAAATGTACTCCCAAGCATTTCGCTCCCAATGCAAATGAACTAACAAAGACATCCACAACGCTGCTGAGCTGCTACAAAAGCCATGCTGCCTCCTCTGCAGCCCAGCTCTTACCACAGACATGACAGACTTTTTAGACCTCAGTGCTTATTATCTCTTCCTTCCTCACTACTATGAGGGTCTGAATTTGAAATCTCAGTGGAAACAATGGTTGACTGGATCACCACTGAGGCCATCTCTATCCACAGGGATGACAAGAAGGTGATCAGGAGTGCTTGGCACGTATTCACTGAAGGTAAATCATGCTTGACTACCTGATTTTCTCTCTGTGATCAACCACCTGGATAGATGAGGGGAGAGTGGATATTGTCTACCTTGACTCCAGCAAGGCTTTCAGTGCTGTCTCTCACGATGTGGTCATAGGCAAGGTCAGGAAGTGTGGACTGTGGGAGCAGACAGGCAGATGGAGAGCTGGCTGATCCCAGAGGGCTGTGATCAGTGGCACAGTCTACCTGGAGGCCTGTCGCTGCTGGAAAACAGCTCTGCAGAGAGGGGCTTGGTGGTCCTGGTGGACAACAAGCTGCCCCTGAGCCGGCAGTGTGTCCTTCGGGCCAAGAAAGTCAATGGTATCCTGGGGGGCATTAGGAAGAGTATTGCCAGCAGGTCAAGAGAGAGGATCCTGCCCCTCTGCCCAGCCCTGGTGAGAAAGTCTGATGAGCTGTGTCCAGTTCTGCACTCCTTAGCACATGACAGACAAGAGCTCCTGGAGCAGGTCCAGCAGAGAGTGACAAAGATGATGATGATGGGACTGGAGCATCTCCCTTAGGAGGAAAGACAGAGGTGGGCCCATTCAGCCTTGGAAGAGATGACAGAGGGGACATCATCAATGTCCCTCAGTATCTGAAGGGAGGGTGTAAAGACAATGGGCCAGGCTCTGCTCCTCGGTGCTGAGCAATACGACAAGAGGCAATGTGAAGAAACTGATGCACAGGAAGTTCAATCTGAACATAAGGAAGAACTTCTTTACTGTGCAAGTGTCCAGAAACTGGAATAGATTGTCCAGAGAGAAGATGGACTCTCCATCACTGGAAATATCCAAGAAGCATTTGGACACAATCCTGTGCCATGTGCTCCAGGATGACCCTGCTTGAGCAGATGATCCACTGCCATTATCCTGACCCATTCTGTGATACCATAACATTAGAGAATGAAGCAAACAATACTAAAGGGGTCAATTCACCTCTGGACTTGTAAAGTTACTGTTGTTTGTACCTGCACTTATAAAAATACCATATGAGAAACACCCACACAAAAATACACTGACAAATCAGTATGCTGTCTTACTGTTAATACCATGGCAGACAGACTGCATCACTTGTCAGTAAGTAGCTGCTTTTCTGTCAGTAGGTCAACTCTACTTTGCACATCCCACAGACTATCTAAGCTCCTGTGTTTGGAGATCGAGTTAGGAGGAAAGAGGGAATACAGCCTGCACAAACCTTTTTCTGGATACCACAGGCCCAGCAGGACACGTGAGCTCGACAGCAGTACTATGAAAAGAGAAGTGCTGGTTTTGGAACCAGCAGCAGAGCAGCTTTGCAAAGATAGAAAACCCTTTCCAACATCCAAGACTACTTTGCATGGAGCCATCTTGGACTTAACCAAAATGTCAAACAATTTTTAAACTCAGCTATTGCCAAACTCCTCTCACAGAAGGAAAAGGATAAAGGTAAAAACCATAATAGGAAGACAGTGGTCAAAGTGACTAGCAAGAAATGTTCTCTCTCTCCAAGGTTTTGAACACCTTGGACAGTCAGGAGAAACATCCCGTGTTATTTATTTGGCACCCCTCTCTGTCACCCAATTTCTCAACGAAATGTCCATCTTGGCAAAAGTGAATCTCTAGAAGGAACTCAAAATGACTTACAGAAGATCTCTAAAAACATTTCCATAAATGAAGCACATAGCTACTCCCACAAAGAGCTCAATAATTAACACCTGTAGCTGAAAACAAAGAAATTATAGGGAACAAGAAATTAAATGAGATCTTTTACTGCTAATGCAAAACTCTAGAAAGTGGTTTGTAAGATAATTAAAACTGTGAGCCCCACCCTGCAGCAAGAGATAAATAATGAAGAGGTTCTCTCCACTGCATTTAAAAACCAAGAAAGCATTATGTAAATCATCAATCTCAGCTCTAATTGTTTGTACACAAAAACTAAACTATTAAAATCTGTATTCTATTCCTTCTTTGCAGATGGAGAGAACTTCTCTCAATCCAATTACTAATGGAATAACAATCACATTAATAAAAAGCCTTTTAGAATAACCAATCTACATAACCCATTTTCTGCCTAATTAAATGGGTAAAGAGTTTGAGGGGGCAGTTTTTCTTCCCCTGCTAATAATACATCAAGTGTCTTCTTTCAGTGCCATTATTATTTATTCACTGTTTTCATCAAAACAGATACTTTGGAAAGATGTGATTTGATTAAAGCAATAGATATAAATAAAGGGTTACATGCAGAGGTTTGTAAAATACATCTCTGTAAAGCCATTTTTGGGAATCAAAAGACCTAGAAGAAGTACTGAAGCATGCTGCTAAAACTTAACCACAATTTCTTCTCCAAAGATAATTATTTCATTTGAGTCTCTCTCATGTTTCCCAGATGTAAAACACAGTAAAAGACAAGAAGACAACAGGCTCTTCTTGAGGGATACTGAATTATTTCCCTCACATAAGCTAAGATGCTCACCAGTGTCAAATAATACACAAAGGCCTCAGCCCCACCGCCTTGCTGGGAGCAGTGATTTAGATCACATTTAGTGGAGCAGCATCAGAACTACATCACATGTCTTACTTCAAAAGTGCTATTGGTCTACATTGATTCTTGTTCCCTCTCAGGTCTTCCAAAACATCGCAGTTGGCCAACTAAGGCTCAAAATTACTGCCCATGCATCTTCGACACTTCACCACTCGGAAGAATTTCCTGCGCAAGTAGAGCAAACTAGCCACATCAAGTGAAATATAACTTACTATTTAGAATAGAACTGCCTCAAGAGCTAAGTCAGAAGGAGTCACACAGACTTCACCTCAAGATATTTAGAACATTAAAATAAACTTTATTGTGCAAAGAAACAGCTTTTACTCCACTGCTGAATCTCTCACAAGATTTAAAGTTTAAGTCAAGGATCTTCAGCTAAGATAAATTGTGGTACGTGTAACTTTTCTCTAAAAAATTCTTTTTCTCTGATTCTGCTGCACTTCTTCTGTATTTTTCTTTCTCTCCTCTCTTTTCCCAAACGCCAAGGCAATCTCCAGCAACTAGAGAGGTACAAAGCAAGGCCTGAAAAACCTAAGAGTCCTGCACTGAAGTCTTCCAGGGACTCTGAAGAGGTAAGAAACGATAGCTGTGCTAAGATGTCTAACTCTCCACCATGGATAAGGGTGTCTCACCATTTCCCATTTACTATGATGCTTGGGTATTTCAGAAGCAACACAGCTAGGAGCATATAGATATAGACTTTTCAAAAGACAACACTATTTGGGAAAACTTCCCATTTTATAAAACACCATTTTCATAAAATTAATTCATTCAGTACCTGGAAGTCCATTTTTGCCACTAGCTCCATGACCAACATAAGTGAGCCAGCATTGTTTAAAATACAATAAGCTGATGAGAAAGGGAGCTAAACCAACCCCAACCCCACCCTCCCCTCCAGATTCCCCCGAGATAAGGTTGTGCCAAAATTCTCTCAGATGTACTTTGATCATTCTCAATTCTTCAGTGTTTCAGGCAGTATGAACTCGGGCACATCTGCATTTCTTTATTGTCAGAATAACGACAGGATAATGGTGCTGGCACTAGGCCAGCCACTTTTTTGAAACATTGTTGGCAGAGACCATATTTGCAGTACAGAGAATAAATGGTCTTGCCTGACAGTTATAGAACCAGTCAAGGAAATATCGTAAAACAAACTTATCCCTAAGTTTCCTGCATTTGTAAATAACTCCTTATTAGTTAAAATCTTTGTTATTAAGTAGTCCACATAACATTTTTAAGACTCTTCTGGAAAGTGAGGCCTCTTGTATACAGAGCTAGCAGTCCTGTGAAAAAAGAAAAAGGCCCTCAACTTCCAGCACTTGAAAACTAAAGCTGTACCTGCAGAAACGCTTGAACAAACTCCCAAAACACTTTTGAACTGACTTAATACCAATGTATTTTTGAGATGCCTGATAAAAAAGTTAAAAAAAATTTCAGTCACATACAGAACATGTCCTTGCAATGTACCGACAGCCCATAAATACATTAAATAAACTACAAAGTAGAAGCCATTCTCTCTTCCCTCACCATTTCGAGGAAGCACTTGTACACTTTGAGTTTGCTAAGTTCTCCCTCTTAAGTAAGTGTATACTGAAGAGGAAATGGCAAATCAGTTAAGTTCAAATCAATACTTACTTGAAAGGCCACAGGACTCTGAAAATAGGAAAGTGACTGTGCCAAGGCTATCTGTGAAATTAAGAAAGTGACAGCCAGGCAAAGCCGATGCTTTTAGCACCACATGGCCTTCAGCCTTCCCCTACGTGAAAGGTATTTCTTATTCATATAAAGGCTTTTAGCAAGTCATGGAGATACACAACCTAAATAAGCTTGAGAAACATTCATGTCTGGGTGCTCACATCTCTAACAGGTTTCTGCTACATCCAATACTCTAGTGCTCAAATAAGGCTGTCATGGAAAAGTCCACAAGTCTTACCTCATTGCTGCTCAGGCAAAATATAAAATTCAACAGTAAGTGGTTTGTTTTTTAAAATTAGATATTTAAAAGAAATATTTTAGCATCTTGTGGCTTCAGATGACGTTAAATATTACTGTGTTTAAGATACAAAGTCTGTCAAGACATCTGATCTAACGTAAGTGTACTTAATGAAATGGTATTTACTTGGCTTATGTTTACCTATACAGTCATACCAAAACAACCTGTTTGTTATAAATTACCTCAATACACTTCAGCTGAAGTCATTTCAGAAGCCACATGAGCTCTCTCCATCTCTTGAAATAAACAGGGATAAAGGTTTCCTGAAATAAATAGACTTACTGAGTTGTAACAAAAAACCCCTATGAACTTGCCACAGCCACCATACTGAGAGCTGCAGACATAAGAATTGGCTGGAATAAAAACCCAACAGGATTCATGGAGAGAAGAAAAAAATTACCACCAACAAACAAGAACCAGCTTAGAGGATCAAGTGCCATTCAGTCAGAAATGTCAGTATCATTGAACACGCTTCAGTCTGTGTCTCTCTGTCTAGTAAGGTGCAAAAAGCACATCCATCTTGTGGAAGTTTCTCCAGTTTAGGCAGCATGAGAGTAGTACCTAGGTACTACTGAAACAAATATATTCACTATTCCCTATCTTGCTATTTGAACAGAGTGAAAAAAACAAGCTGCACCCAGTTTCATCACTGTGTCACCAATCATGCAGAAGTGTAGATTAGAGAAATTTCTGGTCTCAGAGCACATAACTGACCCTTAATAGAAGGGGGATAGGACTGGACAAGATCAACTGCCACAGCACAAAAATTATATCTAGCTGTGACTTTTGACTGCCCTTGAACCTGGAAGCTGCTTGGCCTGGTTCTGCCAAAACACATCTCGAGCATCGTGCACAAGCGCTGCTGTGGGGAAGGACGGACAGGCACCTGATACAGGTACTGCAGTCCTAGCTCAGAGAAACAAAACCGCTTTCTTCAAGAGTGGATAAAGGCTTTCCTCAGACTTACCCTTCAACTTGATATTATATGCTACACAGTTCAGGCATTTGGCTCTTCTAACTAAGCTTATGAACTTCATTAGGTTCCAAAATGCTCTGCTTTGTTTAGAATGCAGCTTTACATTGATTCTGAAGAAGACTAGGCTGGTTATTGAACATCTAAAGCTGGGTTTGATTCAAGATCTCTAAAGAATTACTGGTGAACTGGCAGTACCAGTGATAGATACAATCCTCCCACAAGCTGCCACCATTTTCAAACACAGTAGCGTTTACTTTCAAAAGCTCTCAAGAATTTTATCAAGACGAAGAGCCTGAAGATTTAGAACTAGTTGGAGCCATACTTGTGGCAGTACTGCAAGGTATTTCTAGCTCATTCCATGTAACATCTGTGCACTTCAACACAAGAAGCTTCCCTCTGCAATGACTTTGGTGGTGTACATCTTTAGATTACTTCTTAGGACAGGCCCCATAAGACAGTGATAGAAAGACATTAAGATGTCCCACCATACCTGGAGTATACTGGTGGTCTCAGCTTAGTTCCTAGAGCTCTGCTGGCTGCTAGCCACAATCTTTTTTTGTCTTTTCAATTGGCACTTTCAGTTGAAAGCCTAAATAACAAATCTTTGGAGAACAAGGAGGCCTGACACTACCACTCCCACCCATCAGATGAGGTGAAATTCCCGTGTCTTGTGTTGGGGCATTTTCTATCCCCACTATACTGCAGCTAGCTAGGAAGCATACTCTTTATTAATAAGAATGATTATTGTAAAGAGCTTACAGAAAAGCCAAAGTTAAATACATGTTATTGTACACTTAGAAATACACTAGTTGCTTTAAAATTTATTTCATTGTTCTATGAGGCAAGTGCAAGCTTCCATTTAAATAATATACTTCCAAGAAAGATCACAAACAGTGAAGCGCAATTCTTCCCTTAGAAAACTTTAATTGTACAGAGCTTTCGATGTATTTTTCTACTCAAAAAATACTTCAGAGTGGGGCTCTCAGGATGAAGAGGAAGCCTATCAAAGCCTTTATTCATGTAACTGTGACAAACATGAACTCAACATTGACAAAGTGATACTGAATTGTTGGGAGGTACAGAAAACTGCAGGTCTTCAATCCCTCAGCATTTGTATGGTGAGAATGTTATGTTCAATATCGTCCTTACAAAGTCATGGCACATGCAGGAAATGGAAAATTGAGAGACCTCTGAAGAAGAAACCAGAAGTTATTGAAGCTACCCAACTAAGTGCACATGAAAACCCAATAGTAAGGGTACCTGTAATAACAAAAGCCATGACAAATGCCTGTTATTTAAATAAATTCATAATTGAAGAATCTTTTTTGGAAGAGGGTAGAAAGTTCATATTCAGTGAGGAGAAAGATGGCTGAAGATGCAGTTTATGAATATTTTTTAAGTAGTCTTTAATGTTTACAAAATTAATTACTCAGCCCCCATGCAACATATTGCTGATTAAAATTTCACCTCATGTGATGGGTGGGAGTGGTAGTGTCAGGGCCCCTTATTCTCCACAGATTTGTTATTTAGGTTTTCAACTGCAAATGCCAATTGAAAAGACAGAAAAAGATTGTAGCTAGCAGTCAGCAGAGCCCTAGGAACTGAGATCACCACTATGCTTCAGGTAGGGTGGGACATTCATAAATTAATCGCCTATTCAAGCCTTAGTCATGCAACAGCTGGATTCTTCCCCCCACCATCTGAGTTACCACAAACCATGAATGTGAGATAGAGTTATGAAAATAAAATGGGTCCTTTCTTAATTGAGATATTTTAGTTTTTGAAAAACCAACTTGGACAAATTTACAGAAGCAATGATATAGTTAATATAAACACACATGTCAAATGGAACAAATCTGTGATTTTTGTTTAGTTGAAGTTTCTGGCGGAGTTTGAGCTGACAAGTTTAGAGAGCCACAAGAATGTAAAAGGCACTACTGGGAATTGTAGCTGAACAGAGAGCAATAAGAATCTCTTGCCTACCTCTGAAATATTTATGTTATGTCAAGCAATATCTCAATTAACCTCTCCAGCAATAGTCAGACAAGCAGGAAGTTACAGTTCCACAACACTGCCTGCTATAGAAACCCAAAAGACAATTTACCTTATCTTTTTCTATGTGTTAGGGTATGTGCATTAGTCCACCTGTAACTATAACATAGTAGCAGGAGAATTGGGATCTCCCTGGCAGATGAGTTTTTAATAAGGCTTCATATATAATATGGACTATTTTAATAGTCACCATTTACAGAATGGATCCTCAGACCCAAAGTAGTTTGTACAGAAATCAGGTTTCTGTATACCAAGTTTTGATTTTAGGTTCATGAGCATTTTATTTTCCCATGTTGTTAATCAGAAGACATTTTAACAGATAATTTTTAGAGGCAGGTTACACCCTGATGCAGAACACATACTCGACAGGCATATACAGAGCAAAAATTGTTCAAAGCTTTCACCAGGAAGGATGAAATATATTGCTTCAGGCATAGAGGAATGACTTACCAGTTAGCTGAAGACATCTCTCCTATAACATGCTGTTTACTGTGCTCTAGTAATTCTGAATATAGTTTGCATTTATTCAAACTACACACAGTAAGTGACTAGAACTCACTGCAGCTCAGGTTTCAAAATATATCTGGAGTGCCAGAGAAACACATTAAGAGGAAGAGCAGGCAAAGAAGTGGGGGGCACAGACATGACAACCTCCCCCCCCCCCCCACCCTGCTTTTACACATTAGATCAGGTCACAAAGCACTGTAGTCCTTTTCTCCTTCTTGAACTTCCATAACAAGGCAAAGGAAGGAAAAAACCCTACCAACATGACAGTTCTCTCTTTTTTGCACCATAAAACAGAGCAAGTAAGTATTAGTGCAGACAGCTCACTTCTCATTATCTCCCAGAGAGCTGAAGTCAAAATAATGCTGTTCACCATGAACAAACAAGCACTCATATGCTCCCTTGCCCAGTTCTAACCAAACCAGCAACTTTAGTTTATAACACACATCTTGAAGGAAAAAAAAGAAGACACACAAAAAAATTAAGGTCTGCCATCCATCTCAACATTTCAGGAAGTTCTTAACTAAAATACTCCTTTGCCTTACAACTCTCTATAGAGCTGTCAGTTCAACCACTACCATCACTCCCTCTCAGTGCTCCAAAGGAACAGTGGGATACATGTTGCAGATTACAGACTTGGAACTACCACACCTGGTTTTACTTAGCCTGCTTTGGTACTCTCAGATCTAGAGTTGGCAATCTTATCCATACTAGAGTAATATATTAATTAGAAGACTCCTCTTTAAAAAAAAAAGGAATACCATTTTAAATGGCATAACCTTAGATTAAGCCAAATATGGTCATTTCAAACTTTTAAAAATCAAAAGTGGATTAAAAGAAGAGATAAGTTTTCTTCCTAGGAAAGCTATCACTTCTTCAAGCTTTCTTTTGCTTTGAGGCAACAAACACAAACAGAATGACAGATCTCTCCTTGATTAATGGTTCAATTTAACTGACAGCAAAAATGCACTGCTGTAATCACAGAACAGATGAAGTTGGAAGAGACCTCTGAAGGTTATCTCATCCAGCCTCCCTCCCCCTCAAGCAGACTGGTGAGGACCACGTTCAGGCTTTTGAGTATCTCTGAGGATATAGACTCCACAATCACCCCAGGCAATCTGTGACAGCACTCGACCACTATTGAGACACAGAAAACATTTCCTGATGTTCAGGGAAACCTCCTGTGCCTCAGTTTGTACCCACTGCCTTGGGTCCTGTGCCTGGGCACCACTGAATAGCATCTGGCTCAGTCTCCTTTGCACCCTCATTCCAGGCACTTACATACACTGATGAGATTCCCATTCCCAAGACCTCTTGTCTCCAGGCTGAACACCCCCCAGCACTCTCCACTGGGGAGATGCTCCAATCCCTTCATAAGCCTAGCTGCCCTTTGGTGAACTCTTTCCAGCGTGCCTGCACAGGACCCAGTATTCCAGGTGTGGGATCCCTTGAGTAGAAGGGAAGGATCACTCCTTTGGCCCACTGGCAACACCCTGAATGGAACAAGGGAGACCAATAGCCTTCGCTGCTTTGATTTCAAATGCCAGCACCATCCTCTCTCTTTTCTGCCTGTGTAGTTAAAAAAATGTAACTACAGGAAAAAAGTTTTCAGTGAACAAACATCTGTGACTTTAATTTTCTTTAAATACTAGGCTTCCTTGAAAAGTGGGAAATTCTACCAGGACATTGCTATAGCATGCATCTTTCATATGTGTATACAAAATACAGTGCTAGTGCTCAAAGCTACACAAGAAAGGGGAAGAAGAAGCTGGCCATTTTTTCAATTAAAGAAATTAATGCCATATACAGTGAAGTAAGACTCAAATGAAAATGATTTGTAACAGATGACCGCAAAATTACCTTTGAACAGTCACCCTGTTTTTCATTTTGAAAAAAACAGGAATAAATAGCAGAACGTTTACTCCTAAAGCAATCATTTTCTATTAAAAAAATGAGAACAGAAAACACCTTTGACAAATCCTTTCTCAGACTCAAGTTTTCCATTAATTTCAAAATGTTAGTGTTCAGTGAATCCTTGGGCATGCAAGAACAAATGAGAGCTTTTACTTTCTAGCTAAGGTTTAAAACAAACAGAAGTGGCAAAAGATGTCTCATATCCTGTGTGTTCCACCCGTACACGTACTCTCTTTCACTGTAGGTTACTGTGATGCTTTTATCCCCACATCTTTTACTGCTTGTTTGTTCATTTTAATTTTATAAATGGACTGTTGTGCTGCAACTAATTCCCTCAAGGCCAGCCACAAGCTAAGGACATTTTCCTTCTTCCACCCCATCTCTCTATTTCAATGGACCACTCACTTATGAGCAGTACTACGTGAGGGAAAGCCTCCACAACTCTGGTGTTTAAAACCTGTTAATTCTTGTGAATTACTAACTGCTGTTAAGCCATACACATGGCATTTAGTCATTTGATTTAAAAAACAAATCCCTGAAATTATTACCCTCGAATTAAGTAAATGCAATATTCTTTCACAGGAGTAAAAAAAAAAAAAAAGGTAACAAAAGGCTGGTTCAAAAGCAACCTGGTGCTCTGACAGCTGACGCTGTAAACAAGCCTGCCATTAAAAGGGACTTACAGCCACCAAGTCGTGAACAAGGGAGAAATGTTTATTAAAGTACTACCTACAATTGGATGCACTTCTCTTTACCACAGTGTTGTGCCTCTCCACTCCCATCAGAAGGAGAAACTGGACAGGAACAGGACAATATAGTGTCAAGAGTCTTGTCTGATATGCCTTATCATCCAACGTGTAGAAGAGACACGGCAAACTGCCTTTGTGTTGATAATTTGCCCCAAACTGACATATTTAATACTCCACAGAATTACCTGTTATGTAACATCATTCAGTCAAATCTTCCAAAGCAACATAATGTCTTATTCCAAAGTACTAAATAATTTGCTTTTTGCGTGCATCTCCTGTCACATTCAGTAAATCTACTTAAGGTTTCTCCCTGTGCAACAGGAAATTGCCTTAACTCACGCATTCCATTAAAGCAGACAGCCAGTGCTTGGCTTTCAATTGCGCCTTTGTAAAAAGTCTATGGAACACTCAAATGAAAACTCTACTGTATCAACACGCACTCTACAGGATAAAGGAAATCAGATTCAAGCAGATCACAGATAAAGTGAGATAATATCAAGTCTGCTTTGTAAAGAGAAACGCAGTTTAAAGATTGCTATTAGCAATTTTTTAGATATATATCTATATGTATGTATGTAGGCAGGTGTTGAAGTACTCAGGGTCTACAAGAGCCCTATTATGCCACATCCATTACTGCTTATTTTTACTGCTCAGGAATTCTGAGGACCCCAGAAAACCATTTCCAAATAGCAGATGGAAGCAAAACTTCAAAAAGGCTTCCCCCATACAGAAGCATAAATGTTTATGTACAATAAATTCTTGCATTTAATATAAACACAGCTCAATTTCACTATGGAATCAAAACCCCTATTCTCTTCCTAGAGCACAAGCAAGACAACCTCCTAGTTTACATTGTTCTACCATGCCCCAGCTGCCCTTGAGCTCAAACTCACGAGCTGGATAGGCAGGTGAAACAGCTCTTAGTAACTTTCTGGTCTTAGCTTTTTACATTTTACATTTTAGAATCCTGTGTTTTTGGACATAACTCTTACATCATATTTTTATGTATTTCAGAAAACACCAGTGAAAGGTTTTATTACACTCTGTCTTACATGCTAGGAAGATTTCCTTTTCAATCAGATTTGATAACCACAGATTCTTTGGCCCAGCATTTCAATGTATTATGCAGATCAGTTTTTGCCGAGAACACAGCTTGTTTAATACTTAAAACTTACATAACTCAAGTAACATCACCAGCCAAGACCTGTACATGTCTGCAGGCAGGTTCTACCCAGAACCTCAACAGAGCCTGAGAGCTCAGCAGGACATGTGTCCCTTCTGAAGTTTCACTAACAGTAGTAGCATCATGTATTGAACACACCAACATGAACAACCATTCTCTAAAATTCACAATATTCTGTTTCGTTATTAAGTCTGTTAAACTTAGGAAATTTAAGACATAGTGACTCATTAAGGGACTTAAGTGAGACCATAGGGAACGCATGACAAGGCCAATAGCAGTTCTTAGGTTCCAGCTTAAACGTAAAGACAAATCTTGAACACTGGATGTGAATGACATGGCTCATTAAGTAGTTTACAAGAAAGTGTCAATTTAGAAAGAGAATTGTACTTCATATAAGCCTATGTATGCTTCCTAATTTCAAAAGCTTATGACAGCTCCATTCCCTCCCTGTACATACAACCATTGCCACTCTTTTAATGTTGCCTTTAGCCTGACACAGTCCCCTTCCTCTTTCATTCCAAAAGCTGGAAAGTACATTTCCAGACACCACAGTATTTCACACAAACAATGTTTTGCAATTACCCCATCATTCAGATACACTGATTTATACAAGGAATCTTAGCCAGTGTCTTCTGTTCTTCCAAATACACGTGTACATTAACATCAAAATATTTTGATTGAAACATTACCTGTTTTCATTCATGACTCAGTTACAACATCTCACTAAGTATCATATGATTTGCCTAACAACGTGCAGACAGTTCACACCAACTACACAGAATATATAAACAACAGCTAAATTCAAATTAAATTAGTTTGCCCTTGCCAACACCCCCAACTGCTTCAGGTTTATTGACTCAGGATAACTCATAAAGCCACAAGGCCTGGAAAAATTCAGTACTAAAGACACATGATAAACCTGTTGACTCCACACCCCATCAGAAAACAGCTGCATTATAAGAGGGTATAATCCAACCAGCATTTTGCCTGATGCAAAGTACCAACTGCCATAGCTAAGGTTGTGATACCAGCAATGCAGCCATCACGAACACCATCAGGCAAAGTTAGCAATCCCCACATAACCCTCAGCTCTAGCCTCTGCTAAACAAAATTTACACTTGGATCCTTCAAAATGCACATTTACAGGTCTGTGACACACTCAAGTCTATTTGCTCTACTAATCGACACGGAAGCTCTCAGTAAGACTCTTTCCAATTGCTATCTTTTTGTTTTAAGTCCCTAGAGGATGCAGAAATTGGTGTTCTTGACTGTACAAGGACACAATACAGCATGTTTCAGTCTCTAGCAGCTGCCACCACACACTTAGCTAACCCATTCATGAAACTCTGCACACAGTAAGCAACAGCTGGGCAACCTGCCCAGCCAAAAGATTTTTAAGCCTTCAGCAGTTGAGGCAGCCTTATACTGGGGCAATTAAATTCTTCCAAAACTTGGTGGTTTGTAATCCAAGTTCTGGGAGGGCCAGCTTTCCCCCGGCAGCTGAAATTACATATGGCCTTTGGAGTAAGAAACCACGGCAGCACACCCCATGTGCTCCCTGCAACACTAAAGGGTAGTGAGAGAAGACATCTCCTGTCTGGGACCTTGGTAAACTCAGGACAACTGTCACTTGTGATCAAAAGTCCATTTAGAAAGTACAGACACAGAAGCACAAACATTTAAACTAGTGCTGCTCTGCATGTTCTCAGCATCATGGTAAGGTCTGTACTTCAAACAGCTGGATAACCTGGAATTTACGCGGAGTTCCTCAATTACATTCCATTAGCTAGCAAGCAACCTAATTGAAGAGATTTCCATCAACACACTTTTGTTCCCAATTCTGAAGTTACTATTTATGCTAATAATCTTATCAGCTGCTCTAATAGAAGTCACTGTGGGACAGAGTCAAGTGTTATGCTACTAAAACACAGGTCTCACTTCTGTATCTCCCATATTAAGAATACAGAGCAACATAGCTAGGGAACCTATGCTACTAAACACAGCTGGGAAATCTTAATTTCTTCTTGCTCAGGGGTTACAAAAGGAAATAGCACACTGTAATTATTGTACAGTATACACTATATATTACATAGTAAAAATTAAGAACCTTGTCATCAACAGTGTGATTCGGAAAGCAAGTGGAATGGCACCTCCGCAGAAGCTTAATGAGAAAAGCTACTCTAAGTCCATGCTTTAGGTAACACAAGTTTCATTTTACTGTTCAATTTAACAGCAACAATCTACTAAGCCTTATAATATTTATACAGAGCAGAGAGCTCATTCCCAGCTGAGTATAACTAAAAAGTTCATCGACACCAATGAAAAATTAACCTTAATATTTAAATTCCAGTATAGTAGGATTCATTTTGCACCCAGGGATATGCAAAAAGATTCTAGCATGACACCTTTCTGATCTACGTACTTTCATCAAGAAACACAGGAACATGTAGATTGTGCATGGCACCATGCTGGGCTGTTGCCTTAAAGAACATCAACCATCCTGAAAAAAATGGAAAGTTTTCCGTATCCTAAATGGAAATTTCTCTAGTATTCTAGATGCAGATAGTTAAAAATATTTCTTTCAAAAAGAACTTTCCCATTAGGATGGACATGTTTTACAAACATTACATAATACTTCTGCAGTAAGTGTGGAAACATAGGAGGGACGGAACACCAAATTAAGATTTCCAAAATGCAGGTCAGCAAATACAGCTAGCAAGTCTACAGTCACATTACAGCTTCTGATGGGTGATGTTTGCCCCAGTCTTATTTCTCCTACAAAACCAGGTGCTGTCTGCTACCCTTGAGAACTACATGATTTAGTTTCCCCTCAACAGAGGAGGTTCAACACAATCATGTTGTTTCCAAAAAACACACAACACTGACAGAAATAACTTGTAGAAATAACTCAGACCAGTTGTTCTACCCCACACTACATGTTGACTTTACCACTAACAATGAGTGCACCTATCATTAGGACACTGGTAAGCACTGCATCAATTCTATTTTCTTTTTTACTTCCAAAATCACAGACTGCAAGAGTTGAAGATGGTTATGTCACTCTTCCAGTATCGACTGCTCCCACAAACTGCACATGGAATATTTCATTCCATTGAAGAAGCCACTGAACAATTTAAGATTTCAGGTATGTGGTTAAGTAGGGACTGTGCTGTAATATTCCTCTTATTTCAGGCAGTCGGAATACACATGAAAAATATCTTCAGGCACTGACTCCATGCACCAGAATTTTAAGGCTCCATTTGGCTGCTATGTGGAAACTGGAAAAAATAATGACAAACTGTACTACTAAATTAATCTTTCTTCTAGTAAACGGATTATATTCTTTGACACAGTTCACAGCTCTGTAAGAGCAAGGTTTTGAAGACAGAACAACAGAATACCTCTGATAGTTTGAGGACATTTTGTCTGGATCAGTTTGCATTCTCTCATGTATTATATAAGTTCACAGAAACAAAAATTTGAGTTTTATACAGACAGGTTCTGCAAAACTATGCATGAATGCAAAGATACTAAAAAACAACCAAGATCACAACCAAAAAGACATTCAATATGCAAATTATTTTCAGAAAACAATAGTCAGTGTATTGCAAGTCAAGTTTTTTAAATGAACTTAATGTGTCAAGTGTTTTCTTACTGCCAGTCTTCTCCATCATACAAGTATGAGTCAGAAAAGAAAAGAACTTTGACATGATCACACATTTTCTTACATTGTCTGGCATCTCAAAAAAAAGTAAAATTCTTCTCAATTAGCAAATATGGAAAGGAAAACAGAAACTGAGAACTCTGTATATCAAGTACTTCCAAGGAAAACAACCAATTCCTAGTTTCAGCTGTCTATACAGCATCAAGCCACAAACTCTATAGTCAGACTTAATTTAAAAGCCCTAAGTGAAATAAAAGCCTGCCTTAGCCAGCTGCATGGCTTATCAGACTGCTGTCATCTGCACAGATTGTAAACATTAGTTGTGATATTGTGTATGGTTTATAAGGAAATTATATGACCCTGAACATATCTTCCTCTGAGGATTTCAAGAGGAGAGTTGGCTACCATTTATACTGCTCTCAATCTTTGTTAATAAGCAAGAACAGATGAAAGTGACAACTAACTTTATTGTATGTGACCTTGTTCGTAAGTGGGCTTGACAATGAAAAAATTCAGTCTTTTCAGCAACCTTTCTGGTGCCTTCATGACTGAGATTATTATAGTGGCTTACACAATTTTAAAAAATGCTTGGCATACAGTCTTCACCTTTGGAATACCTCTAGCTGCTTGGTCATGACAATCCACTACTTCCCTTCACACCTGAAGCAAGCCTTCCACAAGTTTTGGTTGCTAACTGCAGCTACATGAATAAGCAAGACCTCCCCACTCCAAAGGCCACAGGAAACCATGTATAGGCAAAAATAATTAATCTAATAATGATGCAAAAATGTTAAGCACATCATTCTGAACCAGACAACAAATCATGGCTTCACTGCTTCCAGATACCTCCTCCTAAAAATTCCTCCACAGCAACAGTTGCCAAGATTTGGATGCTATGTATGCACATATGACTATATATCTGAGATAAATGAGATAAATTCCTATATCAAGAGCCCACTCAAAAGTTGCAGAAAACTATACCCTCCCCCTTTTAAGAGAGTGATTTCACAAGAGAAAATCCACCACTTAGGATGATCTGATGAATCACATCAACTCAGCAGCTTGAGGAAAGACTGGAAGGTTATTAAACACTCACACAATTGTTTGATTTTAAGCTATGAGTCAAAAATTTGTTGAAAATGTATGGGTTTTCATACACTATTTTGTGGGATCTTAAATTTATGGGTCATGTTGCCTATTACCATACAGTCCTTAAGTTCCCTGATAAATATTTATATTAGAGAAAGACGAGAAAATCAATGACAGGATACTCTGAGCTCAGATACATACAGTAAGCTGAGGTCCAGCTATTTGCCTTCAAGTAATTTCAACTAAATTCTCAGCCCCCTTAGAACTGGTATAATAAACATACTGATTCTTCACTTCTTTTGTCTCATGGCTGTACACACACACAGAAGAGGAAACTAAAACATTTCATTCACACAGATCTTTCCTAGTGGTACAAGTAATTCCAAATTGTTTACCAACTGAATGCAAATAGGTATAGGATAAACTGAAAAATAAAACATTTATAAATGGTTGCTGATCCCCAAGAAAGCCAAAAGAATAAGTAAAATTACTTTTTCTTCCTTTGATAGCAGCCAAACACTTCAAAAGTAAATATCACAAGGTGCTCTGCTTATAGACCCAAATGCTGGGTGTGTAACAATGAGACACAGCCTCCTCTTGGAGTTGGGTTTTACTACTACAGAAGCCCCTAAGCTTATCCTGAGAGTACCTCCAAAAACACCTACTTTTTGAATGTAATCTTTATTGCACTTAAAGATTACTCTTGTTCGAGCTGATGGTTTCTAGAGAATAGAGTTCTCTATAATCCATCAATATTTCTGTCTTGGATCTGTTACCTAATTGTGTTGCACAGATGGACTAGGGACAATGACCTGTCAAAAAGTTAATAGTTGTAATCTCAGAGGCTCCCAAATAATTTTAGTAGAAGTAAATTGTCTCTCACTTGTCAGTGACGGTACTGTGAAGAGCAGTCTGTACACATTCTTAATCCAGCTGAAACAATTTTAACCGGATTTTCAGAGTCTTTAGCAGGGCTCTTAGTCATAACTCTTAAATTTAACTACTATGGAGTAAGTTCACAGTGTCATCAGGAACCAATTAAAAGCTTTAGAATGCAAAAATATTTCCATCAGAGGTGCAGCTACAATGCTACATGTCCACAAAATGCCATTAGGAGCAGAGATATAACATTGGCACCATTTGCCAACAGTGTTTCAGGAAAGTCCCAACTGGAAACCGACACTAAAAAACAGTGGAAGGCTCTTCCAATGCCATGGGTCTATATCAGATTAAGTAAAATACAAGATTGGTGAAGGCAAAATATAGAAAGGAAGATAAACAACCCTACCTACAGATGCAACAATAAGCTCAAATTAGCTACTCCTCATTTGGGAAAAGAGATTATAAAGTATGATCCACCACAAACTCAAAACGTCCATTTAGTGCTCATCAGAAATCTAAGACACAAAGCAGAACACTAAAGACTCCTAGGAAAGGAGCAGAGAATGAGAACAGAAATGTATTATGCCACACTATATGCAAACATTGTGATCTCATCTCAAGTGCTGCACGGTTATAATTATCACCCCCAGAAAAGCACAGAGAAACAGAGGTGTCACAGAGAAAATTAAGGATAAAGCGTAGGTACAGGCTGGCTCCATTGTAAAATTTTTCAGACTAGAGAAGAGACAACAGAAGTGAAATGATGAGAATGAGGCTTCTAGAGCCACAAGCAGGACAGACGTGATGAATTTAAAAATTACAATGTTTAAGAATAAATTGTTAAAAAATTCAATAAAGGTATCGACTAGAGTAAGTTTAAGAGCAAGACATCAAATTCCCCCCAAACATAATGAAATTATGAAACCCAATGCCATAAGATGTTGAGTCCAAAGAGTATAGGTAAGTTTTTAAAAAAACCTCAACAAATTCTTGGAAAATACTGTATTCATACTGCATTAAATTGCACAAAACTAGAATAAATCATAAGAGAAAACTACAGGCTTGCTCTGTTAGTTATGAATAACAAGAATTAACTTGACCTTTTCTACAAAACAGCGGAGACAGGAGTAATGCAGGAACAGATTTCAGTATCTGCCATGTGGATAAAGCACACTAAACACACGGCCTCGGACATCAAAATAGATGGGTATGTTATCAAAACACATGGTGCTTTTACACTGTTCTTTAAAACACTTCTAACACTCTCTGGGAATTAAAGCTTTCCTGGTAAAATATTATCTCCTCCTAGAACTCTTTTCAGAAATTAATTTGAACCTTTACAGTAGCAGGAATATAAATGACATAACAAAGTGGAATCACAACCCTGCTTTAAGAAATTTGCAGCTGATGGATGGAAGTCAACATTCTCCTCCTTGTGACCACACAAGGCTTGAAAACTTTCGCTCAAGAATTTAATCTGAACACTTGCTTGAAAACTTTGCCCCTACATCCATGGAAGTGCCATCATTCATCTCAACACCACAGATCTTTAAATCATATATATTCCATGAATTTACATTACTTTAGAATATGATGTTCTGTATGCAAAAACATTGTAACACAAGTTACAGCCCTCACTGTAGCAGGAATTCAAGTCTCACCAAGTCAAGAACACACCATATAACTTTAAAAGTTTGTCAAGTTTTAACTGACAATTAAGTTCTTTGTAATTTCAAGAGAAATGTAAGAGACACAGACTTAAATTGGTTTCTTCCACACTGGCAGTTTTTCTCATCAAATGCTCCCATAAATGGCAATATTTTTTTGTCAGACAATTCTTGTACATTAATGTATTTGGGTGTGGGAGTGGAGCTTTTGAATAATTTTACTGAAATGTACTACTACCTATAGAAATGGAATCTTTTAATTTAGTTTCAAGGGAATACAGATTCCTAGACAAACTGGTTTTGAAGATGCTATTTTTATTCTCTGTTCTTTCTTCTGTTGCTCTTTTTGTTCTTGTGCCACCTTTACCTGCCATGCCTTTTTCAAGTCTGTCCTCCTCTGCTCCCACCTCACAGAACACAGCCCTGTGTTCAACCACACATCTTTCCCCTCCCACTTTTTACACTCTTGCCCAAAGTTCACATTTTCTGTAAACTGGGAATGAAGGGCACCTGCAATAAAAAATATCTTCTTGAGATACATTCATTTCTCCAAGGAAAAGCCATAAAAGTTGCCTCATTTTCATTCAGCTGGTCTTTTCCCCACTCACTGCTTTGCTTAGTCAACCACTGCACTAAGTTTGAAATCTGGTGTAAAACTGGATTTGTAAACCCCGCAGAAGTAATTACAAGATTTTTCAACCATTACTTCCCGGTCTCCTGGGGAAGACCATAAAACACACACAAAAGCAAACTCAGAAGGGAAAAGCCTATCACCACCAACTTTTCCTAGCTACTGGAAATCTACAAGTTAAAAAGAGTCATAGTTCTGCTGCATATGGCCTGTAGAGCAGTAAAATGAGTAAGGATTTCTGAACACGGTAGATATTCATCAGTAAACAACCGAGCTGAACAAACACAGACTAGTCCAGCTAGCAAACAGTAAGATTGGTCTGAAGGGTCCAGGTCAGATGATGCCAACAGGATGAATAGGACTCTCCTAAGAAGAGCACAGCAAGACCCTAAGCTACCATTTAACTTTGCAGAGACCTTAAAGGTCACAGCTGAAAACCGCACGAAACCAGTGAAATGTTGCTGTCCCCCTCCAATCACGGATTAAAATGACAAATACTCCTGTTAAATGGCTAACAGAGCAATGAAGCAAGAGAGAATCATTAAAATGATTGAGATTGTTCACCACAGATATCAGCTTCCATAGAGCTGCACTGAATTATTTATTAATAAGTTTCCATTGCTACAAAGTGCCAGCTCTACTCACTCCAGCTTCACCACTCCATGCACACTAACATTTGCCAGTGCCCAAAATATGCTTGAGGGGGGCCTTCTACAAATAGTACTGGCCAGTAACACATAAACCTTGTTTTTTTAAAGAAATACTACAAATATTCCAAGCAAATTAAACCTTTGCTTTAGAAGAGTCACTCTTCTAGTAAGGAAAGAAAGTGGTGTTGTCTGGTCTACTTCCAGTTTTATTTCTAGAGCTACCTCTTACTTGCGGTGGCACACATCTCTGGGGAATTTCTCGTTTGGTGGAAAAGTTGACTCTGAGACTTCTTTTCCTTTCCTTCTTTCTTCTTGCCTCTCCATGGAAATTCAGAATATCATCCAAACACAACCATCTGCTTCTACACCCACAGAACCCTTCCCGGCATGGGTACACAACAGTCTGTGTAACACCTCTACTCCTCTCTGGCACCTCCCGGAAAAAAGGGAGAGGCACAGGCAGCCTGGGTGGTAGGGACCGAGCTCACCTCCAGCTCCCCACTGCTGAGGGGGCCACAGCATCACCAGCATCCATGTCATGCCTTGTCACTCTCCAGAATGTATGCTCCTAAATGACACTGCAAACTGTTACATAAGCCAAAGTTTTATTTATCAAATTGCATGTTATGCTTCGACATCCCGTCCTGCAAGTTTAGCACAATTCATTACCATCTTGATATTTTTTGGTACACAAGTGAATGTTTCCAAACCGCTAAAACTTTGCATCAGTCTCCTCTAAATCCCAGCCAAGGGAGGCAAACACAAGCAACATCACATGGTCATGGTTGGAGCAGATTTTGTCATTTATCCCAGCAGAAGGTGACTGGAGTCAAGGGAAAGGACAATTACATTCCATGCTACATGATTAGACTCCATAATGTCACTCTTTTGCAACACATAGCCAGAGGTTTATAAGGACAGAAAGTGACAATGTGATCTTCCATCCCCATCTCTGGCCTAATTTGATCATAAATCTTGCCAAAATTAACTCTTGCTTTTGAAAGTTTCCAACATACTTCAAACACAGTAACTTGCTCTACAGATAATTATTCCTAGTTGTTACAAATCTTGTATTTTCCACTCTAATGTTCTAAAGCGTCAATTTCCCCTCTGAAAATCTCTCAATTTTTCCCTGAAAATCTCTCCTATCTGGTCCAAGAGCCCTTCCACTACAGAATTAATATTTCCCACAACAGAGAAATTAAGTCACATCTCTATTGTTTCTAGAGCACAGTAACTAGGCTGCTATTTTTGACATTTTAACCTGGAAACATCCTTTCCAAAGCATCACAGGGATATTCTCTGAACCATTCCCACTTAGTCAATCAACATCCTTCCTGAGTAGTTGACATTTGCAGCTAACACACAGCTGACATACAGGTGGGAAAACTTCCCAGCTTCCACTCATACATTTAAACTGTTTTCCCAACCACACCACTGCACAGTGAGCTCCTCTTCAACAGCTCACCAAACTCTTCCCCCTCCAGCCCCACAACCGGTTTTCAGAAGTTTTTGCCATCTTATCAATACAGAACTTCACTGTAACCACTAGAGAAATCAATTCAGTCTCTCTGTGCTACTCATACAAAAATCTACGCACAAAAATAATTAAAAAAAAAAAGAAATTTCCTACACACATTTTATTCAAAATATTAGTGAAAAAAAGCCTGGTATACCATGCTGATGTCTGTTCCATTGCATCTTTAAACAAATGGCTTTAATAAGCTTTTTTACCTAAAGCTAATACCTTATCACAACAGATACATGTTGAACACTTTTAAGCACTTGTGGGAGCCACATTATTTTCACCTCCCAATAACATCTCTGCAATCCAGAAAGTCACCTGAAGACTCTCAGACTGCAGGCAAACCAACATCTCTGACACCTTAATGAACCCTAAACCAGCAACATCCCTCTTATGTTTTCAAAGCAGTGTCCTACATTTATCATGCTCTGGCCTGGTGCTTGGTGTGGTAGTTTGTAATAGTTCATGACAGAACTGCAGCAACACTGTAAATGACAATGCACAGAACACCTCCTGTAAAACACTACCCAAGGATTAATCTCGCAGAAACTGGTGGAGCTGCAACAGTAGGTCTTTCCATAGTCGTAAAACAAGAGGATCTACTTCTAAATATTAAATTGTTCATTCATTAAGCTGGGCTAAAACCACTTTAATACAAATGCAGATGACATTGTAACCTAAAAACGGAATGCTCCTCTCCCCGCAGCTGAAGAATAAAAGGGCAAAACACACTCAGTAATGTTTCTCACTATCAATAATCCAGTTGTTGTAAATGAAAATGTTTGTGGTATCTTTCATTTAACATAGTTAAGAATTGCTTCTCACAGCAAATATGAAATTGGATAATGCCAACAGAGACCAGCACAGGATTCCTTCCCTCTCCTCACCACTGTTTTTTCCTATCAACTTCTGTTACTGGGGAATAAAATCTCTAAAATAGGGTGTTAAACATGTTAGGGGGAAAAAAAAAAAAAAAAAAAAAAAAAGAGCCTTCCTTCCTCTATCATTAGGGATCTAAAATAGCCCAAGCCACACAACTGAAAATATTTACCGTTTTTTATGGTAATGCCAATATTCAAGTGTGGTCCATGCACTTTCTAGTAAGTTAAGCCAATTAACAAAATGTTTCATTTTTTCTACCCTTCCTGCCCTCTTATCCAGTACACTTACAAGCTAGAAGATTTTAGAAACACTGCCTTCTCCCCTTCATTGAGAAGCATTTCAATACAAGTATCAGATACATTAATGAAAAGTAAGATCCAGGTCAATAAAGACACCAGACCTTTGCATGGAAGACAGTTTCCAAGGGCTCTAAGCTGGATAATATACTGGAGATTATTTCATTTTGAGGATTTCTGAGGTAAATTACATTGCTTGGAGAGTTAATCTCATCATAAACTAAAGTATATGTAAAGTGAAGGAAAGTTTTGTATTTAACCAGGCCAAAACGACACTCTCAAGACATTAAGCCTCTAAAAAGTAGCATGTCAGGATCTGTACGGTGGGTGCCATAAATTGATGGTGCTGACAGAAGAATGAAGTTTATCTGAAAAGTCAGCACCTGTGTTTTTGACTTAAGCTTGGTCTAGAAAGAAGAAAAATCTGTAAATTAAAAGATAAGCTACTGATACCATTTTTTCACCAAACATTTGGGACATCTCATAGCATCCTTACTTTTCATGCCTGCTCTGTAGAACTTAAGTGACTGATGAAAAGCACTTCACCACATCAAACTTGTGCCATAATTTCCTTACACAAGTCTAGTAAATCTGCTCATAAATTCTTACCCCTTCCTCAATTTTGTGTCATGCACCACTATTTCTACAACGGATACAGGAACATGTCAGGGATTAAAAAAAAAATTTAAAAGCTATGAACATCTGAATATTCACTACAGTACCACTTCTCAGCAAATACTCTTTTTGGTGTTTCCTTTACTGCAACAAATGTTCAACTGAAGTCCATCTAACCTGCAAAAATTTAATAAACCTTGGCATTTCCAACACTTGCAGTTTTCTTTAAAATGTCAGCATGTTCTGATTTGTATAGTGCTCTTGAGCCTTGAGGGTTGCTTTTTTTTCCCTCCTTTCTCTGCAAGGGATGAGGAAACTGAAAACTTGTCAGTTCCCAAACTAGTTTACATAAACCAGCCCTAATTGGAGCCTAAATCTGCTAGAGTCAGCATCATGAGAGAAGTCCATGTTTCCCTGAGTATCTCAAAGATTACACCACCAGACAGTATGGACAGAGAAACACCTTTTACTGATCTTCAAATAGTTATTGAACAGAACCCATGAAAATTTTCAGTGTGAATGAAATGAAATTTGACTGGGCTTCTGTGTTTAAATATATATCTGTGGAAAATTTTCCTGCATTAGTTCTTAGTGACAGCACAAAATCTTAGTGGAAAACAGCAAAAGGTCGGAATTTTTTACACCATTATGGAGGAAGACTGTTTTTCAAAGAAAGCCTATTCTGGCAAAGAAAGTCCTCCTCCATTTTAGGTACCACCAAGAACTGCAATCATTTATTTTTTTTTTTAAATTGGGTGCCAGAGATTCTTTAGAATTTTTAACATTTTATATCCATGTGATGATATTTAAATCATTATAAAGAAACCACAAAGGCAACACTTCCAGTTTAACACAAGTCTCTCTAATGTGACCTACAATATGCACTGCCTCAAATAACTCACTTTTATTAGCTTTCTTCTGATGAGGCCTCCTCTCCCCAAGACACTGTTCCATCATTAAGCCAACACACAAATTAAGCAAAATACTGAGTTTTGCATCATTTGGTTTTAAAAAGACCACAAAGAAAAAATAAAAACCATTTACACTGTAGTGAGCAACATGATGGCTTATCTTTTTCTCCACAGTATTTCAGTACTCTTTTCTGCTCCCAGCCCTCTGCACTATCACAACCTTCAGGAAGACTCATGCATTTGCTGTTGTAAAATACATTCATTTCCATCAAAAGGGGCTGAGAGCTGACATGCACCATTCTGCCTGTCACTGTCCCTGCTGTCCCACACCATTAATTCAACTCTTCTGCTCACAGGAAAGTTGCCACCAGCAGCCACTGCCAGCAAGATCCTGCTGAAAAAACTCTGTGAAAGTCTGCTGGAATTGATGAGTGTGTTCATTACAAAATATTTTGTCTCCACTATTGACAGTGTTTTCAAATCCTGTCTCTCACATGGTAACATTGAGTCAGGCAGGAAAACAAACGTTTCCACTACCTACTTAAAGCTGAAGCTCACTAATTGGAATCTTGCTCTCTCTCGGATGATGCAGAAAACATCTTAAGCAGTAGTAGGCAGACAGCACGATGTATGACAGAATACCTGATTTCAGTCAGATGCTAGACCTTTACCATTTCATACTGGGTCACCCAAATCCACACTATGTTCTTTTTATTGGCCCAAAATTTTCTTTTCAAGTGATCCTGGACAGCCTAGCTTGCTGAATTAGGAGCACCGAGATTTCTAAAGATGTGTTTGATTCACCTCAGAACACCCAGCCATGTGTCTGCTGCCCTACTGACAAGCTTGGCTCGTTAAACCAGAACAAATTTCTAGCATTGGCCTGATTTGCACACACAGTAATGTAGGTGTAACTATGAGGTGGTTTCCTGTTTGATAACTGCATGTATAGAAATTGAAGAGAGCCAAAGAGGCAAGAGCAGCACTGGTTTAGCCAGTGGCCCAGCTAGTCCTCCAGGACCACAAGGCAGGAGCAGTGCTGCTGCTCAGGGCAGCAAGCAGATGGAGGGAAGCCGAGATGTTGGCAAAGCTCTCGGCCAGTGAGGCTGCACAGGGAGAGCACATGCAGAAACAGTGTGAAGAAAGGAACAATCACATGGGGACTGAACAGTAAATAATTCTCGGGCTAGGGCAACTGTTGAAGCCAGGCTAAAACAGAAGGCATCAATTGTCAGAAAGGATGTACTAAAAGGCATTAGGAAGAAGACTGATTCTCTATACCTGTCAGTTAGAAAAGGGAAAATTCTTTATACACACAATTTATGGAGCTTAAACTTTCCATACAAATTATATGACTGAGGACCAAGAAGACATTTTAATTCAATCATTGATAGGAATGTTTCCTTCAAGAAAAAGATTTTTCAACTCAGAGTTGAGTTGTATGTATACTATGTACTCTGAGTTGAAAAAAGATCCACTTTGCTTTCAGCCGATAAGACTTCCAGAAAGACCAACAATTCATAAAAATTACTAGTAAGTTATGCAGCTCAAACAAGGAAGGAATTGCTGTGAAAATGAAGGTTTCACAATAGGAGAGGCTATTTAAGATCAGCAAGTTCAAATTCAGTTGCTCCTTAACAAATTCATTTCAGAGTAGAAGAGAGCCGTGGTGCCATTCTGTCAGTGGCAGCTGTGTTTTGAAAGGTTCTTGCCGCTCCCTTCTGTCCCCTGATACTCATTGCTGCACTCCAAGGTGCCAATACAATTGTTTGCATGACTGTGCTCTATTCAGGGTTTTAAGATCTATCCCATTTAAAGGGATAAAGGCAGAATCAAAACCATAAAAATATCACAATAAAGTACTTTAAAACAAATATAGCCTATACAACAGCCATACAAAAAAAAAACAGTAACAACTTTATGAGACAAGACAGAAGTAACAGAAACATCTTAAATTGAATCATCCATGTCTGGCAAGAGACACTTGCCACTCCTTTCTCCTCCCCTTTTTTCCTAGTATTCCCTTTCCCAATAAAAAAAAAACCACACCCATGCCTCACAAATTCTACTGTTAAGAGCTTGGAGGAAGTATGATGGAATCAAGTAATTTCTCCTGGTCTTCAGTAAGAGGTAAAATGGAACTCCCTGCAACTTTCACTCTAAGATACAAAATGTAGCACATAGGATAGAATATATGAGGGAAAATAAGATAAGCATTGAGAAAAGCATAGAGGGGAATGTTTGTTCAAATAAACATTTCATAAAAGCCTTTCCTTAAATAAAAAAAAAAAAAAAGGAATTGAAGTTTACTATATTGGTTAGAAAAAACTATATTACCACATTTGTGTAGCAAAAATCTCTTGGTCTTGCGTATCTATCTGAATAGGCACATTTTATGACAATTCAACATTCCAGACAAACATAAAACATTGATTATGAAACAAGGTTGAGCTCAAAAGACTAGCTTTGACTATTATTGCTGTCTTCTAATTAAATATACATAACACCTGCTGTAATGTGTAAAATCAGAGGAAAATCTAGAGGGTTTACTTATTTAAAATAGAAATTTATTGCTTCATGAACAGCCCACTTACCGAAACATGATTTTTATTTAGAAATGTGCCATTTTCCATAAACACCAACAGAGAATGGTTTGAGAAAGCCTGCAATATTTTTTGGATGACAAATAGACTATTGATATGACTATCAGAGTCTACATCATCATAAGTCATACTACTCAACTCAATTACATGGCTACTGAACAATTTCTGCATGAACATGCGTGTTTAATTAAAAACAAAATACACTTAGCATGCCCTTTTCAACTGCTTAATATAAAAAAATCTCTCACACATTGAAGAAAACCCCAACCTGTTCCCCCAAGATACTATGAACAGGAGTTTGAGACATGCACAACATTTATTGTTAATAACATATTCCATTGGCTTTGATATTCGTCATGAAAGCAATTCAGGAAAAACAAAAAAACCCAAAACCCTAAATGTTCTTTAAAAATATTTAGGTTTCAAAGCAAACTTCTACTTCAATATTTTCCACCTAACTTGAGACAACTGAGCTCAAATTTAAAGGCTATGTTCTTTAGACTGGATGAGACACATGAAATTCCTGCCTCAATAGTTTTGAAGCAGTAAGGAATCCAGTCCCAGAAGTTACAAAGGACACAATAATGCCATTTCTCTTACACTGCAGAAACAAATCAGGAAGCATCAACAAGCTTAGGGTCTTACAGAGTTTCCAAGCAAGATGAACCATACTAAAGTCAGCACAATAAATACACTGCAGGTTTTAGAGGCAGTCCAAAAGGAGCTTTAGTCACTGGGGTTTGCTATCCCATGAACTTCAAATGGCTCCCTGTTCCTTCCTGACAGACTGTGTTCATGCTCCTTCCCACTGCAGTAAAAGAAATTTCAGGAAGCCACTGTAGAATTACCAAACTCTTATCAGGTTACTGTGTGAGGTAGCTCCTGAGGTGAGCACAATAGAAACAGAATTTGAGACAGTGGTTCCAATTAAACTTTGGGAGAGCTCATACAGCCAAACACAGATAGTCTTCAACCTTTATGCACTGTTTAGTCATGAAAATAAAGTACCTGATTTAATATTTTCCCTTATCTCCCAAGGGAGGGGGAAGCCCCCAAAATAAAACAAACCATAACACACACATGTTAATGCATTATAAGCATAACCCAGCACAACATGCCTCAGCCTATATGAGCGTTTCACAAACACCTGCTGTTTTGGGTGGTTGCTTTCCCTGTCTACAACAAACTATACTTAACATGCACCTGTGCTTTTCACCTGTCCTCCTACAAATAATTCCATCCACAAGAATTTATCCTCACACTGAAGAATCCAAATAGCTGCTATTTTATTCTCAATTTTTCCAGGTCTCTCAAAACCAAAAGCATAAAATCTCAAAATACATTTTCATAAACCCCTAAGTCCACTAAATCATTAGAAATGTAATTTCTACATTTCTAATTGTAATTCTAATTCTCTAATTAGAGATTCTTCTAATCTCTAATTCTGATTATGAGAAGTGGAAATAGGAGCTGTAAGTATTCACTCAATTCAACATACTTGGCTCCATAAAGCATATAAAGTCTTGCACCTGCATTTGGAAGATGTAAACTACTTATTTCTGCTTTCCGAAATATCTAGAAAGCTACTTAACATCATACAAACATCTAAGTTTTAGATGTGGCCTCCAAGGCTGATACTATTTAGGAATGAAGGAAAGTACTGGGGAATACTTCTGAAGTATCTTACCTAAGTCACATAGATGTTTTTATGGAATATATGATCCAACATAAGGCTGCACTCTATTCTTCAAGTTTTATTTCCAAATAGAAAATAGTACAACCATTCTAAATTGTTACTGTGATTTAACACATTAATAGCATGCTTCAATGATGGCTTTGGCTCGTTAAAAAAATACATCAAAACCATCATTTGAGTGTTATTTTAGAAAAAAAATCTGAAAAAATCTCTTTCAGGTTTCTAGACATCTTCACCTGACTGCTCTGTTTAAACTTCATATACGGTAAATATCAGCAGTAAATTCTAAAGAATCATAAGAATACATGAGTACAGAAATTATATTCAGTTTTGTTTCTGAGTTTCTAATTCTCCCAGGAGTTAAGAAGATTATACCTTCAAGTGACACCGTCTGCTTGGAATCCAGTAATCAAAAAGAAAGAAACTGGCTTTACTTTCATTTCACATTCCTCAGCTTTCCTAATCTTTCTGACAAATTTTACAGTTTTAAGAATGAGGTTGTGGTAGAAGCAGCAAAGTAACAACTGATACAGGCAAACAAAGTAAACAGACTAATACAATTTATTTTCTTGAAACTTCCTTGCTTGTTTTAATATTGGATAAAATATTTCTCGAGAAAACTTTGATTACCATGCTGATAAGCACTTACATAATTTTTTTAACTGAGTTACTATAAAAAGCACATGCACTCTGAAAAGACAAAGAAAAATGATATTTTTTAATTCTTTCAGAATGGAACAGATTACATTTACTAAAAATTGCATGTCAATGGCTGGAAGCCCAAATCTGTTTCATCTTTCACCATAAGCACAGGAAGTAAGGTCACTGACAGATTTTAATTGAAAACATCTTCAAACCAGACTTCTGCTCTAGATCAGGATTTTGTTCTGTGACGTGCAATTTCTATCCGAATATATCACACAATTAGTCCCAATTAAGCAGCAGCTTCAGTTTTAAATACAGCCACCACTGGAGAAGTTACCCAACCAGAATCCAGTGTAGCTGACAAACAACCGTCTGTCTCCCATTCAAAAAGTAACCTGATACTAGCCCAGAGGGGTCTGCTACATAAATGCTTGGAGCTTTGTCTCCAAGTAATGCTCAGCTGTATCGTTGTGGCTTTGTGGCTGAGCAGTGCTCACTGCAATCTGCAAACATGAGGAATTTATTTACAACAGAATTACCAGCCACAGGAAAAGGTGAGACAGGCTCAACATCTAATCAAGTTACACCCAACTAGAAGAATAAATGCTCTCCCCACCACCTTACTGCATCAAACAACTGCCTTTAAATGAGGAAAGAACTTTAGAGATTCTCCACAAACTAGTTCAATACACTCTAGCTGGGGAGCAAAAAAGGGAGATCCTTCTTTTAAGACTTCATACCAGTTTAATTTCCTTATTCAGTATCAAAAGATTCAATAACAAATTCAGTCCAATAGGGTGTGAATTAAGAAAAAAGAGGCTGAAAATAAAATCTGTAAATTGTATCAATAGTACTTAAGAAATAAGATCTTTACCTGTACTATCTACCTGTCATGTGCATATAGAATTCTCAAATTTATCCTACCAGACATCTGAGAGTTTTCCATTAAAACTGAGGCTGGCTACCCATTTAGATAACTCTCTTCTCCACACCTCTAAGGCAAGCTCTAAAGCAAGCAAGCAGGGCAGCCACAAAAACCTCTCCAAATCTGGAACATAAAGAAGCCCTCCACTTACCACAAGACTTCGCAACTCAGCCTTCCATTATCGATACCCTAATCTGTATTCCAAATTTCACCCACTCTTACCACAGCTCCAGCCCCAGTGTTATCCCTGCTGTTCCTTATTTCAGTATCCTCCTGACCAAAGCTTGTGTCACCCCTTGTTCTCACCCTGCCACACCATCCAATTCCAGACAGAGGGCACAAAGACAGCTCCACGCTGCCTTAACTGTCCAGAAAAGCTTTGTCAGAACACACTGCAGAGCTGGGAACTGCACACACCTGAGCTGAGCCCAGCAAACTCACAGCTCTGACCTGGACACTCCTGCTGCTAGGATACCAGGTGAGAGACTCCATGTCTCTCACCCACTGAAGAACCAAAGATTTGTCTTCTCCCTTTGACACAGACCCACAGCTGGCAGCACACAGAACATGGCAACTGAAAGATTTGGTCTGGTGCCATTTGTTTGCCCAGTCTCACACCTGTCTTGCATCCCCTTAGGACCTCTTGCTTGCACCATCACTCCCTTTGGTAAGGGTGAGGACAAATCCTACATCCAGCGCCAAGATGAAGAAGCTCCCAGCTTTTCCAACTAGACATTTCATAGAAACAGCAATGAAGTGTTTTGAGCACAATACTGCCTCTCTCTAGCCCACCTCTGTGATATAAAAATGCTAGTAATAATTCAGTTGATGAATAAAGACATGCAGACTCACATCCATACCACGTGTAGCTGTTGTCACAGTGATAACCTGTGCAGCATCCTAAAATGCTTCACAAACTGAGCTTGCATGGAGAGCAACTTACAAAGTTAGTGTGTTCATCCTACCTGTTAGTACTATGGATAACAAAGGTACTAACAATTTTGCAAGGATTACAAAATGTTCTCTGAAACCTTAAAAAATGTTAATCCTAAAAATCAACCAACATAAAAACCACAGATTGTTTCTTCAATTGATCAGTACACCAAAGTTCTCAGTAATAAATAATACTGTTATTTATTATTTGTAGTATCTCACAAAAACAGAGCTGCAAAGTATTTCATATCGCTGTTGCAATCCTCTTCTGTTAGATCATTATACAAGCTCATCTATTGCCCCAAACCATGCAATTCACGGTTTCATTATCCCCACTGTTAAAAGGATCAGCAATTAGAAAACCTGTCTTTTCCACTTGAATAAAGTCTTCTTTTCTTATTCAACATAAACACCTGTTTATTACACTTTCCTTAATGTTTAATCTTTTATATGTTTGAATAAAGTCCTGTGCACCTGGCATTTTCTCTAGATTAGATGGTCAGTCCCAACAGTTCTGCCAAGGCAACTGTCTCTAGTAGCCTGTCTCTTCCTCGAAGGACAAGGCCCTTTTTACTAGGCACATTCCAGCTGGAGCTCTTCTGCTACTGAAGAAAATAAATGAGTTAAATACACAGGATATGCCCAAGTTCAAAACCAAAGTGTTCACGAGGTCCAGCACCACAGTGATCCTGTTGAATCCCATTCTATCCACAATCCCTGATAAACACCAGGCCCCTTAATACAACACTACTGCATTGTCTAGTCCCCATCCTAGAGCTATGCAGGTTTTCAAGTCCTTCAGTATGACACTACTATGCATGCTTCTTACTGAAAAGCATGGATTTCAGGCCCTTGATTTACTGTGTTCCCACCATTTCTCTCCTCTTCCCCTTACTTGTGGGTGAATTTTAGCCCCTTATCTATTTCAAACCACAAGTCATGACATGCTGTCTTGATTAGATGGCTAAAGCCAAATCAAAATTCTATACAGGATATTAATTCATAAAAGAGTAGCCTCTCTAAATCAGAGGGGAGAATGGAAAAGGACGAAAAGGATTAGAAAACAGTTTGCAGATTAAGAGCAAACAGGCAAGGGATGTAAACTGAAACTGCTAAAACTCGAAGTGAGCAAACATCAGTAACCATGATTTCTTTTAAAGAATATTTGATTTATAAAAAAACCTCAACATCAAAATCCTACTGCACTTTGATACAGCATCGTGCATCTTCCTACCTCTAAAGCTAGTTAACTCACTAAAAAAGTTAATATAGTAAATACATCATGTTACACCACCATTGTTACTTCCTATTTGCTTACAACTAGCATATTTCTTACACTTGTTTTCTGTAGAGTCAAGTTCTGCAGATGGGTTTATCATCTAATGGATCTTTACTGTTCTCCAGACAAAAGTTTGGTTTTCTGATCAACTTTTTTGCTCACTGTTATTGCATCTGGACATTCCTTAGGATCTTGAAAATCCAATGAGGAACTGCATCTGAGAAATCACATTTTACAAACGGTGAAACTAAGGAATAAAGTCAAATTCTGAGAGCCTAATTTGAAACATTAATCAGTATTTAGAATTTCAGACACAACATCTATTTAAGAACAGCTTCCCCTGACTTCTTTGGCAGCTGGAAGCACTCAGCATTTCTGCAACACAGATCCCAGAGGTCTGACATCCAGTAAATGTAGAACACACACAGCTAGTAACCACCTGTGGGAAGCTTGGTTTAAGCAACTTGAGCATCACTGAAACTGCAACAGCAACACAACTCAATTGTCTAGGACAGCATTTAATTACATTAACAGTGAAACCTGTACTCAAACTTCCTTGTCCCTCCCTTCATGTCACACCTTCAAACATCTGCTACAAAAGGAGCAAGAGTCCTGCAGATAACTTCTTCATTTGCTATCCAGCTCCCCATTTTTCCCCCAGAGCAGGATCATTCACTGAGCACAATGAAGGTCTTTTCTGTAGGTAGGTGTGTGCATATGCAGACAGTTAGATGCAGGTGCCTCTACAGCTATAAATATTGTCTACATGGATACACACTTCGTGGCCACATGAGCACAGCTGTACAACAGCTCACAGGTATAGAAGTTTAAAATTCTGTGGGTTAATAGGTTATTTTAATGTCAATATTTCCAACTTGCTGATTTTTTGCCTCTGCAGTTTTCATAAGCCGTTACAATTTCTGTGGAGGATTTTTTTCAATTCTTAAAACAAACTTAGAAAAACACTTCTGTCACAAGGCTGATTCATGCACATTCATGAACTGTTCCAAGGAGCAGCAGCAGATTATCATGCTTCTGGCTAAGAGGGAAAAAGGACCAACACTGAAGCCCTGAATTCTGTGCCAGATTCTGAACGAAGTGTCCCAGAGCAGCAGGCACACGTTTTCCCATTCCTAAATTACAAGCTTGATGCTTTTGGTCACATCTCCTCCAGTCTTGTCCCAGTACCTTGTCTTCCCCACTTCTGATTCATCCTTTCAACACTATTTTTTTGACGCTTATTTTCCTTTTTTAAACCGAGTCCATCTGTGTTTCCCAGTGCAGTTATCCTACTACCAGACTGCATTGCTTGCTTCATCTAGGATTAATTTCTGCATTGCAGCTTCCCTCATCTACAGACCTATTTCACACTTCTGATCTACTGCTCTGCGTCCTACTCTTTGTGCCCTGCCAGTTCCAGTTTCTTTCATCTGACAGACCCTCTTGCAGTTTGTGCCTCTTCCCCTCCTACACCTTCCAGGTTTCTGGACACATCACATCAACAAGCAGAAGAGTGACTGGAAAGATCCTCAGACCCTTACTCCAAACTAAACCTAAGTCCCATGTTGGCTACCTTCTAAAGCCATCTGTTTGCCCTCTTGGGCCTGATGCAAAGACCACCACACAACAGTGCACCAGAAGACAGATGCCGAAGACACGCTAAAGGAAGTAAAGCATTACATAGCAGACACGTCTTTAAACACACAGCAGGCAGGGGCCCAGTTCTCAGTCCTGAAGCTCAAGTCAGTCTCACTTCTAGAGCAGTTTAGATAGATTTTCAGAGCAAAGTCCAATCTTTCACGTAACATTTTGGGCTATGGGAAGAGTGCTGAGTACATATGCCCAGGCAACACACATACATCTGGTCAGTACTGACAGGTAGATGGGGTCCCACAAGAATAGGCCATATTCAAGCTTCAGCTGACAAAAAAAAAAAGTCATCTTCTCTATCACAGCCATGTCTATATAATTCAGTCATTACAAGCTTTCAAAAAAGAAAAATCACTTTCAAAGCTGGAGTGGACAAAACATCCCCTTCAGAGCAGACACAATCCAGCAAAGCTTAACTGCATGCTCCAAAGCATAAGGGTATTAAAGTTGTTCAGAAAAGAAGCTGGCAGAACTCAAAGCAGAAGCCATTGTTTTCCTCTTGCCTCAAGATCAGAAGTAGCTGAACTCTTTTAACTAGTACTTTGCAAAGAAGAAAAAGCTTCAGCCCATAGCTAAATGCATACTTCACAAAATTTCAATTGAAATATTTAAGTTTGTTCTCAACTCCACTGCAGAACAGAAATATTTCTTAGACACTTCTTATAACATCTTACAGCTTAAGTAAGATCTAGCACAATCAGGCCCATTTTCCAATATTTATTTGGGAATTTTACATGCCATTAATTACACTGAGGAATGAGTGATGTGAGTATTGATGGTCAATTTTTTTTTTTTTCCTCTGATCTCACAGGAAAGTGTTAGGAAAAAAGTTAGACAACACTAATGCATTGCTCTTACCCCAGGTTTTCCCTTAGTTTTCTAAAACAGCTGTCTCCAGTAACATCAACAGCTGAAAACAGTACATGTAGGGAGTATCAACCAAATTTGTTGTTGAACTCATGTGTGTTTGGCAATCACTGCAGAAAAGCATAGAAATTTACGACTTTTCAAGATAGAGAGAAAGGCATCATACCACGTAACTCCAGAGTGAAAAACTGCCCACACTTACAAGGACTCCACGAGAACAGGATTCTTATACGTCAAGCAAAGCAGAAATTGTCTGCATAATAAAGTTTATTTAATGCTACTGTTTTACTAAACTATGGGATTCGAAGACAAGATTTAAAAGATAACCATTTCCTTGCAGCTTTTTTTCCTTATACTCAGGCTCCCAGGACACACTAAAATTCATAACTCTTACACAATTAGCATTCATCATGCTGTATGCCACAACAGGCCAGGCTGGAGAGACACTGGTACTTAAGGACATCATCCATAATAACTCTTACACAACCAGTGTTATTCATACTGTCTGCCACAATGGGCAGAGCTGGAGACTCTCTGGTAGTTTAGGACATCAGCCACAAACAGATTTACTTTCAAATGAAGGAAAGCCATGTCTCCCACAGCTGAAGTGAGACTGTATTATTAAGAAGTCTTTTCTGCTTCCTTTCTCTCCCAAGCAACTCCCACACACGCACACGCATTCTGAACTGACAAGCAAGAACTGGGATGTCAAAACCCGCCATTTACTTCAATCACCAGCTTCCCAAGACTTCTTGGAAAGGATTTGTGCTGCAGCAAGAGTCAGTGCTCTTTAATGTGCCCATTTCCTGAAATCTATCACCTAAGGTAGGTCAAAACTGTTAAAGCCTGCTTTGCTGAAGTCATGCTGTATTTCAAGCCCCAGCCCTGTCTGAGAAGTCTAAGACCTTGCTTCACAAAAAGCATTCACAAGCAGACACCATTGAACAATAAGCTGCACTGTCCACTAGCTGTTTTAGCATTCTTACTTCTTGAAAGAACATGCAAACAAAAAACACATTTCCTCTGGCAGGACTACAAGAGTAGCTTGTAGACACGAGGCTGACATAAATAAAGCTAGCACAGCATAGAAAACAGTCATAAAGAGAATCCTCCAACCATATGGGTCTTCTGTAAAAATGAACTGGAAGCAAGCTTGACAAGCTCAACTGGCCACAAGAGACATGATGCCAACTCAAGTGTTTGCAACAGACTAATGCAATTAAGTTGAATAAACAATATCCTGCAACTGTCCCATAAGACAGATACATCTGATTCCCTGCCTGACCTCCACAACTTGCCTTTGGTCCCCGAGTCTCTGAGGAGACTCACTGCACTCTTTTCAGAGTCCACAACACAAAGTTCTCCTCCCTCTCATGAAAACACCACAGTGAGACAAGATAAATCCTGATTGTCAGTGCGGGAGTTGCACAGATTGTGCAATGGAACAGAAGCAAAAACACAGCCTGTGCTGAGCAGCAAGACATTCAAATAGCCTGACCAAGGCCCTGCATCACTGAGGTGCTCAAAAGCAAAACTACCTTTAGCACTCTGGCAGTCCAACCACATACTACGAGTTCAGTATCTGCTTAACTGGGGAAGCTGAAGCCCTGATTCAGCAACATGTGACTTTCGTGGGAGCTGGATAAAGCATTCCAAAACCCAAGCTGTTTAACTACAAAATTTTCTTAAGTATTGTCTTTGCTATATCAACTGCAAGTAAGTGGCCATTCCTCTCTTACTGTATGTTTCTTCTGTGTAACTCAGAGCTGTAGGAGTTTGCTCTTGCTGTCCCTAGACTGGTAAAGACCATATGGCACTGAAAGGCAAATGAACTGCACCCTAGAGAGATTTACAGGAGTTGTAAATCTGTTGATCAGTTAACTGAACGCTGCCCAAATCGACAGCATTTGGTCAGTACACAGCTCTTCTGTTTCACACCACCCATTACACCATCAAAACACTTCAAGACTAAAGACAAGATTCTGATAAAGACTGTTTTCTAAACCTTATGGGCCCCAGACAGAAAAATCAGACTCCTGTCTTGCTTTTAAATAAAGCATTTCACCTCAACAAAAAGGAATAAAACATCCCTGTTCTCTTCAACCTGCAAACTTTAAATCTCTGCAATCAATGGACCATTTCTGAGATGCCAATAAGAAAGCATCCTCTGAAGATCAAGTTTACTCTTAGTATCCTCAAGTTCACTGCACGTGATTCACATGTCCAGTGGAAACTGAAAACATAGAGGACTCTCAAATCAAAACAGCTTAAAGGTTCCTGCCCTAGACTGAGCAGGAAAGCATTGCTTTGGGCAAGATCTGTTGTCTCTGAGTACGCTTTTCCAGCAGCTCAAACACTGGCTGAGTTACATAATATTTCTACTGCTGTTTTTAAGTTATACAAGCATGCACAATAATCACACAAATGTTTACAGAAACTCACAGCCATGTTTAATTAAAAGCTACTATGTATCAGAAACAAACAAGAGCCTTCACTGACTTACTATTAAAGCACAGAAGAAACCCAGACATTCTCAGAGGCAGAAAAACACAAGTAAATTTCCAACTTGGGAACCTAGTGCTTTGCCTGCTACTTGTATGCAAAACCTAATCTTTTTAAGAAAAATCACTTGAGTTTACTGTGAACTATCAATTTTCACACAGCCTAGAATGGAACATCTCTCACAGGCTACGATGGGAGCTGGAGGAGAGCATAACTTCCCTGAAAAGCTTACTAGTTACCTCCAAAACACAAACTATTTTCTGAAGGGGAATAAAGGATTATTATAAAGAGATAAGCATGTTTTATAACACCAAGGGTTCTTAAGCACCCAACAATAATCACCACAATTCCTGTGTTTGAACAAGAGTCAACACAACTTGGTCCACTTCATGAAACAGGTTGCTGCAGGTTCTTATCACTTCTTACCACTTGTCAACAACTTTCTGATGTTGATTAAAATGTATTATTTTATACCTGTTATCTACCAACAAGAAAACTTAATCACAGCAAAACTGTATCTTTCCATGAAATTATAGTTGTTACGATTATAAGTATTAAAGATGAACCAAGAAGTGCTATGGGACCAGAACCAAATGAGATATTTTGTGATTAAACTGTATGCTTAACTACAGACTAATTTTGATACCGAGAGCCACAAGAGAAAAGACGAGAGGGAAAAAAAAGGGGTCACTGATTCATGGTTTTTCAGAAACACCTACTGAACACACCAGCCTCTGAAGCCCGAACCGTTCTCTCCACACACAAGTCACGCCACGACGGTGCTTGGAAAGTCGTGAGCTTTCTGAGAGGCTCCGAATGCCTCCTCACTCGGAAGGTGAAGGAGAGCCAGGCTGCCCCGTACGTACCCCGCAGGTGCTACCGCAGCCCGACACGGGGCACCTCCAGACGCCCCGGGCGCTGAGGCCACAGCGCGGGGTGACCCCTGCCAGGCACAGGACACCCTACAAGCCCGAAACGCCGGGTGCCCCCTTTGTTCCCGCACCGCTTCTCTGTTTCTCTTTCCCGAGTCGGGTCCCAGCCCCTGAGCCTGGGGGCTGCCGCGGCCCCGCACCGGAGCGTCCGCGGTCTGGCTGCGAACAATGCGCGCCTTTTCTGGCGGAGCGCCGCGCCGGCCCCCGCCCGCCGGCACCGCCGCATTGTTACCGGCGCTGCCGCCCCCCGCACCGCCCCGCTCCCGGCACGGCCCCGGCCCCGCACACCTGCCCCCCGGGCCCTCTTTGTTCCCTTACCTGCGGCGGGAGAGCCCCGCAACGCCGGCACGGCGAGCAGCAGCGGCAGCAGGGCGGGCAGCGCCGGCCGCCACCGCGACGCGGCCACCACGAAGCGTGTCATCCCCTCCATGGCACGGCACGGCCCGGCCCGGCGTCAAGTCATCGCGGCGGCCCCCGCGTCCCCCCCGCGGGGGGCTGGAAGGGCTGGGCGGGCTCGGCGGCTCCTCCCGGCCGCATCCACCGCCGGCGGGGCTGGGACGCCCGCGGACGGGAGGCCGCCGCAGCACCCACCCTTCCCCACGCCCACCCCGTGGGGAGCGTTCACGGGGGTAAAGCCGCGGCGCCTCCCAAGAGCGGCGGTGCGGGGGCGAGCGGTGCGGCTCGGCGCCCGGAGGGCAGGCGGAGGGGAAGTCCTCGCACTGTGGGGTAGCGGGGCTCCTCGGCGGGGCGGCTACGGCCCTTCACGTGTGAGAAGGCGGCCGTGGCGGCAGCCCGGACACGGCACCCGCTCGCTCCCCGCCCGCCGGCGACGCGCTGCCCCCGGCGGAACCCGGCGCGCGGCGGCGCGCACAGCCGGCCCGCCCGCCACCTGCGCGCTCCCGGCCGCGTCTGCGCGGGGGCGCGCCCGGCCCGCCCCCTCCGCCGGGGCTGTGGGGAGCGGAGGGGCGGGGCGGCTGCGGCTCCGCCCGGCGCCTCCCGCCCGCCGCGCCCCGGGACGGCGTCGGGAAGTGCCCTGGGGCGGCTGCTGGCTGCCGCTACCTTCTCCGGGAGCCGGGGTGCCCTGGGCCCGCCGCTCCCTGACTGCGCTCGCCCCGTGGCGCAGCGAGGTTGGGAAGCTGGGAGTCCCGTCCGTCAGCCCTCAGGGCAGGCTGAGTGCTGCCTGGGGTCTGCCCCCGGGCTGTTCACGGCGTTTTGAGAGCTGAAACAGTAACAGACGTCCCAGCGGGAAGAGGGAAGGCTCAGCATGCAGGGTAGGGCTGTGTGCCACGACATCCATGCTGCGTTAATGTTGCTCCAGGAGATTGCGAACATAAGCACAAGGAACCCTTTCACCACAGGGTTTGTCCTGAGCCCTGCCCTCCTCAGGGGCAGGGATGAGTCCAGCAGTCGTAGAGACACAGAATATACTGAGCTGGGAGGGGAACCTTGTCCTAACACTTCTTCAGCTCCGTCAGGCTCGGTGCTGTGACCACTTCCCTGGTGAGCCTGTTCCACTGTATAACCTTCCTTCTGGAGGAACAACCTTCCTAATAGCCTGGCCAGACCTCCCCGATGCGGCTTCAGGCCATTCCCTCGGGTTCTGTCACTGGTCACCAGAGATAAATCAGTGCCTGCCACTCCGTTTCCCCCCACAAGGCAGGTGTAGTGTGCTATGAGGTCTCCTCTTAGTCTCCTCCAGGCTGAACTGACCAAGCAACCTCAGCTGCTCCTTGTATGGCTTCCTCTCAAGGCCCTTCACCATATTCATGGCCCTCCTTTGGATGATTTCTAATAGTTTTAGATCCTTTGTTATTATTGTGGCACCCAAAACTGCACACAGGACTCAAGGTGAGGTTGCAGCAGTGCAGAGCAGAGCAATCATCTCCCTGGACTGGCCAGAGATGCCATGCTGGCTCCATCCCAGGACACGGACGGCCCTTCTGGCTGGCAGGGCACACAGGCACTAAGGAGCACCAGTGACAGCTGGGACAAGATCGCACTACAGATTAGAGCTGGGCACACATACTTTGCAGCTGCACTCACAATTAACCGGGGTATCAGTTCATCAGAAACACATCCATTGCAACAGAAACAACTCACTCCCAGAAAGGGATGGAAGGAGAGAATTCATTTTGTTGACATACAGATGTAAAACAATAAGCGATACCTGTACCTCACACAGTGAACATGGCATGGTAGTATCAGACAGCAAAGGAAAATAAAGCATGGTGAGTCCTTGGCAATGGAAATAAGCAAAGCTGAAATCACATTGGCTGAAGATGTGGCTCAATATAGACACAGTGAGTAAAGAGAGGGTGTGAAATCTCAAAAAAAACAAAACCCTGGTTTTACGTTAGACATATTCAGGGTCAAGAAGTCCACAGATGCTCTTTTATCAAGGGCAATCAACTATGATGAGGATTTCAGGCCCTCCAGCACAAGACCTATACTTTCAATATAAAAGTTGTTCTTGGTCAGCAAGATAATATTTTCTTTTAATTTGTACAGTGGAGAAGCATTTTATAGAATATATCATGGATATATCTTCAATCTAAATTAAACAGGTATAAAATCCCATGCAAATATGTTAAACGTTGGAAAAAGAAGATCACAGTAGGACAAAACCCCCTCCATCCCATAGCTTTTGAAACATCTAATAGAAAACTGAATACAGAAAAACCTGCATCACACCACCTTTTTTCCTTTTCATCTGAGCAAATAAAAAAATCAGGGCCTGAGGATTGCTTCTGTTGCATTAAATTGCTGATAGACGGAAGGATGTCTTTGATATTCCTTTTAATTTACTAAAACCAGAACCCATTAGGACATAATTTTTTTCTTTGCTAGTTGCCAGTCCCTGAAAGCAGCTCAGCTCAAAAGAGCACTCTAGTCTTTTGTTATAATTACATAGCCACCATTTGTGGCCATCTCTTTCAGTTACTCTTGTCCTTCCTAACCTCTCCTGCAAATCTGCAGTGCAGGCTAAACAATAGCCACCAAAAGCTTACAAAACTCCACATCATTCCAATAGGATTTCATTGTAAGCAGTCGTGTGCATGCATGTTTGGCATTGGAGCATGCAGTCACATACTCTTTCTGTTTGCAAAACGTGGTTTTCTTTCTCTTTTAATAAGCTAGCCCTCAGTAAGTGAACAGGAATCTGTCTCTCCTTCAGATTCTGTGTGAGTTTTGGCAGTTAAAACCCTGGAAATGCTTAATTACAAAACATATTTCTGACCCTGCCTATCATCTTCACCTAAAGATACCACATTTCATTGTTGTCCTAACAGTGCCTCTAGTAACAAAGCATGTAAGGCTGCCTTTAGAACATTTTATATTGCCTGTAGATAATTTTTTTCACCAAGATCCAAAGGTAACTTTCCAGACTAAAGTGTGAGACTTCTCTCACATTTCTAAGATGTCATCCATAATGAAATACTCTGCAACCGCTAACTCATTCACTGTTTCACCTAATACGATTTCCTGCTCCAGTTCCCAGAGTTCAGTTCACAAAAATAATCTCCTTGTCTCGTGTTTGGGTTCTTGTTTCCCACTTTCTGTGTTTTTTGAGACCAAACTGGTATTTATGTTACTTTCCCGCTTCCTGGGCCAACTTAAGGACCGTCACATTCCATCGCAAATTCTCTATTCCCTTGCAATTTCACACGTTCCACCTGACACCTCCAAATTAAGGTCCTGTTGTTAAACAATAACCAGCATTGAAAGAGGAGCTGCGAGGTGGTTACCTGTTTTGCTACAGTTCATCCTCTGGTTTAGTCTGCTGTTTCCCAGAAGGTGTGAAAGAATTTCCCTAATCTCAGGTGATCCTCTGTCCTGCTTAGCCTCTTCTTTCACCAGAGCCATACTTTGGGACAATGCATTTGCAGTTGTAGGTCCCACTCCTCTTAGTAATTACGTTAACTTTAGGATTTTTGTACTGTTGTTTAGGTTCTCTAATTTTTTGCAGGTCTAGTCCCCCTTTTTCCTGGAAAGCCACATCAGTTGTGTCAACCTGATTGACATTTACTTCACCCATTTGTCTTGATGGACCAGGGCAGGATTTATGCCTATGAACTTGGCATCTTTGCAGTAGCTGACTCCCACCACCAACTACCTTCTCTCTCTCTCTCTCTCTCTCTCTCTCTCATCTCCTTTTCACCTATTGCAGATGCACAGATAAAAGGTGCTACAGAATAACCAGCAAGAACTTCACATGGGTATCCCTTGTTTAGATAACATGCTGGGATTTGTGGTGGAGGCTGTGTTTGTCCTTTCCCTTTGGAACAGCAAAAAAAACCAAACCCAAAACACCTCACATGCTTCTAACAAGTATCTTAAGTCAAGAATGACAGTTAATTATATCAATGTAAACAAAACAAACAAAATTCCCAAAGACCTATAGAACACTTCAGATTCCACTAAAACAGAAATCTGAAATAATGTCACATTTTGTTAGGATATTAATACAGACCAGAAATAGTGGAACTTTGCAAACTCACAAAGTGAAAGCAGCTATAATTTTAACTAAGTTTTATACTGCAGCTTGCAAATGCATTTATCATAAGAAGTAACTGACTTGGAAGGTGAGAAATTCTTTCCTGTGGTATCCTGCTGTGATCCATGGTGATACGGAGCAAGATATGAGACATCCTGCTCAAGGGGAGAGCAGAAGCAATCTTTTCTAACAGTGTGACTTGCAAGGGTTATTTACTTACTGCTGAATGACTTCCCATTGCACATTCACCAGGAAGCTTTTGACATTACTGAGCTTTCCACTACAGCGGCGGCTACTCTGATTTATCACTGGGTCAAGGCTGAGGATGCAAAAAAAAAAATAAAATCAAAGGCTGTGCAAAGTATGATTAGATTAATGATGACAGGTTTCACCTGGAAACTGAGAGTTTGTTTTGTGAAGGATGTAAGGGGGGAAAAGAAACTCACAACATTTTGGATAGAAACCTCAGAAGTGAATACACACAGGGGGACATTCAGAAGCTGCATCCTCAGCTGTAGAAATGTGCACCCACACTGCAATGATAGAAACAATAGCGTCCTCAGAAGGCTCTTCTTGGAAGTGCTCACTTCTTGTTGCCTAGGTTTTGCTGGAAAGAAAGGTGTGAAATTAGATCCTCTTGCCTGGAAGCACTTTCTAATCACCTTGCTTTTAGTGGCAAACATAATACCCAAATCCAGAAATACAATTCTCAAAATTTCACATCAGAACCCTGGTTCAGAGACACTGAAGTGAATCAGAAATCATCAACATTATTTCCAGTGGATCCAGACAACTGCCCAGTAATTTAACTTCCAGTTATTTCTAGTTTGGGACTCAGTGACCAGAGCTATTGCTGATATACTTTCCTTCTGTGAACAATATTTGTGTAAAAAAAAAATAGTTTGTTTTTTTTCCTCCTGCTCTTTTGTTGCTGCTGAAATTTGTGCAGCAATAGATTTTTGTGAATGTTTCCAATTTACTGAACTACCCATTGAAAAAAATATTTGAGGGCAGTGTTCTAGCCTGGTTTTGTGAAGACCATCAGACAGTTTGTTGGACTATTCCAACACTCTCAGACATCTAGTTTTCTTACCAACACTTCTGTTTAAGGAGCAGAAAATGCTTTTTTAATTAATGTTTTTTCTTTCATTCTCTACAAAGCTGTGTGCCATGTAAAGTCGCATGGTATGTGATATGAAAAAGACTCAAACCATTCAGAGAACAATACAGTTCAGTCTTATTGTGCTCTTAAATTCTATTTCTGAATTCTCACACATTGCTTGATGCAAACCTGTGTTCTGGGTTACTTCTGCCCTGCTCCTTTTAACTAGCTGAGGAAGTACAGTAGCAGCAGCTGCTGGAACAAGTAGAGAAAAAAACTGACTTAAAAACAGATTGGTTTTATTCTAGAAAGTCCAATGAAAGTACTAGAAAGTATTTTTTCTAGGTTAGAAAGTGAAAGGAAAATCCCCAAACTTCCTAAAGGTATCAATGTTTGTTTCCCAGTAGCTTAACAAGACTCTCCTGTATAGTCTCATGTTGGAACAGTGTAAGAAGCAATATTGGGAACTGGCACCAGAAATGCCCATACAAATACCAGTAGCAAATACCAGATTCTGCCTGTGGTAAAAGTAAAAAGGCAAGAGATACATGTGTGCTCTGTTTTCAATCCTGAGCTTCTAAGCAGGAGAAATACACAAATATACAGAGATAACTCTGAGAAATAGACTTTAATTTTTAAAAAAGTAGGTGTCTAACAAATGGCTTTCTTTCATATTTTCCACTACAAATTTCATTGAGACATTAGAGAGAGTGCCCAAGTAGATCTCTGTTTTCTGACAGGCTCATCATCTTCTTGTAAATACCCCAAGCTGTCTATTTAATCAAGTGCCTGAACCCCTGGCATTGGGTTTGCAACACGCCTCTGATATACAGCTTCATACTCCTCCTAAGATTGGTTACCCTGATTGCCTTCTCTGACTCCCTCACTTTCACTACCTGCCAAAACCTCAAAATCTCAAATTCACGTCTCTTCAGTTTCAGAGAAAATACATTACAGTAACGGGCTTAGTGTTCCTCCAGTAGAGTTGTGTAGATCTCTGAACTGCTGGTCTCTTTTCCTTCATACCTTCAACCAACCTCATCCTTAACTATGCTATTTTGTTCATAATCTATCATTTTGTAACACATAGACACACCATATTCAGAAATTATTGCACCACAGATATATTTTGCTCTGTCAAATCATCATTCATTCTTATTCATTGCAACTGCAAATAATTCCATCTCTCCTTAGCTAACTTCCCCTGTTTAAAATAACACTGTAATAACAATAATGCTATAGCATTGATCATAACAGCAATTAGATTACTGTGTTATGAAATGACACACACATAAAAAAGAGAAAGCCAGATCTTTTCTGTTGTAACTCTGGAACTTAAGAAAAGTAATTTTCAACTACAGTGAATTTACTATAAAATATCCTTGGTAACCCCATTTTAAACAGAGTGCTCACTGAAAAGGTCACTTGCACATATATTCATCAAGCTCCTCCCACAGAACAGAATAAATAAACCTTTCTGTCACTTTATGCAATGTCAATAAATACTTCTAAAAAATACCCAGACTTTGCAAGATCTTCCTCCACATCTGTTTCTAGTCATCACTTCGTAATTCAGGATATATTTCCCATCCCATTCCAGAAACCATTTGAACTTCATATGAAAGACAAGGCTTTCTCCTGTCTGGCCCAGATAGAGTTTGTACCAGAGATTAATCAAATGCTATCCTAATTTATATAATGAACAAGGCAGATCAATAAGTTTTGCTAGAGTCAAGGATAAGTGTCTTTTGGAAAGTAAGAATAACTAAAACAGGCAATCAGTGGATGCTTTGCCTGATTTTAGCAGGAACAGCTGGAAGAAACACTTTCAAAATCTTGTCCATGGCATTCCCCTCTAGTGAGCCTTTGCACCTGCTGACAGATGCTGCTGGCTTGATCTTCCTAAGAGAAATGCTTTAGCAGCCCTTTTCCCTTCCCTCAAATCTACTTTGGTTTCCTACTGTTGATGGTTTCTGGTCCCTTTAAAGTTATAACCCCAGGCTTCCTCCCATTCAATAGCTGTCACACAATACCTATGCTTTTGTTCTCTACTCTTTTTTCTTTGTTCACATTCATCTTCCTACAGTTTTCCTACCTTTATACCACCCTAAAGACCTTTTCTCCCCATGTTGCTTTCCCACCTTTCAGTGAAATGTCACCATCCAAATCTTTGTTAAGCATGAAACTTACTTTCTATTACTATACTTGAGATCCAAATTCTGTAATTCCTAAACCCTGTTTGACATTGTTTGCTTTGGCAGCATTGTCCCCCACTGAACACCCTTGGTTAGCATTGAACACTGCAAGTCGGGGTGATGTGCAACTCCTTGATACGTTCATTACTTTTTTCCTTTTCCAAAAGTAGCGCTTACAAACCCTGCCTGCAAACCACGACCCCTTTGTATCAAATTCAACAGACACAGAGAAGAGTGAGCCAGAAAAGATGGTCCTTGTCTCTCTCTCTATTAAACACCCGGAGTACAAATCCCAGTTTAGGAGCCGGCTCATTCAGCTTTGCCTCAGGGATATTTGCACCATGGTGTGTTACAGTGCAGCTGTGCCCTAAGTAAACTTTAAAAAACCATTGTACAGACTTGTGGCAGGCAGGCATAATAGAGAGGCATAAAACACTTGAAAAGCCTTAATCATTGAGAAAAATAAGAGTTTGTTAAGGACAATGTTTGAAAGAGAAATAATTTAATCCAAAAAAGGCAGACCTGAGTCAGAACCTCCAGGCAAAATTCTGTCAGTGGGATAAACCAGCATGGAAATCATCCTCCAAGAGCAGCAATAACCCCCTCTTCCTTTGGAATTTTAGGGCTCATGTAGACTGGGCACAGAGCAGAATCCAGGGAACAACATTAGATGCCATGAAAAGCTTACTCTGCTGCTGAAGTCAGAGACAGAGAAATGATCTGAAAGCTCTGGTGTTACTAAGGTACCTCTTATTCACAGCTCAACTGTCTTTTACGTTTAACATTCATTACAGGATGCTGACCTGGTGTTTTCTTCTGTACTCTGATACAGATTTTAAGCTGAAACACCCTGTGAACAAGATGGAATTACTGATACAGATACATTAATTGGTTATTTGATATTATATGCAATGTTCGTCACAGAAGTCATTAAAATTATTTTCCTTCCTTCAAAAATGGGAGAGAAGACATAGGCAAACGTGAAATTGCCTTTGAAGCACACAGAGATATCAGTGACATGGGTATTTGCCTCGGCAGTGCAGTGAGACATGTGGCTGGCACATGCTCCTGAGCAGCCAAGTCTTCCATAAAGACTGCATAACTAATTGCAGTCTTCCTTCCCAGGTGCCATGGCAGCAGGCATTACCCAGACTGAGGTTAAAGCATTAGAGTAATTAGCCTGAGTCAGTGATGGGCCAGTATTTGTGTGCTGTGATGACTTCACTGGAGTGGAGCTGCATAGCCAAAGCTGCCTCCAAAACTAGCCTCTTTAAATGCTCCTTCTAAACACTGGGGAAAAAGTCCCAAGGGAAAATACAGCACAAAAAGGAAAGACCAAGAAGTTAAAACAAAGGAGGACTTGGGACACCTCTCCTGATAACCTTTCTGCTTAGCTAGGGGAAAGCCACAGGACAGAATAATCCTATGCCACGGAAGAAGTTAAAAAGGCATGAGCTGCATCTGCTGCCAAAGTTTTGTTAGGAGAGCTACTGGAGGGAGCAGCTGCAATTTGAGACGAAACTCTTTCCTCCTCCAGTTCTTTTCAGCAATATTTTATGCAACGTTAAATTAAGGTCAGATAAAGGACATATTAGTAGTGTTCTTGCCAGTGAAAACCACAAGTTCACTACTGCTACTACATTATGTTTACTTACTTACTGTTTGATAAAAAGAGTTTCCCTTTAAAGGTCCATTTGAGGAACCTGTGAAACTGAGAACAATGTTTGGACACAGCTCTGAAGAGTTAATGGAAGTTCTCTGTGCTCACTCTGAAGTCAGTTGGGGTTCTCTTTCAGCATATTAGTTGAATGTATACACTGGGAATATTTTACTTTGTTTTATGTTATTGCAATTTACAAAACTTATACTAATAACCCAATTTCATGCAATTATCTGAATGCAAAACATTGTTCAGTTGAATTCCCATAACCTAATCCTACTAGTTCCCTTGGCTGTCTCACTTTCAATTATGAACCAAGGTCTGTGCACATCAGTTGAAACACTGCTATTGTAGAAATCTAACCTTCCTTTAGAAGTTTTTTTCAGTGGTCTTCTGTCATACCGGTTGTTTTCATTGTCTGCAACCAAAAGCACTTGAAGGAAATCTGATTTTAACATAACAGGCTTGCAATACATATACTTTATCTAGAGCAGTTTGTTGTGTTTTTGTGGTAATGACCCAGTTGTGTTTGCACCATAATTGTACCTCTAAATGTCTCTTGAGCTGCACATGTGGGGCAAAGTGTGGCTTTATGAATATACAGGGGAAGTGGAAGAAAAGAGGAAGGCCATACAGAGAATTACATTCTTCTTTTCCTTACATATATAACTCAGCTAGCACAGTTTTGGAAGTCAAGCAGTGGATAATGTTAACACTCCATTAGTGCCAACTTAGTGTTCAAGATATCTGGAGGCTGGCTAAGCATTCATACATGTTTGGTTTAGTACTTACTTTTCCCTTTTTGGGGCCTTTACAGTTTGTATCTGCAAGTTTTACTCCACAATCTATGGAAAAAAATAAAAATAAAAATGAGTTTTTCTTGTCTTTTTGAGTATAATCCAGGATTTATTAAATCACATGACTTTAGGAAATAGGACTTAAAGAAAAATACCAAAGAAGCTGAAGTTTATAAGAGCCAGGGACAATGTGCTATGTTTCCCAAATCAAGTTAATGAATTAACCTAGTCAACTGACCTGCTTTTCTGGAAAGAAAACATGCATCTTGAAAAACGTGGATAACATCATACTGCAGAAAGTACTTCCTTGAAGCTTTGGAAAGTTTGGTTCTGTTTTAGTACATCCTTCTCTGGCTGTTCCTCTGAAATACCTATCCTGCATTTCCTCATTTGTGCTCTTTTACTGCATTTTGGGTAGGAAGGAACCATTCTTACATCCACTTTGGAGAGAACCTGCCTTGCTCGATTCAACCAGGACAGATGTAGTAGATCATTTTTAACTGACGTTACCTACACACATTTCTTTGAAACTCAGTCTCTAAACTCCATTCCTTTGTTGTGCATTGAAAGAAATAATACTCATTTCATTATGAGATAGGACAGACATCAGCCTCTGGCCTTGCCTGGTTCTCATTTGTCTATAGAGGAAGGTTTCCAGACCTGGGCTTTTCATGTACATCAATAATCTAACATGAAATTAATCTCAACCCTGATATCCTATTTTGGATATCCGTAAGTCAAAATAGTAAAATTAAATTCCTTTTTCACTTTTGCTGCCTTAAATATCTTCCATCTTTTTTTTTTCTTTTTTTTTTTTTCCCCTAAAGGAACAGCTGCCTCTTCAGGCAGTGAAATTTCTGTTCCTTATAAAAGCTACACATTTATTTGATATCATTATTCAGGTCTCCAAATGACCTTCATTAAAGAAGAGGAATTGGAAACATCATATTTTGGTTATTAAAGGGTGAAAAATAATCAGAAAAAGAGGTAAGAAAAAAACCAAAAACAGTAAGTTTCTAAACATGAGAGCAATAAAGAACAAATACAGTTTTATCTTTGCATTTCACCTTTTATATACTACTTATATAATCACACACCCTGATAAATACACATAGATACCCTGTTATCAATTATCTTTAAGGAATACTTCAGATAGTAAGGCAGGACTCTCCCATCTTATTTTGGCTGGCATGCTCTACACTAATCCCTTGTCACTGAATCTGCAAACATGGCCACTCTGGTATTTTACTTATACAGTATTTTATTTGTGAAATTACTGGTAGCCCAGAACAATGTCTTGGGGAAAACAAATTTCATTTTTTGCTATATGCCTTCCATCCCCATCACAGATGTCAAACAATAAAAGAAATATATATTGGCTCTCAAAGGATCCTTTCATTTTCTCTGTCTGCTTTGTTAGAGCTGCCACAATCACTTGCTCCTTGCAGAGCATGAGACAGACACGTGTAACATCTTCACTCACTTGCACAGGGAATCACTCACAAAGCTGGTTTCCTCTCATTAAGCCTCTCTGAGAAGTAACTGATAGCAATGCAGGCCTTGGCAATTATTTAACATTTTGAACAGACAGAAATAAGTGGACTGGCTGCCTTGATGCTGCAGCACTTCATTCTCACATGACTGTCTGGAAATTCTGCTGCCCTGAATCTCTGGTTTCTAGTGAATGTGTAGTAATACATCAGCCTCTTCTCAGGAATGCCTTTCACAGGCATGGAACTGTAGAAAAGCTTTCTAGCATTCATTTGTTACGTGCACTGCTGGCACAAAAGTTTGCATCACTGGAACAGGCAAGGTAATTAATTACTATTCTGATTTAACACTCCTCTGTCTTTTACGCCTTTGCAACACTCATTCATATATATATATATATATATATATATGTGTGTGTGTGTGTGTGTCTGTGAGTGTGTATATATACATGCACCCATACATCTATAAATATACAAGCATTTGATGCCCTATTTTTGGAGCAGAAATCAATACTAGCTGCCCACTGCCAAGTGGCTCCCCAGAATGTATGGCCATGAAATTCTGCTTTAACAAACACCTGCATGTGCAATATAGAGGAGAAAAAAGAAAAATGTTCAAATGAAGGCATCTTTCAATTTCCCACTTCTAAAGCACTATATAAACAGAAAATTGGAAGGGATCAAAATACATTCTTAGAGCTTCTTGTGCATCACATATTGTATTTCATTACACAGTTTTCAAAAGGCTCCACCTACTCTCTGAGACTAGAAATCTTTTAATAGCATGAAGTTAGTCAATCTTTCTTTCATTAATATTCATATATATGCCCCAGTTCTTACATTTAAATCCACTAATGAAGATTCACTGCTGCTGCAACCCAACACTGCAGGACTGGGATCCTTTTGTGCTGCCCTGTGTAGCACTAAACTACATGATGGGCAAACAGTACTTATTAAACAGCAACCACTTCACCTGCTTTCTGCTCCCTTAGCCCTTCTGCTAATTCCTTGGACAGTGCAGTCTCAGTTGAGGGGGGTTGTGTTCTCATTGCAGTGATGTGAGAGACAGCAGAGACTTGTATGTCACTGTCCTCTGTGTTGAAAAGACATTTTTAATAATCTCTGCCAGGTTATTCGATCTTCTAATCTTTTGCATTATAAAATGGTCCCCATTTTATGAAAGGGAGACAACAGTGCTTCTCTTCTTCCCAAGGATTTCTTACAGCCATACAGTTTCTGGTTTTCTTTTAGCACTAACTTGATCCCTTTATGCAGCACCACACTGTGATGTGTAAACTTAGCCTGGAACAGAGTCTGAAGGCAGAAGAGACCATTATGATCATCTAGGATTTTTCTCAGGGATTCCTGCATGAAGCTGCACAGTTTCAGTTGCCAAGGAAACAATTATCAATCTTTTCCGTCCCTCGCCATCCTTATGCCTCCTTTCCATTTTTCTGTTTCTTGCTACAATAAAAAGAATCTTGTCAAATGTCCTAGTCTCCAGCCCTTGCATCCTGACCTCCTCCACAAAGAAAGAAAAGGAAATGGTGTCGAGGATTCCTGGCTTGGAGTTCAGTCTGAAGTTTACCTTCTATCCTTGAATTTTGTGCTGCAGGTGGACAGCCTTTTGAAAATGATCCTCTCAGCTGAAGATAGCTTATCAAATGCTCTATTGTTTGACTAACATAAGACATATTATTTTTTAAATTACCCAGCAGTGCAATTTAAATTACCATTTGATACATTTGTGGTATCTTTCCTTTCACCACAGCCTTAGCTTCTCTACAACCTCATGCAGAAATGCTTTGGGGAAAAAAATCACACTTTGTTATAACATGCAACTGAAGAGCAAAAGCAATAATAAGGAAAAAAAAAGGAGGATGCAAAAGATGAGAAACTGTGTAGGAGGAAGATAGAAGGCAAAATCTCTGCATCAACTGAAGAATAAATTAGATGAAGTCACAGCCAGAGAGAAAATTTTGGAGTCTCAAGAGGTTAAACTTGGGTACCTTCAGGCAAGTTAGAGATCCGTGTGGTCCCCTAAGGTCTAATGAGTTCCACCTGGATGGTTCATAGCTTCTGACACCTGCACTGATTTTATGCCTTTAAATACAACTCTGATCAGGGTGACTGTGTGAAGGACTGAATTACATCACCAATGTAATTTGTAATTGAGGTATTCCCCTCAAATTCAGTGGAATTATATTAGTATACTGCTCCTCAGTGTGCACAAGAGGGAGGATGAACACAGCAATTGCAGGAAGGGAAATAAAAGCCACATTCTCACAAAAAGCTGATGGGGAAGAGGGCTGCCATTTGGCACATTTTGATAATTCACCACTTTGGGTAATTGTCGCGCTTTTATAAGTAGCCTAACAATAGCTCACTTAAAGGCAAGCAGACTTACCTTGCAAACCTTTGAAATATCAAATGACCAAAGAAAAGTCAGATATGTAAAAACTGAAACATTCCTCAGAGTATATTTCTAGGGAGAGAGAAACAAGGTAGACTACATTAATAAAACAATTGCTGCTTATAGTGAGGGAGAGATGCTTCAGCCCTTTCTCTTCTAGACACTCATTCTTGGAGCTTGCTGAAGGTTTTTTTTGTTTGTGTGTGTGTAAGCCATAACAGGAAGATTCTGAGGATGGCCAAACCATGCATGTATACACAGAGGGTGTTCTCATCCAATCACCACCATAGAAACACTGAGCACATGTCCAGTAGACCTGGCATCAGAGCCATTGTGCTTCTTCTAGGACCTCCACCAGCTTATGCCTCAGGACAGAGCTAGGCTATCGCTCACTACAAGCCTGGGAAGTGTGGATTTTTTGGCCATTTGGCTCCATTTGTTTAAAGCATTGCACCTAAATGTAGCCCAGAAAGATGCACCATACTAAAATCCCTGAAATATTTTTCTGCTGAAATCACTTGCCAGTGATTTGGGGTGGTTGTAACAGAAGTAGTAAGATCTCTGTGTGAAAAAAAAAATGATGGAGAAGACAAGTTATTTTTATGAATGTCAACAATATCTCAGTTTTCTTTTTGGCTATTTTCCTGTCAGGCTGTGCAGAAGAATGTTAGAGGGAAGCAAATAGGAAGAAAACAACAACACTGTACCAATGCAGTTTCAAACATCACAGTGCTGTTACAAGTAGTATATTGAGGAATATTTTCCCACATACCTTCAGGCAGGCGAGTGTTAATTTCTCCTAAGTCCAGGGAGAATAAAGAAGACATTGAACTGCTGAAAAGCACAGCTAGACAAAAGGAATGGATAAACAGCAGTGTTGAGATGAGTCAGAAAATGCCAGTCTTTAAGAGAGAGTTGGGTTTGGCACTTTGGCCTTGAACAGGTGTGTTTGTGCTCTGTGGAAACAAACGTGTTTTCTGGTAAGACTTAGATACAAATGCTGTCTCTTTGTTCCATCTTCTGATTTCCTTCGGCTGAATAAACATATTTTCTGAAAAAAAATAAAATTAAAAAAAAAATAAATAAAATATATATATTATTTAGCCCCTGGATCAGCTGCTGGTCCCAAGTGTGTTGGGCCAGTGCAAAGCAGGCACTGCTGGCTTCTCTATTCACATGTTGAGTGCTGTATTCAACTACCTGGAGGGGACTATGTGGACGGGAAAAGCCATCCCTGGCTGGCAGTGACAGGACATGACTTAGCATGCCAGCTGCTTCACAAGCCTGTGCTTCCTCCCCTAGGCAGCAGTACACAAGTGTGAGAGCTCATTATTCTCATACAAGAGAAGCAACTCCATAACAACAAAACAAAGTAAGCAAGCAAAACAAAACAAAATAAAGAAACCCCCCCCAACAAACAGGTAAACCTGAGAAAGGTTTACTGTCACTTGACTCTGCTATTTCTCCCACTGGGTTGTGCTGCATATTTACCTGGCAACCGCCCTCCTGCTGCTGCCTGCCCCTGCCAGGCTGATGGCAGGGAAAAGGGTATCAGTTTGCGAAAAGAGAATGATCCTACTCCTCACAGACACAGCACAATCTTCCTCTCTGGCAGACCTGAGCACATTAATCAAGCAAATGGCACCAGGAGGCAGAACCTGAAGTTGCCCTCCTTTTCTGTCCACGTGGGCTTGCAACTATGCAACTGCTGTTTGCACTGTAGGAAATCTTGGCAATGGGATGCAGGTAGCAATGTCCCCTCCACATCCCTGTCTGCAGATGTACTGGGGAGGAAAAGGCTCTCTGCTACTTAGGAAGCTTGAGAGGGAATCAGACAGGGTCGTGATCATGGAGGTCTTGCATCCTGGAGTTTGCCTCTGGATCCAAGACAGACCCTTTGTGCACTCTGGATCAAAACCTGCTCATTTCACTAAATCTCCTCTCAGATCTTGGATGTTTCAGACTCATCAACTCCACCCACTATGCTAAAACTTTCCTGTCTACTCCCACTCATATCTACCAGCTTTCCAAGCCTAAGTAGCCCCTTGCTGTCATGCTTGATCACTCTACATCACTGTCTGCATCACTGTCTTCTGTCCTGCTATTCATTGGCAACCCCTGCTGTCAGCAAGTGATTTCATGTTCACTTAGATAATAAATTGTTACATTAATGGATTAAACAGATTCCAGTATTGCCATAATCTGCATGAGCCTCTCCTAGACTTCTCACTGGCTCTTCTGAGGTCTGTCATTCGGCCTCCTCTTGGTGCTGTTCACACAAGCTGTATTGATGTCATTTTTAGACTGAAAATGCAGTGAGTGTATTGCTGACTCATGTGCCCAACACAGTTTCATACACATTATCACTATGCAGTTTCCTTTGTCAACCAAATGCATAGTCTCATCAAAGCACAAAAATCAGGTTTGTTTGACAAGTTTGCTTATAGGTCCCATAAACTCTGTCAGTGGCATTAATTGTGTTCTTTCACTTAGTTCTTTCTTGACTGATCCATACAAGCTTTCCTTTACTTTCCCAGGAACTAAGTCTAGCCAGCCTCCAATTACAGGACTCTGGGGCAAAATTATTACCAGTCTTTTTCCTCCATTGCGTGTCTTTAATGTGCCCTGACCCCACCTTCCTCTGACTGTCCCTGCTCTGCTCTCCTTCATGGAGTAGCAGGTTCTCTTTCACTCCTGGAGAGACTTAGGGGAAGGGATGGAGCCTTCTTCCTCTCCCTTGCAGAACAGGGTAGAGCTATTGCATGTATCAAACCCCGGGTTCTGGCAGGGTTAGAGGGCAAGAGAGAGAGCTGAGGAGAGCTGCAAGGCTACAGTACCACCTCAGCATCTCTACAGTGTGTTTGTCTGATCCACAGACAGTCCTGGTCACAAGAGGGACCAGACTGCCCCAGAAAAGAGGGATGAGTGAGAAAGGCAGAGCTGAGGAGTTCTCCTGCCCCTGCTTACACTTCTGATCTTCGTCCAAAAGGTTTAACAGTACTGCCATGATTGATGATAGCATGGTATCATCCTTTTGGTTGTTAACAGAAACGAGGTTCAAATGATATCATTCCTCCTTACCTGCAGGCCTATTCCAAAGTCTGCTGGAGTCCTTTCATTAGCATCAATCAGCATCAGATCAGAGTTTATCCTTGCATTTCCCTGGAGGTGTAAAGGATGCCTGCACTCCTCCTCTTCCTTTTTGGGATGCTCAGCAGTGTCGCGAGTCTCCCCTGCAGAACAGCAGCAGCGGCATTTGCATTTCCAGAGGAGTTACAGGGTTTCTTTTCCCTCACCAGGCTCCTTTCAGGCAGCATGCAGCTTCACAGCCACCAGTGGGGCTCCTTTCCACTAAGCTAGATTCTCTGATTGCAGGATTCACCAGAGGATTAAAATAGATTTTCCCCACAAGTCCTGAAAGAAATCAGTGCTTATTCAAGAGGAAACAGACTCAAGATCATACAGCTGTCCTGCCCAGGTAACCTGTCATATAAGCCTGTATAAAGAGCGTATTTCAGGCCACAAAAAGTACAGGAGAAACACACATTGCGCTGTACAAAGGGTAGATGCAGTTGGTTTCAGATGAGGTTACTGTATTCAGCAAAGCACTTCAAGTGCCATTTGCTGAGAAAACCTATTAATAAATGGAGACAAAGGCCATAATAAACTAAAAAGCAACTGCTTCACAGTTCAGAGAATAAATACAGTGCCCTGGGCAAGGAAGCGAGATAGCTCAGTTACAGAGACCTTGGCACAGACCAGCTTAGACCATTGATAGCTCTGCTTATCACAAAGAGAAAAATCACGATGATGGGAAAAAGTAAATAAAAGAAGGAAGAAGAAAAGTGAGAGAAGGAAGCCACAGAAAGCTGAGCTTTATAGTAAGTGTGTGCATTTGGACACATTGACCTGTGACACTGCCTGTGTATAGTTACAGGGCAAGGAGGCATGTGCCTTATTAACAATCTCTTTAACACCTCAGATCCTTTCTCTGTAACCTTCACTTGTTGTAAAGTAAGGTCACATATGGTTCTGAAAAACTTTCCCCAAATTTTCATTCAACATAAGGTGGAAGCTGCAAGCAGTTTGTTTCTCAGAGATCACTTACAAGTTACACCTTTTCTGCAAAGCAGACCATTGGCTTCTCAAGTGTTTTCACATTGCTCAAAATCTTAGAGCATTTATTGGTGAAATCATGGTCTCCTTTGAAAATTTTGAAAATGGTAATGAGAAAAATCCAAAACAGACACGCCTCTCCACTCAGGTTTTTTTTTGTTGTTTTGTTTTGGTTTGGTTTTTTTTGATTTGTTTTATTTTTTTCCTCATGGGAAATCAGGATGCTGCCTTTGCCGCTGAAGTGAAATACACTGGGGAATGGGAAAAAGGTGTGAAGAAAACCCCAACAATCCAAAGAGTCCTCACTTTCATCAAAAGTTATATTCTTCATCTTTCTTACTGCAGCCAAAGCATCTTATGAGAAATGGATTTAAGAAGCCAGGGACTCCCATTTGGATTCAGAGGACAGCTGAAATGGATGAATGGGACCCTGTGACCTTTCCCCATCCAGACGCTGCACTCAGGTAGTTCCATCATTTTGCTGTGGATCTCACAATCAGTGCTTCCAGCACTAGATGTGCCAGAGCTGTTAATATTTGATATCCAGCTAAGGTATTATATATCCTCTGCTCAGGCACAGAGCTGTTGCCTATGATCAAAAGCAAGCCCTGTGATCAAAGGTATGTGTTTGACTCCTTCTAGAGAAAAGCACTAGTGATATCCTTACTTGAGTGCTGAATGAATATTCTGTTCATTTTTGCTTTCCCTCTAGTATCAACTATTTTTTGTCTGAAATATTTGAATTCATTTTTTTGTGGTTGTATGTTCTCTGAATTCTTTTGCTAGCTCTGTTTCAAGGCCCCTGGATTATAATGTCTTTCACAATGTTTCCCAGCTCTACAGGGATTGGCTGGGATGAAGTTGATTTTCTTCACAGCAGCTCATATAGTCCCATGTTTTCAATCTGTGTCCAAAACAGTGCTAACATGGAAGTGTTTTGGCTGTTGCTGGGCATTGCTTGCATCAGGTCAAGGTCTTCCCTGTTTCTCCCTCTGCACCCTCAGCAAGAAGGCTGGGGGTAGGCGAGAGGCTGGGATGGGACAGCTGACCCCACCTGACCAAAACAATATTCCATACCAGAGAACATCACATTCAGCAATAAAAAGTGTGGAGAAGGGGGAGATCCCAAGGTAGTTGCCCAGGAACTGGCTGAGATTCGCCTTGCTGGTGGGAGGTGGTGGGTGACCTTCCATCACTTCAGGTTTTCTTCTTTACTTATGAAGGTGTCACAATTCTTTCACTCCTATGTTGTTAACTACTTCCACCATGCTCAGGTCTTAAAAATGTCATCCAGCACCGAACTACTTTGTATCATACGGATGTGCAGCACCCAGCACAGCACGCTGGCCAAGACTAACTTTCCAGTGCTCCTTAGTTACGGGTAAGGAATAAGTCAGGGTTTTAAAACCCCTTCACTTGCTGGTACTGACGGCGTGTGCCATGCACTCAGCCGAGCCGAG
>NC_031773.1:53885219-53893098 GCF_001522545.3 Parus major | reverse complement strand
GCCGAGCCGAGCCGAGCCGAGACGCGGGCGCCCTCTGGCGGCCGGCGGGTCCCTCCGCCTCGTCAGGGCCCAGCGGCTGCTCTGAGGTGCCGTGCCCGGAGGTTCCGCTGAAAAGAGCTGGGAGAAAAAACACTTTATTCCAGCACTCCCATGAACTGCTGTGTGCCCAACCTACTTTGAAGACCGCTGCTCCATAGGCTGCATGGAAAAATCTGGTGGCCAGAGGACCAGATTTTTCCACAGGTTTGAGCATACAACCTTCCCCTGCAGTCCCCCTCCCAGCAGTGAGAACTCGGAACGTCTAAAAATTTTCACTTTCCCATCGATTTTCTACTCCTCTTCAACCTACAGCCTGCTTCCCCCCGGCTGTCTTTTATCTCCCCTCGTATCTACTCTCAAAGCATTTCATCCCCTTTATCCATCATTCCCAGTAATTCCAGACCTCCTCACATATCTTGTCAGGGGAGGCGGTCTCCCGCTTTTACCCACCTGCAAACACCGTCATTCCTGATATTATTTTAAAGTCTTAACAAACTCCTAACCCAGCCCTATGGGGTTTGCTTTTCTCGTCACCCTCCACTACCCACAGCTGCCTCTCACATGCTGCATCCTTCTCCCCGTGGCCCTCGGGTCAGCACCACACTGAGGGAAAGGAAAGCAAGCTCGGGGAGAGGTGAGGAAATGGGATCAGTGCAGGACAGGGGTATAAATTAAAAAAGGATGGGGTATTCCTAACCCAGAGAAAGCAGGGATAAGGCAGGGAAATATGACCAGCAGACCGACAGAGGAGAGCAGAGCTCTGGCATCTGCATCTCCATGTCACAAACAGGCTACAGGACAGACAAATAATCTGGCATATGCAGGTGAAGTGTGGTTGAACCTTCATCGATCCTCCTGCAGCCTCCTTCCAGACCTGCCTTTGTTGTTCTTGTCACTCCTGTTCTGTCAACTTCCGAGGAGGCCTGTTGATGTCTGAAGGAGAGAGGCAGATCAAGGATATTTGGGTATGGAAGAAACAACCTCAAGAGAGCCAAAGCAAGCTTTTCTCAAGCATCCCAGCAGCTGTGCCCCAAACCCTGGTCATTGGAAGTCAAATTCAGTAGCAGCTTCCCTCTTTGTGGGAGCATGAATTCTTCTCTGTGGTTTTTCAGACTGTCAAGAGGGGATGAGAATTTTTATCACAGGATCTAGTCACAGTATTGTGAATTACAGTAAGTCCTTCTTTTAAACTGTAATTCTCCTTTTCCTCTGTGATGCTTCTACAAGTTCTAATTTATTTTTTTATGAGCTTGAAAAAAAGAAAGGGGACTAAAATGACTCCTTTGTATTTAAAGAGTTTACACACCTGAGGCAATATGCTGTCTAACTACAAAGGGGAAGCGTCCCAGATGCCTGCTGGACTTGCAGCCTCCTGCACCCCATATGCACGTGTCTGGATGTGCCTAGAAAAGCCTGTGGACAAATGCAGACTGGAGGTAAGTGTACTTAAGCTACCTGGTGTGCCTTTTTACTGGACCTCCTTGCACCATTAACACCGGGCTGACGAGTCCCCATGGGAATAGAGTGCTGCTTGTGCTGGGTTCCCAGGGCTGGCAGTGCTGCCTGGAGAAGTCTGCTCCTGTCCCTGAAACTGCTGCTTTGCTGGTTTAAGTGTGGATCTGTGCATTGAGCTCCTCTTGTGGCTGCCTTCTTGTGAGCAGAAGTCCCAAACAGCAGAGCCTTTGATATATAGTGCAGTGCAAGGGCCTTTAAATAACAGCCTTTATAGCCCATTATTTGCACCTTGCAGGAGAAAACATAAAGAAAGGAGTGCATTTCAGGAAATGCTGATGCAGGCGTGTTTGGCCTGGCCTGACCAGCAGAGTAAGAGAAGACATGGGAATTTACAAACTGCAGATCTACTGCTCCAGCATGGGTTTGCTGTGGAGATCCAACACATGTGCACAGGTGACCAAAACACAGCAGCCTGTGTTTCACAGAGCAGGATCATTCTCCTTCTCCCAGACCCCCATTAACAGCTTAATTTGACATGAATGATAACCAGGAGGGCAGAGCTGCACTGTACCTAAGACAAGCTCTTCTTATATGTATAAAAACTAATTTAGGTGCCAAACTTCGGACTCCAATGAATTAAAACATAGCCACTGCACTAGAAAGCACAAGCAGCACATGCCAGGAGCAGCAGCACCACTGTGCATACACCACATCCATAAGGCCCCCCCACCTTCCCAATTTTAAGAGCTATACCCACCTAGAATAAACCAGTTAAACTGATGTGAACACTGAAAGCATCAGCAGAGATTCCTTGTGGCCCAGAAAGAGCTGGATTTGCTCAAGTTTGTTGGTAGTAACTTTTACCATCTGCTCAGAATTGTGGTCTCCAGGTGCTGACATTTACTGCAGCTCCAGTGGTTTGAGAAGATCCTACCCAGCCTCTTATATGGTGGCTGAACCCCTCACTGTTTCCTCTCACACGTCATTGCAGGCTCTGTTAAGAGAAACCCTGCTTAGAGTGCTGCTGCTCTCCCCTCCTGGGGAAAAAAAAGGGTCAGAAAGTACATTCTCCAACTATGATGCATTTTTAATGTGTCTTGGACACCAGAGTGACAAATTTTTCTTACAGTTTTATTGGTAAGTTTTACAAAAAGAAGAAACAAATAAAGAAGACACCATAAGACAACACACACATGGAGCAACTACACTAGTTAAGCTATCTCTTCTGGATTTACATCTATTGCTGACATTAGATCATTCACTAATGTCTCTCATACAATGACCAAGTAAATTCCTCATTTCCCGTAGAGTACTTCACACTGCAATTACCTGTTAGCTGTTTAATAGGACACATGATTTTAAATTAAACACTGACTTAATTGCTTTGCTGGACAGACACAGCTTTAACTGCTATTGCTCAGTTGGGTCTCAACCAGTTTAAGGCAGTGGGGAGGAAAAGGTCCATGACCTCCTGTTACCGAAAGTTTCATATCCACCTAGAAATTCACTGCAACAGTTTCTGCAGTGCTCCCTGCTTATTTCAAGAAAACATGAGGCAAGAGGCTGTAAAACTAAGGTGCCAGTACTCACTGATAAAAGGAGCCTCCCATGCTAACTCCAGGTTTGCCTCCTGAGGCAATCCCCTCGTCTGGCAGTGTCATGCAGGGCCATCCAGCAGTTACCGTGTTTGCAGAAGCCACTTGCTAGACACTGAACACAGAGTGTGGCCCTGGACCATGGGCAGCTCCTGGAGCACCCCTCTGGCTATCCCTAAGAAGGGAGAAGCTGACCTAACAAGATGAACCCCATGGGCTGGAAAGCCAGTGGGCTTGCATAGGAGTCACCACATCAGGAAAGGTCAGCAACAAACCCAAGCTGGTCTTACTCTCCCTCTGTTAAGAGGAGCTGTTGAGGAGCCATTGGCCTCCTCCAAGGTGACACTATGGTATAATAGGAGACCCTTTGCAGATGCCTCCAGCTTGCTCTTGTACAAACCTCCTGGTAATAATCAGGCACAGCCCAAAAAGGCAGGTATGGCAATTGCCAACACATGGTGGTTTCAGCATTTTAATGTCTATATGAGCCTTTCAAAGGTCAGGTGGGACTTGGCAAAGAGAGGAAAGGGAGCAAATGAACTGAGGGCTCAGGCTAAAAGAAAATCAAGACCTGTACTTGCAGCTGATGACCACACTCCATTTGGCACAGTGGGATATAGCAGGGAGCTCTTGACTGAGCTGAACACAGCAGCTCTAAGCAGCCTCCTGTGCTTCAGTGAAGCATCTGAATGCACATGCTCTTCTGCCCTGGGAGAAAAAAATACATCTCACAAATCTAAATATGTTACCTCAAAAAGAAGACTATTTATTATTAATGATACTATTAGTGCTCTTTTTTTTTTCAACAGAAAGAGGAGAATAAAAAATAGTATCTGAAAACTAACCAAATGTTCAGACCAAACTTTAGCTAGCAAGAAGACAGAGACACACAAACTTTGCAGTGACTTAAAACAGTTTAATGTAATTCCAAGACAAAGTGTGATTACATTTCTACACATATACAATATGCATATGTGAGTTGACAAATTCTGATTAATAACTCGTTTCACCTCAGAGACCGAAAAAATGATCAAAAAGAAACCGTGAATAACAAGCTATAACATAGTTCACCACAACGGGACCTCCTTTCTCACCCTACAGTTAGTAATATTACAATTAAAATAACTATATTCTTCTATAATGTATTTTCTGTTAAAATCATCTCATAAATTTACAATGCTATTATTAGTTTCCAAGACTAATATAAATTCACTCCATTTTTCTACAACGAAAATGATTATTAATTAGAAGCACACAACGTCATGATGAAAAACACAAGCATTTTTTTTTTTTTAGTAGCAAGAACTTGATTGGTTAAGAATTAGTTTTCTTGTAAAACATTCTAAAGCCAAGTAAAATATCCATTCTTATAACATACCTATAATATGAGACTAAGGAATAGGTTACATATAGGTCTACAACACATCAGTTTGTTTTTGTTTTTTCTTTTAAAAGAAGAAAGACATATTACTAAAAGAAAAAAAAAAAGAAAAAAGAGGAAGGAAAGAAAAAAAAAGAAAACAGAAAGGGACAATTCACATAGGTAAAAAGCAGTACACAATAAAATACTGTTGCACACAAGAATTTTCACAAAGATTAACATGGATTAACACTCTTATTACAGAAACCGTACAGTGAAGGAACACAACGGCTCAGGGCTTTCATGGGGTTACTGGGCTGAGATGATACTGTAGAGAAAGAACTGCTTGAGATCCAGAGCTGGGGCAGGGGCATCTTTTCCCTTGTGACTGCAGTAGTGTTTCACAGCTCTGCCCCCACCTTCCCTTAATAATTTTGGTGCAGTGTATATTAACTTCCACTTTCCATCCAGAGTATGCTGGGCTCGTGGGCAGTTGAAAGGCATAAAATGTTCCCTCCATTTCACCCCTTCTGTTTTTAAAAGGATTTTACAACTCATTTAAAAAAATGTTTCACCCACTGGTTCATTTTTAACTACCTGAAAACTAGACTTTTCACCTTCCAAGATGCCCCTCGTTCTTCTCTCTTTCTCACTCCCTCTCTTTTTCTCTCTCTCACACACACTCCTTTATTAAAGCTATTAATGACACTTCCTCTCCTTTCATAAATTTGATTTGGTATGAAATATACAGGCTACATTCTAGTTCTGCCCAAGTAGAATCTGGTACCCAAAACGCTTTGATTGCTTTGTTGGTGAAACGTGGGATGTGGAGATCCTTTTTTACACCTGAAATGGTTGTGCCCTGGAATATCTGTGGAAGTTTTGTTTCAAGAATATAGAGTAAAAAATATATAGAGAAAATTAAAAAATCAAACACATAAGGGATAACAGGGGAAAAGAAAAGCCAGAAGTGTTGTATGTAACCATGTGAGGTGGAAGCGTTGCAGAAGCGTTTTCTTTCCTTGCTGAGGGCAGAGGTGTTGTATGTAACCATACAGATCTTATGGGATGTGTGTTGCCAGTGTTGGAAACCCCTTCTTGCCTAACAAGCTGTAAGCCAAGGTATTCAACAAGACTCTGTGGCTCCTTGAGTGTGCTGGTATTGGTGGGTGTGACTCTGCCCAGGAGAACAGGGGAGCCGGCAGGAGCCGGCGGCAGTGAAGCCTGTTGACTGAGTGGTGGTGCACAGTGAGGGCCGGTGGATGTTTTCCAGCTGGCCCCAGTGCTGCTGGCACTCCTGGCTTGCCGTATGACACCTGATGCTTTGGCAATGCGGCCGGCGAGGCAGGAACGGCAAACACCGGAATGGTGCCGAGGGAGGAGGAGGAGGAGGCGGGCTGCACTCCCCGGCCCCACGGCTCTGATTGTACTGGGAGCAGCACCGGTGCCCAGCTGCAAAGCATCGCCCATTGCTCCTTTCCACCACCTCTGCAGAGAGGACAAATACAACCCCCTCAGGCACAGTGGAAACACGAAAGGAGTCCTCCCGTGAGCACCCCAGCTCTACAGCCGAAGCCCAGATGTACATATACATATTTTTACATGCCAATTCCTGTACTTTTGGGACCCCGAAGTACCATTTTGCCCAGCAGACATTTATACCATGTTCATTGATTACCCAAATGAGAGAACACAACAGAGGAAACTTGACAGCTAAGTGAGACCGGGGAGTGGGGAATATGATATATCAAAATGCAAAGTACAGGGTAGCAGCAGTGGGGAACAGCATTAATGGGGACTGGCATGTGCTGAGAAAACAGAGTTGACAAGGAGATGGTCAGTGAACTTTGTATTTTGTTTACTGGTTTAACACATTTCTGTGGTGGTGAGCATCATTTGTAAGAAAGGGGTCAACAGATGAAAGCCAAATTACAGCGTTGCCTCTGAGTGGCTCACACAAACACACACACACACACACGCACACACGCACACACACACACACTTAGAAACAACCCCTGCCCCCCACCCCCCAAAGAAATCAAGCATTCACTAACTCAGGAATAATTTGTTTGGCTAATGATTTATCAACAGTACAATACAATCCTTCTTACAAATATCCTTCATTCTCCTGATGTGGGTATCTTCATCCAGATGAGGATCTTAACACAGAACAGTGAATTTTGTACAGTGCTCCCTGCTCCAACCCAGGGAGGCCTGATAAAGCATGTTATTCAAACAAGCAAACAAATAGCTTATCTGTTGAACTAAATCTTCAAAGTGGGTGGAGTGTTTTTTTCAATCAGATTTTGGAATACATTGGATTACTTCATCTCTGGACTGACTTTCCAACACTATGTTATATCTCAAAACAGAATATACATATTAAAAACACACTTGTACTTTTCCATTTTTAACGGGCAAAATTAAAAAAGAGGCAGCTGTACTGAGTTTTTGAAGGTGTCACTTAAAAACACAAGATTTCCCTTAAAAAGTACCAGTTTAAATGTAAACTATAAAACACTGTAATAACTATAAAATGTAGCCAGAAAACTGTTTAAGTAGCCACAGTCTATTATTCAGTTCATATTGGTTTAAAATGTGACTCATTAAATATCTTCTAGAAGGCCAAAGCATTTTACAGTAGCTATAAACATATATACTTACATGTGCATTTTAACATCACAATTGATTAAAATACATAAAAGAGTAATCTATTCCTTGGTTTAATTTTTTTTCTTTTTAAAGATTCACTGTCTTCAGAATTCACTCAAGCAACAATGACCAGGGTGGGCATTTATCGCTATTCCGCCCCTATGGAGTTCAGAGTCTTTGAATCAAAGTTCAAGCTGGCTACATGATTTCAGAAAGGCTAAAACCAGGATGAATGCCCACATTTGAGGTAATTATTGCCATTAGGTCACAGTTTGCGTAATGTAAGTGTATTTAAATCCTTCTTTTAAAAAAGCAAAAGTATCCCACAGTACCAGGGGATACCCATTGGAGCAATCAGAATCCAGAATCCTGATCAGTGGGTTTGCTTCCAAAGGAGCCAGCGGTCCCGGAGCACAAGGCACTCCCAGAACAGCCGCCAATCAGCCTAGAGCTCAGGCAAGCAAGCCTGCAACAAGCCTTTTTAAATTTTTAATTTAATTTTTTTTAAAGAAAAGGAAAACATAAGAAAAAATGCCATAAAATAGACGGGTAACTTTTCTGATCAGAATTCCAGACTAAAGCTTTTCTATCCGTCTTATTCCTTTCCAAAGAGTTTGCTGAAAAATCAAAAGACATTGGCTTAAATACTTAACTCTATGCCAGCACTGCAAACTTGGCTATGTTCTGAAAGTGGGATAAGCTTTGCTTTTGCTGAGCATTGTTGCCCCATTGCTTTCTGTTTCAAAGAGGAAACCTTGTTTGAAAGAAAGAAAGAAAA
>NC_031773.1:53752915-53884829 GCF_001522545.3 Parus major | reverse complement strand
AAGGAAGGAAGGAAGGAAGGAAGGAAGGAAAGGAGGGAGGGAGGAAGGGAGGAAGATAGATCCCTGGCTGTCAGAAGTACACATAAATATTTACAAGGTATGTGTGAATCTGCACACAGTTCCCCTCACAGCGAAAGAGTTAAGAACAGAGATGTCACAATATTTATCAGTGCAGTAAAAAATATCATTTTTGGAAAAAAATATACCTTTAGTATTGCCTTTCTTAGATTAACTATGATAAGCAAAAGATTAAAAACAAAAACTTTATCTTCAAACACACATGAATAGTCTGTTATAGCAGCACTGCTAAAACTGGAAGGACAAAGCTAACCCGTAAATGAGAAACAGGAGTTTCAAACCACAAATGCCGAATGCAAAACCTCCTAGTATGCTTCCTAAGACTTCTGAAGAACCAAGCCAATCTATCGTTCAGATTTCACTCTCAACACACACAAATGCTCTAAAACCACGTCTTCCCACTGAAAGCATTTGACACGTGCAGAACTCAGCTCAGTTTGCCTCCAGACCGGTTCTCACACCTCCACCTGCATCAGCAGCTCCTCACAGGTAACCACTGCCTCTGGGGTCCCTCACAGCGATCACATTTGTCACAGGGGACAAGGAGCCCTTGAGCGCAGAGTCTTTGTGAGCAGAGCTCCTCTGCACACTGCCAGGCCTTCCTTCCAGGGGCCACCCCTGCTGTGGGTCTTGCTGTGTGCCTGGGGCGCCTGGTGGGTATGGTGGCATCACAGCAATATGCACGCAGCTAGTGGTGAGGATGGAAGAGGGATGGAGACCAGCCTGGAAAGCCCAGCTCCTCTTATCCAGTGCAGTACTCCTGCAAGGAGTCTATGCACAGCCACTAACAACAGGACTGGCACCATTTCTTTGAGCACCTCACTTAGCATCTTCAACCCAGGGTGAAATTGTCACCGTCATCAGAGGCAGCTTTATTGGAGTACGGCAGTGGAGGAACCTCAGCAGCAGAGAACATCTCCTCCCTATGTCTGGAGGGAGAAAAATGATTTGTAGGCACAGAAGTGGGCCTTGAGAAGTAAGCTGGGGATTCCAGGTACCTTGGACACAGGTCCTTCTCATAGGAGCACCAGGAGGGTGACATAGATAAGTGCCCAGGACCTCAGATCAACTGCTTTGATGCTCACACATTAAATGGGACCAATGTCAGGGACATTGCTATGTTAACAGGAAGAGGGAACACATTCCCTTCCCACACCTTTCCTGTCTGTATTGCCTACCCACAGCAGACCTTGCATACAGGTATCCAGGATTTGGCCCACAAGTAGCACTGAAGATCTCTAATGATTACAAAGCCATGGAAGAACACAAGTCTAAGTCCAACACCCTTGCCCAGCTGTGTCTGGCCTGACCATGGCATCACTGTTTGGGGTATCAGGAAAAGGTTTTTCCCCCTGAGGGTGGTTGGGCACTGGAACAGGCTTCCCAGGGAAGCTGTCACAACAACAAGCCTGACAGAGTTCAAGAAGCATTCAGACAATGCTCTCAGGCACATGGTGTCACTCTTGGGGTGTCCTGTGCAGGGCCAGGAGTTGGACTTGATCTTGATAGGTCCCTTCTAACTCAGCATATTCTATGATTTTATGAACCCACAGAACAAAACCAGTGTCCTAAATCCAGAGGAGACACTACAGAAGCATGCAGAGCATCCAGAAGCTTATCCCCACTATACAGCTCACCATTTGCACACCGCAATGTCACCACTAAAACAGTTAAATCAATATGAACAATAACAAGAGAAGAAAAACATTTTTGACATCCCCTACAGTTTAGGATAGCAGCAATATTTAGTGTGAATTTCTCTGCTCATCAAGCTAGCTACTTGAAAAGATGTCAGGAACTCGAGAGAGAGAGAGAAAAAAAAATAAAAAAATAAGTGAATGGAAAGATTGAGTTCCATGGTGTATCCTCACTGTCTGGTGCTCATAACTCGTGGCTTCATTTAATTTTTGGAGTAGATGGGAGTCTCTTTCTCTCTTAAAAAAAAAAAAAAAGTATCTTTGGTTAAAGAAAAAAACAGGTTTATTGCCCTTCAAATTTGCCAATGGAATTGCTTTCAAACCAAATTACAATACACAATCTCTTGAATGTATAAAAAAAAAAAAAGGAAAAATGTCACAGTCAAAAGAGTCCCTTTCTTGGAATGTTTTACATATTACACCAAAACTACTAGAGAGAGAGATTTAGAGACCTGCCGAAGCCCAGTTTGTTGGGTACAAGCAGATAAAACCTGCCAGAGAAGATGCAACTGAATTTGCACTCTCAAATGACTGGATTTGACCACTCTACAGTGAGATGCACTTCTATTTGGGTTTTCCAGTCCGCTCCTGTTAGTGGTTCTCTACCCTCCTCACTGCATTCTGACCTCATAGGAGGCAACAGAACATCCTCCTGAGGAGAGACAATGTCTGTGCTCCCTTCTACTTCCTGCACAAGCAGAATGCAAGAGCACATGATGGGGAAAAGAACTAGTTTTTCACCCTGCCAGCCATAAGCCACTCATAAAACTTCCAGTATCTAAACATTCTCCTACCCCCTCAAGTTTCCACACCATTTACTCCATGCACACAAGGAACACCAACTGAACCAAACCATGCCAATCCCATTTCCTCTCCAAAGGACTCTGCAAGCAAAACCAGCTGGCTATTATTATGTGTGTGGTACTGACAGCATGCAAAGCTTTTACTTCCTCTGCTGAAATGACTGTGTTTCCCCTGTGACCAATGACACCTTCATCCATACAATTCCCTTATACAGGTGTGAGGGAAAAGGTGTTGCTCAGCTCCCTTATACCCACCAGAAAACACAGCTCTCACACAGTGTTGCACCATCAAAGCAATCCAATGGCTGTGCTGTGCATCTCTTGTAATCAGCATCCCATCACCATGACTGTCTGGCAGACCAGCAACTCCAGGATGGACAATCTGAAAGCTGGCTCCTCTGTCATGCAGCGTAACCCTTCTCTCTGCCAGCCTGTGTTGTTGTAACAGTTCCACTGCCAAATACCTTCCAGAATCAGATCTTATCCCATGTGGGAGAGCAGGCCAGATGGATACACAGGGAAAATGCAATTAATACAAGTAAAACATTACTTTGATTGAGATTGCAACTTTCCACGCTGGCTAATCTTAGGCCAGAGGAGCACATACATAAATATTTAACTTGAAGTTCTTTTGCAAAGCGCTCAAATGCATGATTAACTTTTAGTCTCTGCTGAAGTCTCTATAATTTTTCAAAGGAATTTAAATTCAGTCACTGCTTCCCCCTATTCTAAAAAAGCAGGGGATGCAAATCAAACCATAAATACCTAAACTGTAGCAACCAGAATAGCATAACAAAATTCCACAAGAAATAAATGTAGAAGAAGGGAAAATCTACATCAGGAACAAAGAAAAAAATCAAACCAAGCATCCTGGCCTGTGGACACCTAATTAGTCTTCAGTGAGAGTGGAAGAGCAGATGAGGAACACTGCCCAGTCTGCAGTTATGCTTTACCCAGCTAATGCCATCAGTGTGTGCCAGCAGTGTGCCTTATCCAGTGATGGGGCTGAGAGCCACCCTTGCGGCTCTGCTGCTGCTCCCTCGATAGCCCAGTTTCTGGAGAGCCATCCCTCTGTGTCCTCCTTTAGGAAAACCAAACCCTTAATATGTAGTGTGGCCTTATGTTTTTTGCAAGGGCGCAATGATCATGGCTTGGAGCATGAATAAGTCTTAATCTTATCTAAACATCCTTTCAAACTAAGGGATGTTGAGCTGGACCCCGGGGCATGAAGGTCCTTACCTATCTTTGATCCAGCTCTCTTGACAGATAATTATGTTAGCTGCTGTCAGGTGTTGGCCTCTGAATGAATATTTCTGGACTTATTCTGAAATGCAGATGTGACCCAGAGGATAACTCCTGTTCCTCAAGGCTGTAACCACTCTCACTGAGCGGTCCCACTCCCTCAGATTAGTGGCAGAGTTTTCATCATCGGAATAATCTCATTTCTCCTTCCTCCTGCAGTTCTCACAATCACAGTAACCCTTCCAATGCCACCGATGAAGAGAAATAAAATTAACAACAATAACAACAATAAGAGAAAAAAACCCCACAAAGTTTAAGGAATGCGTGTGCAATTAAAACCCAGAGTAAAATATAATAATAATAAAATAATAATCATAATCATAACAACCATACAATAAAATAACATTATCTTTCCTTTTCACGACAAAAGCAGCATGGCGCTCTTGCTCCCAAACTGGTGAGAGAGGAGAGGAATGCAAGAGAGATAGCAGGGCTTTCTTTTCCTGCCTCAGATGAAAGGGGACTTGTCTTTCCAAAAGAGCGGGGGTAAGGTGCATAGGCTGCTGGGAGATTGCATCCTCATCTACAGTATATTGAGCTGGAATGAAGGACAGGCAGGAGAAGAAAACTGTGCAAGAGTAGCCCAGGAACCAGAGCTGGCAACCAGGAACGTTATTTGGTGGTTTGCCAGAAGACAATAGCCTTGCTGAACAGCCTATGCAAAGCAGGATCTTCATCTTCTAGCCGAGCCAAGCACTTACCACAAAACAATATATTTGTGCTTGTCTTTCTAACAGCTTTTCCAACCTGAGAGAGCCTTCTTCCTCACTGCCACTCAGGGAACCCATCCCTCACCACCCTGCCAACAAACCTGCTATTTTCCAGCATCTTGCAAAACACCTGATTACTTCATGCTCTAGTTACAAGGAAATGTAGAGTGGAACTGAGCAGTCCCATAGACTTCAGCTTTCATGGAAACGTTCTATCAAATTCCTTTCTCTCCTTCCTCCTCAGGACATCCACAGGCATGATGGTACTGATGCACCAGTGCAAGTGCAATTACCAGGGAAACTCCCCGCTGAACAAAACCAGTGACAGGAAAGGCTCTCTGTAGAAACTGTTGGAAAACAAAATGACCATGTAGCATTCCTTGGTGTGGAGGACCAACCTGCTCTCCAGTTCCAGGGTCACTCTGCCACTGCAGGCAGTTTTTCAGGGTGTAGGTGAAAAGAGAGGAGGGGAGGCACACAGTGTCACAGCTATGTTAGAGTGGGTAAGGCTCTATGTATTACAATACTCTTTTCACTTAAGAAACCTGAGATTGACTCTCTCAACTGGATTTTCTCATGTTTGCTTTGGGACTCCAGTCCTTTCATGACCCTTTCTCATCAACAGATACAGTGAGAGATGTTGGCAAAAACTAGTGTTCCCCCTATCAAGGACTAAATTTTTGTTCCCGTTTCAAACACGTGACCAGGACAACCTGATGATGAGGGTGGACACTCCACTCCCACTCCATCAAGAACATCGGCAAACAGCAGAATGAGAATTAAGTTTCCAGGGAGGAAACCTGCTATTTCAACAGGACAAAAACAGACCAGTCCACAAATGAGTCCCCAGACCCTCTGGGTCCTCACAGCTGGCCTGGTTGCTTCCAGCCCATCCAGTGCTTGACAAAACCCCCAGTTATATGCACTTCTGACCCCAACGAGCCTCCCCAACACCTCGCCAAGTGAGCTACGATTGACGACGTGGGAAAAAAACCCAACACCACCAGCAGGAGAAAATCGGCAGTAACAACCGAAAAAAACCAAAACAAAAAAAACCCAAAACAAAACAAAAAAAAAGGAAGAAGAAGAAAAAGAAAGAAAAAGAGCTGAGAGTAAATTCCGACTAGCCTCAGTCAGTTTCTAGGAGTACCAGTGGAAGTAAACCCTTAAACCGCGTCTGTAGTTTGGTAAGGCACTACGAGGGAATGATGTAAAACTAAGACTGTGACAGTTGTAATGGCTGTGCCGAGGAACACACCACAGAGAGAAGGCAGCATCTGCACTCACACACACACACACACACACACCTGGACAATCACATTGTTACATGCCTATGTTATATCACTTTTCTTTGTGCAATCACATTGAGGAATAGTCTATTGGTATCGTTGAAGTTCAACATAAAAGAGTAAAAAGGGGTATGACCTGTATAGTGCTACATTCTACCGGGGCTGGGGGCAGGGGGTTAGGGGCAGCTAAAATGTCTCCTCCTATACTAAAATGGCTAGGGATTGAAAAGGAACACTTCCAAAAAAACCCAAATCAAACCAAAACAAAAAACCCTAAAAAAAAAAAAAAAAAAGCAACTGAAATCCAACATACATTATTAGAGATCTTGTTTAGGAATAGCATTTCTCAGGGATTTATCCAGTGTGTTCAAGTAGAGGGAGAAACACTCCCATTGTTTCCGCTCTCAACCAGTGCTGCATGGCCTATTTTGCCCAGGTGTGTTTAAGTGTTAGCAGTGTTATGTCCAAATTTAGAGCACTGGGACAATGTTTTGTCCTCCACCCTCAGCCTCCCTTACTCATTTTCTTTTTCCATTACAAATCTCCCCGAATCTATATATACTTTAGGATACAAAAACTGCTGTTTAAACCCTTTGAAATGCTGGATAAATCCCTAATCCATATACCTACAGGATTAAAAACCTAACGGATTTAATTTTAGGTGTTCTGGACAACAAATTTCTAAATGTAGCTCACTATTGGATGAAAATAACCTTTAAAAGTCTGTTGGTGAAGTTCTTCAAAAGACAGGACCCGCTGGAGGGTCCTTCTCCTTCTCTCTTTCTCTCTAGTTTGGTGCAGAATGGTTGGTTTTTTTTGTGGTTTATTTTTTTTCTGTTCTTTTTTCCATTTTCTTTTTTTTTTTTTTAAATAAAAATTGTAGAATTGGTTTTCCCCCTTCTTTCCTCTTTTTCTTTTCTTCCTAAAGTCTCCTTTGTTCAAGTTTCACACGAGCCTCCCATTGCATTGTTAGTTTGTCATGTTCTTCAATACAAAAGCGGCTGCCTCATTCCCCCCGGGATGGGTGCGTCTCTCGCTCTTTATTCCAGTGTTTAGATGTAAGGGTACTGGTTGACCTTGGTGGGGCTCAGTGGGTATCCAGTGTAGACTGTGGAGGCTGGAGAAGCACTGATATAGGTCTGATGGGCAAACTGAGCCTGGTACTGACTCGGGTGGATGGTGGGCGAGGGCAGGACGCGCGGGCCCATGCTGACGGGGACCTGGTGGACGATGCTGGCGGGGTAGGTGGTGTGCTGCACCGCGTGCCGGGCGGAGCCTTGCGAGGCCACCAGGTGCGCGACGGTGCCCGTGGAGCCCAGGGCGGCGGGGGCGGTGTATGTGTACAGGTGGGGCTGGGTGGGCAGGTGAGCAGCGGCAGCCGCGGCCAGGTGGGGATGAACTGTACCGTGGCTGGGGCTATTGTGCGGGAAAGAGTACGGGGCCTGAGCTATCGTTGGAGTGATGTAGGCTTGCTGTCTCCGGTGACTCCCTGTGCGGTCGGTCGAGATGTGCTGCTGGCCCTGGATAAAGACAGCAACAGTGATAGGCAGTTACAAGACAAGAGATGGCTCTTTATCTCCTCAGTAGTGTCTCGGAGCCTCCCTGCAATACCAGGACAACCTCAGAAAAGTCTCCTGAGCTCCTCCTGACACCCTCAGCATTGCCAGTCTTCCCTTGGAAAGGAGTGACAGCAGTGGGTCCCTCACAAGCCTACGAAGACCCTGTTGTTTCATCCATTGACCAAAAGGACCCCAAGAAGGTCAGCAAGGCCCCAGGTTTGAGCTACAACCTGCTGACACAGCTACTGAAAGACACAGCCTTGGATACCCAGCTCCCAGGAACATCTTCCTCCAGTCCAGTTGCTCAGGCAATAAGTGGTTTCTGTTAGTGAACTCTCTGATGACAAATTGTGGTGCACAGATAGCTCAGGGCAGTGAAATTGCCTAACTATGCCTGGAACAGGCAATTTATTTTTGCTCAGTTTGGGTATTTGCAGTTAATGATTTCCTTGGTTAGTAAAAATAACCAGGTTATTTTTTAAAGAGAAAATCCTCAGCTTGATTAGATCCTGCAGGTGCCTGGTGCCCTCATTGTCATCAGCTAAAATTACTTGAGCACAGGAAACTTCTAGCACTGGGATGGACCAATGTACTTTTTTCCCCCTGGGATTTTCTAAGTTGTTTTCTTGCACTGCACAAAAATGTAAGGAGTTTCCCCAGTCATTTGTAGTCATAGTATTTTATTACTTATAAAGCAGGAATTAGAAGACAAGAAGGAAAATGCTCCATGCTATTTCCTTCTATTCTTCCAAATATTTTCATCCTTTTGTAAGTACTCTCTGTGTCTAACTCTCTGTTATTGTGGAAATAAGGTAGTCACACTCCCCTGCAACTCTTCCAAAGAGCATCTTGCCCACTTCCTCAATTTTCACACACTTTTATTTCAAATTTGTTCATATTTTAAAATCTCCTCTGCATATTAAAGGAGAACAGACATTCGTCTCCACCAGACTATTTTTCCTTTTAAAAAACAGTTCTGCTTACATTCAGCTCTGGGTGCGTACCAGCACTGTCCTCTGAGCTCTCCACACTTTCTCCTCTTGAAACACTGGTAACTGAGCTGTAACTTCCCTACTTTTCTCAACTCAGGGAAGACAGAGGCCCTAGGTGCAGGATGTGAAAAGGGCATTATTTCCTGCAGCTCTGGGGGAGCTCCCTGCAAGTTCTGATCACAGATTGGGAAACGTCTCAAGACCTTCATGCTGCCAAGAAATGGGATTTGTCCAGATCTCAGCCCAGCTTTATCACAGGGTGAATCAAGCTCATTACATGAGCTCTATTTACATAGAGGTTCTGCTTTGCCTTGTCCCACCTGATAGAGACTTCTCTCCCAGTCTCACAGCCAGGCTCATGCACTCTCTTCACTTGGAAGACATTCTTCCCATGGTTGCTTACAGCTAAGGAGAATTCAGTCCTTCCTACATGCTCCTGCTCCACTGCAGTGGCTGAGCCACTGCATTTCCCCTCTCACCTTATTCCCACTCACACTACTAGACCATCAGACTTCAGAACACACAGGAAGAGTACCCCTAGCACACTCAGGGGTGTGATCTGCACTATCCCCTGCTGCCTGAACTGGAAGATCAAGGTCTGCAATCCAGTAGAAACAAGTTGATCAAACACAACACAGGATCCAACTATCCCTAGACTGGAACAGGACAGCCCATTGTGGAGGAGTGGTAGGTAACAGCTGGATGATGCACCACCAAAACCAGTCTTGGTTGACTTACCTGACTTAGATTAAGAGGCTGCTGCTGCTGGAAATGTGCTCCTGGTCGCTGCTGCCTATAGGCAACGGCTCCAGACGAGCTCCCTGAAGAGTGACCGCTGGTGGAGGTCACGGTGCTGGAGGACTTGGACTTGTAGGAGGATGAGTGGTGACTGGTGGTGACTGTGCCAGGAAAGGAAACACATTTGTAGCTTACATGACATTGTTTAATTGCTCACCCTACCTTTTCCTCACCGAGTCTCCTCCAGAGTGGCTTTTGGGAGGAGACATACAACAGAAGCAGGTTAAGAAAACTGTTTCTCTCAATTAACAGAATACCTCAGCAGGGCTTGATATACATGACCAGCCTGTTATCCTAGAGGCAGACCAGCAGACCTGATTAACTTGACCCAAAGCAGGTCTGGAGTAGGCTTTATAGATCCTTCAGAACCATGAGACAATGTTCTGCCCGCAGAACTGTAAAACGCAGGTACAAATCCCAAGGAGAGGAAGGAAAGTATGGTGTGCACAGCCTAAAAAAGCCCTGGCTTGCCTAATGTCAGGTGAGTGGGAAGGGAGGGAGAAGGAGCTGATGGGGAGCTCACCTTTTGAGCCTTTGTGTTCACCAGCAGTGCATCCAAAGCAAGGACTGCCAAGTAGCTCAAAGGCAACTGCTTTGGGCCAGACTTCCACCATAAAACCCTTTTCAACACATCACACTATCTAGCATTGCAGAGGTTCTGGATGAGCAAACCTCAGCAGTCCACAATGAAGATCCTGGGGAAATGTTCCTCCCAGAAACGTCAACAAGTTTGGATGAAAACTCACACATGTTTTCAATAGCTTACCCATTTTAAAGAAAGCCTATGGAAAGGCAAGGCAGCAAAGGTTCACACTTGCATTTGGGTGCCTCTCATGTCAAATGTTGAGCTAAAGGCATCATCCTGTTCTTGGGTTTGTACAGAACTAACTGGGACCGACACTTGCCCCACAACTCCTGCGTGATCCAGGGCACATAAATAATGCGATATGGCTACCAAGAACAGATGTGTCACTTGAGAGAAGTGCAGGAGCACAGTTTCTTTGGAAAACAAACCAACCAAACAAACAAAATGAAACTGAACAATGAGATTCTTCCAAGATAAATCATTTATTTCTTACTAATTTTCTTGACGGAAGAGGTGCAATTTACCTGGTGCCAGGCTATCGCACTCTACCAACACCTCACTGGCCTGGGTTTTCAGTGGTGGCACGATGATCGTTCGGGGGTTCCCACTGCAGTGAGTCTCTGGAACCCCTTTGGTGTCGTAGCTGTTCCCATTATTCTGCCCTGTGCGATGTTGCACGGCGTAAGGGCTGTTGTTGCTGGAGGAATCGGAGTAGGGGGAGTCATGCACGGTGACACAGCTGATGACATTCTTCCTTTGCTTGGACAAGGTGCTGCAATACAAACAGACAAGTGGAAAGAGTGAACAGACAATGATCGACTTGACACCATTAGAAGGCTCTGCCCGTGGCAAATGAGCTCCGTAAGGGCACAGCACAGCCTTCAGTCCTCTGCTGGAGAGAGGCTGCTTAAGCCAAATCCTGGGCTTCAGAACTCCCTCGTTACTATTCCAGGAAAGCCTTCATGGAGGTCAAGGAGTGAGTAAGACATTGTGGATAGATCTTATATTCACACTGCTTAGAATAGCACTGAACCAGACTGCCAGATTTATTTTCAGACTGCTTTTTATGTATGTGTGCAGTAGAAGCCCAGCAGTTATACTATGCTTTGTTGCAAGTCTCACCACCCACACAAAAATGTGGCAGTTTCTCCCAGCCTTTCAGCAATGATTTAATAATAGATGCTATGACTTTTCATGCTTAAATTCCATGAATCTACAAAACACACACCATTCTATTTACTAATATGGTACAATGGACATATATTCTCAATAAGCATTTAAAAATGAGGAACAAATGAGAAAGAAATTAACAAAGTATGTAATGCTTTTGATTTTCTTCCCTTTCCAGATTGAACAGGCTCTGAGTCTCCTGACTCCAGTGTAGATTATCAAGGTCCTGCTGCAACTAATCTATCTATGACATCAAAAAAGTGATTAAAAAGGCACATCAACACTTCCAAGATTAGTGCTGGAAGTTCATTAGACAAGACTGCATGAGTACAATTGGGATTTGCTCTGCTATTGTGTCTAATTATTCCTCATGGTTTCTTCTTCCTGTTATGAGCTTGTTTAGGGAGAAAAAGAGAGAGTGAGAAAGAGGAGGGAGGAAGGGGGATGGTGAAGATTTGCTTAAATGGCTCACATCCTTGACAGTGCACAGACCTTGACTACAGAAAATAGCTGTTATGTTTCACTGATTGCATTATGTTGTTATGGCAACTGAAGTTTTTAAAATGATGAAAAGAAATGGATAGCACATAAAAAGCTAAGTAATTAGGCTTAATGGTGGAAACAGCCCCAACAGGAACGGAAATGCCATGGAGAAAAAGGAATCTTAACTTCATGAGTGAGTACTTTAAACAGAGAGAGAACTCTTTCCCATGGAGCATCCTCTCCATTCTCTCAGCCTGGCTAGTCCAGTCCAGGGAATAGCTGATTAATCTGGTCTCAGTCTGTGATGTTCTCAGTTTGTTCCCTGGTCTCAGCATTACTTCTTGCCCAAAAGAAGGTCAAGCAGACACTGAAAACAGTTTCGTTCCAAGGATATTGTCTGCCTTAATTTTTTTTTTAAAGGAGCACCGGTGAGTTCCCTTCAACTTGCCCATCCCAAAGTCTCTCTGTCAGCAATCACCACCCGCATCCCAAGACTCAGGGTTGAAAATCTATTTTCTTTTCCCTTTAAAGAACACCTTGGGTTTCTGCATTCACAAACAAGTTCCCATGACACAGACTTTCCCTGGGCTATCATCATGAGATCCTGGTATGCCCTGAGGAGGACAGAAGACCACATTGTTCTACTCACAGTGAAAAACACGTCTCAAGAGGCCCCTGCCATCCTGAAAGACTGTCACTTGAAACAGGGCAGATGATAGAGAAGGAGAGGGAGCTATTGGATAGCAGTTGGAAAGCAATCCTTCCAGGGGCAGGGATGGATCGACAAGGAAAACGTACAACAGCAAACCCTCATGTTCTGGCCTTTCGCTAGGAGCTGGAGAGCGCTGCGTTAGAAATGGAAAGAGCAGCAGTGCATCTTAGATGGACAATGACTGTGTGTGAAGAAAGATGTAGCAGTTTGGATATGCTGCTATGAAAGAAGAATATTAAGCCAATAAAAATGACTAATATTGCATCAATATTTCCCTCTCCATCAGTAGAAAGGCCTGTAATCACACATTTATGAGTATCCGTGCTGCTTGCCCTTTGCAGCTACCCTTGGCTGCCAGTTGGGAAGAGAGATATATTCTTTATCTCTGACAGTTATTACATTTTATAAAGAAAAATCAAGTCACTAAAGAGTTTTCTGACAACTGATAAGGTCTAACTGTTCTTTTACAGTCCCTTCCTGATCTAAGTGGCTGAGCTGCTGAACTGGAAATACTTGCTCTCAGCTGACAATTGACATGAGAAGGTTGAGCTGTAGAACTGGAAGGGTAATTTTCTGTGTAATCTGAGCTATTTATTGTTTTAGTATGGGCATATTTTTCTCCAGTTTGATTGAGGGCTTGTCAAAGCAGGGACCATGGGAAGTTTTCTCCTTCAAAGTGTTAAAGCTCCTTGGTTACAATAAAAAATTCAAGTATAACTGTTTGATTAAATAAGTAAGTGACCCCAAACCCAAACCTTTCCAGAGAAAGGGACCCTATCAGGGTATTAACTCATTTCATGGATGGGAATCTGAAAAGGACCAGAGCTATGGTCCTGCCAAGCCTTATGCAAGTGCTCAGCACTGCTAATACGTGTCATCTCCCAAAGTCAACTGGACTATTCCAGTAACAGAGCTAAAGCCCATGGGTAAATATTTGCAGGATTAGGGCCCAAGTGATCAGCTTCTCGATTCAGCAGGCTGCATCATTTCAAGCACATGAGGAGTCACACTGAGAGCAGCTGGATTTCTGTCTCTAGGAAAGGTAACAACTGTGGTTAATGTTACTGCAAGCAGACAAGTCAGTTTGGACTAATCACACATGCCCAGAGCTCAGCACCTGCTGTACCAGAGCCTGCCCAGAGATTAAGGGTGGGAATTCAAAAACATCAAAGGCCCAACTCATGCTGAAAATCAGGTGATTCACGGTGATGCCATTTGGGTTTTGCCTTTTTTTCTATGCTCTCTGTATTTTTCACACATATATTTGTAACTCTGTCACCCACTGTATTAGTGGCTAGTTCTCCCAGTACTTTTCCATGGTCTTTCCCCAAGCTGAAAGACAAAACAAATTCCAGAGCTCCAAGCCCCAGGAGGTACAAGGCCCAGTGCTATCTTGGTTGTTCCTGGGAACCAAGGCTGAGAACAGCTCTTTGAGATACATTTTCATGGACAAGGCACAACTGGTGCTGAAGAGGGGGCTCCTGAGAAGGGGCTTGACCTGGGGGGGAATTGCACCACCACTTGTCCTCCTAATTGGGGCTTTTTATCAGCTATGTTGATTTCCTAAAACCTATAAATGTGTACTCACCTCTGGGGGGGAGTGGGATTTTGTGGACAGCTTTCCATAACTGCTCCTAAAGGCCTTCAAATAAAAATCATTTTTTATATTCCCTCATTACTAAAATTATCTTGAGTTGCATTTCCAGGTTGGGTGAAAGGCAGCAACAGGCTTAAAGATACACTTTAATCCAAAATGGAGGGTTTTGAAAATTCACCCCAGCAGTTAGCATTCCCCTTACTCAAAGTCTTCTTGGTAGCCAGCAGCTTTCCCCCTTCCAGCTCCCTCTCAGCTGCTCTTCCCACCTTGCAGTAACTCAGGAGTTATCTTTGTGAGGCCCAGGCTGATGGATCGCTTTCCCTGCTCACAAACTATCAGGACTGAGAGCTTTTACCTGTTGACACAGCACTTGCCTACTCAGCAAGCTTACTGTATTCCTATAACTCAGCCACAGCTTTTGGGGATGTTTGTGCTTACACAGAAAAATACTATTAAAAGTCTTGCCCCCTTCCTATTAAGCTCTCTCCAAGCCTGGTAATTACTTTCCCTCCTGCATGCACAGAAGCGGCAGCAAATGTGATTTAGTAGTTTGGGGAGTTGGACTGTGCTCCTGGGCAGCTTGTGTGCCTGCTTGCATTATGTGGGGAGGTGTATTTTAATTCTCCAGAGGAGGAAGGAGCAAAGACTGGTGAAGTGGCAGCGAATCCATCTACACAGAATGAAAAGCACTGAGCCAGGTAGGCTTTTTAACCCTTACTGCCAAGGTCTGTGCCCCCCCTTTCAGAACAACAGATAAAATAATCATTGCTTTGTATATTTATTACTAGTTTGTGAGTAGTATCTCATTCTCACCTGGTCCTAAAGAGCTTATCCTCAAACTTTGACCCCAAACAGTTCATGTCTGTCCAGTGTGCACACGCAGAGCATGACCATGCCTTTTAAGTAGAAGCAGGTCTTGGAGATGGCTCTCTAACATACACTGCCCTCGTGAGTGCCCAGCAGAGATGGATGTGGGTCCCTATTCCCTCCAGCAAGAAGTCTCATAGAGGAAAGGGAAGGAAGACAGTCTGTGCACAGGCACCCTGCAAGAAATTAAGGTGGTCATCTGAGATCCTGTTAATGGAAAGGTGCTAAAGACAGATGCAGAGAACAAAAAGCGAGTGGAAATTTAATAAAGGAAGATCCTGAACTAGGTGTTAAAACAATGCTGAATCCACCTCAATAGCCAAAGACAAGGACAGGGACAACAACCCCTGTGACAATGCAACTTGAGATGTTTTTTACTTGCTGAAGGCCCAGCCTAAAAGCTTGGTATGTGGCAGCATTGCAGGAACGGGATCTTTTTTTTCCCTGAATACCCTGAGTTACAGCAGAATCACAGGAAAACCAAATGGTGTCCAGTAGGAGCAATTCTTCAGAGTGTGGCTCACTCCAAGAGCTACAAACCTTTTAGTGCTGCTGACAATGTAGCAACAATCTTTTAGCTCTCAAGGTCACCAGCTTGGCCTCTCAGTCTGGGGATGAAGTCAGCCATAGCACGACTGTACCTTTTAACTAGCATGCATATACACCAGGGCGTGTTAGCTTTACCTCACATTAAAAAAACACTGTTCTAAGTCTCTGAAAACTTAATAACATGGAACCCTTTTAGTTTGCTGCTTCAGAATAACCCACCTATTCTAGGAGAGCATGGAGTCAGACGAGAAAATCTCACACCAGAACTGCAATCAGTCTCCTTATGTTGAAATCTTATTCCATGCATAGCTCAGTGTTGGGAACGAGCCCCCTCCCCTCTCTTCAGGTCAGCCTCCATCCTGACCTGTTAATCTGCTCTCACCTTCTTCATGAATTTGTGATGGTAAGAAATATTTATCAAGTACTACTGAGGCCATTTTATTAGGCTATACAGCACATGTCATTATTTAAGTCATATAAACTGAATTGCTTAGCAGGTTGTAAAGGTCCTGCTGCTGAAGGTCTGCTGACAGAGCTACTGTCTACCTCTGTAATTTTAAGTATTAGCTGCATGTCGGTGTCTTCTGGAGATGGAAGGCAGCAATCTTTTAACCAAATGACTGTGGTTAGTCAATGTATTGCTATGCAGAGTCGGTGCATTACTATGCACAGCAGAACACAGCCACAATAGGCTAGATGTCAAAAGAGAATTACAAATGGTGTTTTGCCCCTCACATATGCATATCAGCAAGTTGACATAAACACCTGGTTTGTGCCTGCCAGCAATTTCTGTGTGTAAGTCTTCTGAAGTGGACTTCACCACCACTGCACTACAATGTGAACAAGGTAAATAAAAACTTGTGCCAGCTTATGCTCTGTTACAGAGACTACACCACAGAGCTTCCCATCTTAAGAGGGAGGGGGAAGCCCCACAACTCCGCAAGGATTTTGTGCCAGTGAAGATGGTCAATGAGGCAGTTCCTCAGTATGCCAAAACAACAGCAGCAGTCAGTCTGCCTTGTCCAGAAATTTCTGTCAGGATCCCATGGAAAACCAAGCTGGAGAATATTACCTATGACACCACCACAGGCAGTAGGGAGCTGAGGGGCTCTCCTGTCTCTTTGGAAGCATCCCCAAAACCACCCAGCTGAAGACCATCATTGTATTGTTTCAAGTAGAGTCCTGTTTTCCTTGCTGCTGTACTTACTGCTTGGAGGGGAAGCCATCTGGGCATGTCACAACAGCCACATCCATTGTCCTTCTTTCCACCCTTTCCTTGTGCCATGCTCTGCAATGCATGGATACAGCAATATCCCTCACTGGACCACCAGTGCACCCCGGGGCATCCCTCCCCAGGACCTTGTGTGCTCTTCCTCCCTGCCACAGTTCAAGGTGCCTTTGTGCCTCTCCGCTCCATGTCTCAGCTCTTGCTTTCTCTCTACTTCTGAGCTTCAGAAATATTTAATCAAGGGAGGATTTACATTTAAACCAGTGCAGCAGGTGAAGCTGCATGCTGGGGAGTAGTTAACCCCTACTACGTGCTACTCACTGAGTGTGTGCTCCAACCACTGTGACTGCACTTGCACTATCAGTCAGCTGCTCTGTCCACTAGACTTTCTTGCAAGAGCAAGTAGAGAAACTAAAAAGGAGTAAATTTTTAAAAATAAGTATCGATCCACTTTCTATCTCTGTCTCTTCACAGTGCTTTACAAGTAATGGTTAGACCTAGTATCTCCCATTCAAAATAAATAACATTTGGAGTTATTATCTTACAACTCAGCACTAAAAGTCTCTTTGGCCAATGAAATCTCTCTGTAAAGTATTCTGAGCTGAGAGTGCACAAGCTCATTAAACAAACAGTGACAAAACTGTTTCCTGTTCTTAAAATGCTCTTTGTAAGCCATTTTTCCCCTGCTGTTCTATAGGACAAAATATCACATGCAAAACTTTGTCAGCAGCAGAAACCAGGTGAAAACAGTTCTATTTGGTAAAAATGTTCCCTTTTTATTTTGACCATTTCAAACTAATTTTCCTATTATTTTCTTACATTTTGAAGGAACAAAACCCTTCATTAAACCAGAAATCAGAAGTCTTCTACTTAATTAGTTAATTCCCTGGCACTTTCTTCCCTTAAATGAAGGTCAAAGCATTTTGCAGTTTTGAAGCTCTTCCAGATTTCACTGTGTTGAGGGTATTACTAGAAAAAACTCAATGTAGCCAGCAGAAATGCCTTGTTTTTGACAAACTGACTTTTCTAATCAGGAATTTTCCCCCTGAAAATCTCTGGCCATCTCTCTGAGGATGAGCCCTGCTCAACTGTAGCTGAAGTTTCTCCTTGGTGACTGTGCCTTAGGCACGGGGTTGGGGCCCAGTAGATGGCCCCCTTTGACAAGGCTCCACCAAGCAGTTCCTCCAGAGCTCATCTCACACCACCTCCCCAGCACCTCTATCCAACAGGAGCCCAGCATTTTCAGATGACTATTGATTTTATACAGATTACACCGAGCTACACTCACCAACAATGCAAAACGAACAATGTGCTGCCCTGCCTTTCTGATCAGCCGGTATTTCATAAACACGTAACACTTCCTACTCTTTGGTAGGAAAAGGAAAATCTTACCCACATCACAATTTTTCAGATTTTTCTTTCACCAATAAAAAATGTGCATTCTGTATGAGAAAAGCTCTCTCTGCTGATCTGGTATTACAGAAAGGCTTTTCTGTCCAAGTAAACCCAAGCTCTAGGGCTCCTTTACCTCACTGGCAGTATCATATTTTAACAACATTGCTGTTACTTCTTAAACTGAGACGAACTCTTACATCATCAAAGGATCTAATACTTCTCACAACCAATCTCTCTTCACTGAGGAATAAATAAAATAAACATATTTCTTCTTATGGGTCAAATGGCTTATGGGTCAAATGGTAATTTCTAGCCTTGTAATAAATAAAAGAAGCAAATGCTGTAGTAAATTCAGGAGCTGATTCAATGGCAGCGAAGTTAACGCAAAGTTACCACTACAATCAATAAGATGTGATCAGGCAGTTACCTTTGATCTGTCAAATGCCATATGATTTCTATATTCTAACCCAGAAAAAGCAAACGTTTCTAGGATGTGAAAAATAGCATGTTTCAAGTGATTCCTTACTTTTCACCCCCACAGCACAGCTATTGCCCAATATGGTAATATTTGCATATATGAGCCAGACAATGCATTCTTTGCATGGTTTCATTTTCAGCTCAGATCCTGAACCTTTGGGCCCTGATTACATTAAGCACATAGTTCACTGTCACTCCCATTTTTCTTGGAGCCAAAAAAAATAGGCACGTAAGAAAACTTAGAGGCATTTTCCTGAATGAGACAAACTTTCAATGGGAAAGACTTCAGCAGGGACAAAGTTCATTGGCATTAAATGCTGACACAGCTTCCTTGACTGAAAGGTACACTCTCACTCCAGCTGAGAATCTGGTCTTATATCTACCCATGTCAAAAGATACTGAGCAAATCGATTTTGCTCTCCTGGAGACTTTAACCAAAAAATTCTCATTCTGGCCATGCTGTTTTCTACCTGTGTCTCTACCTTTAATTCTCCATTTGCTCTGGTTACATCTGCACAGGCAATTTAACTCACTCGTGTCCATGCAAAATGTCTCTACATGGCTCAGAAATTAAACATGTCTCTACATGGCTCTTAAGCTCTGGCCTTTCGGAATGCTGGCACCCTGGCACTCTATAGATATGCCATATGGATACAAAAAGTAGCCAGGGATCTGATCCCAGGCAGGAACGTGTCCGGAATATACTTTAGTCATATCAAAGCCATTTTGTTTATGTAAGTCTGACTCCCAGGACAACTTTCCAAGCCCTTCAGCAGACCCAAATCTTTTTAATACCTCAAACTCCAAACTCAATTCCCAGACATGTTTGTGAACTTTGTTCTGTCTGTCTTTCTGGAGAGGTGCTGAGTAAAGAAACTGGTCAGATGGCCGCAAAGTTGAAGCAGAGGAGACAACCATTGGGTGAAGTGGCTGCAATATCCCAGCTCTTACCTTCACCCCTCTGTGGACCCAAGAATGACACCCAGATGGTAAGTTTAATGATTTTCACACGATGTCCCAAAGCCTGGAATCAGCACCATGGGTAAACATGCTTTAAAAGAGCTCCCACAACTCTTGAGTTTTCAGCTTCAGTTTTGTCTTCCCCTTTCTTTCCTAGAAGAGCCCTGGAAGTAGAGACTCCTTATTTATAGTCTCCCTGACTTTCGCACTGGTGTTCATACAACTCCTTCTGGAAACATGCTTTCTTTCCCCATCTAAGCAAGGAATCCTGTGGCAATTTTAATTTTTTTTTTTTTAAGTGAAATATGTTATGCTGTCCTGTGAACCGCTGCATTCATGGCAAGGCTGACTTTGAGAGGCACTGAGCTCTTGCTGCCCAGTGGAATTCACTAGCACAGAGAGAGGAATGGGAATCAGTGGTGGCTGTTGGGAAACATGTTGAAATTCCAGCCTAGATGCCCGAATCACATGGCTTTTCTTTACAGATTTTTAGCTCCTGGAGGCCAAATGTGTCTCATCTGTTCTGTGCACATTTTCAGGCTTCACTTATCACCACACTGCAAAGACGCAGAGATATAGAGAGAGAGGAATCTCTAGTGATTAAAGGAAAATCTGCCATGGAATGTCTTCTAATATATAAAATAATAATCCTCTCTCAACAACATTGGAAGGATAAGGTTAAAAGTTTCAGTTACCAATATAGAGATGGTATAATTATTCAGCTGTTTGCAAAGCTACTTCTCTACATCTTATAAAGCAGTGTGATGTCTTGTGACTGGCATCAGATGGGAAACCCAGAGCACTTGCATGTGATGAAAGGTGCTGAAAGGACAGTCCTAGAAAATTAAGTCCTGTCTGATCCACAAGGGATGATCAGCAATGGCAGCAGTCCTGGGCCATGCTGTTCACTCAGATGAGGTAATTCTCTGAGAAGCAAACTCAGCCACCACTTTCTAGCCTCATCTATGCCCCTCTGCAGCATCAGACAAAAAGCCACTTTTACTATAGTTCAAGGATATTTTGGCAACACAGTCAAGATTGAGCAACCCTCTCGCAATATATTTATCATTATTGAGTATTTATGACAGAACCACTGTTTTTGAGAGCTTTTTAAAGAAAATACAGAAGAAACATATGGAAGATGTCATTTAATGCTCTCTACAGATGACTGGACCACTTAGAAAGAGAAAAGGCAAATTTAAGGTCCCTTCCTTCCAAGCCCTTCTTTCTGTCTTTGTTTTAAACAGATGTCTCACAGAGGTTCATCACCACAGGCTATCTGAAGTCTTTCCACAAAAAGGAGATAGAGAAAACTGGTCTTTCCTCTTACAGATAACTTTGAGTTTGGTACAGAGAGACTACTGCACTTCTCCAAGGTCACACAGCTAATGTACAGCACAGAAGTGAGTATTACCTGAATCTGTAGAGTCATCAGCTAGTAATTTTCCTCACAAATCAAAGACAGCCTGGTTGATACAATGCAAACGTAGTTCCTGGAACCCTACAGCAGCGCCAGCACTTCTGTGCCCATCTCTCCTTCTCCTGCACACAGAGAAGAGCAGAGAACTACTGCTCACCTGGTGGGTGCATGCTTCTGCTCTTCCTCTTCGTCTGTGTCGCTGCTGATGGTGATGACGCTGACGGCGGGGCTGGGGGTGTCGGGGATGACGATCGTCTGCCGCTGCCGCTCCCGCGTGCTGCTCGTGGCCACGTCGCCCCAGCCGCAGGTGACGGAGGTGCTGCAGGCAGGGCTGTTGTGCACCATGGCACAGCGGGGAGGGGTGTTCTCCTTCACTCGTTTCGACCGCTGGGGCGAGCTGATGGACTGAGAGGATGAAACTTCATAGGTGGATGCATTGCTGGAAATGGGAAAAAGTGTTAGTTGGTTAAAACTCTGCATGCTTAAGTTGCCCATTGCCATGGTTTGTGAGTCCTGGTCTCTGATTCCGTAGCACTGATTTACAGAGTCTAGGAAAACTGCAAAATTGGCACAGTCCTTCAAAGAAGACACTGCCTTGCATGACTTAACAATTCTTTGAAAAGTACTTTCTTTTAATAAAAAATTCAAATTGGTTTTCCCTGGAAATTTCCAGATGAGAACTGCTGCCTCTCAGGAGTTTGCACTGGGAGGGTAAAGGCCAACCACAAAGCCCAGACATACAGAACAAAGGCAGGCACAGCATGGCTGACACAGGAGGAAGAACCACCCAAATGATAATCCCTTCCTCCTGTATCCTGCATGGATGCATCATGACCAGGAATTTTTTGGCAAGAAAAAAACAGAGGAAAAATTAGAATTAGTTGTGGAAAACAACAATCACTTATCAGGAAAAACTTTTTTTAAACAGAAATGAATTGCTGTTTAAAAATCTTTTTCAGTGAACATTTCCTGCTCAGTACTTTATCCTCTAGGACAGTGGCGTTGCATGGATGAGAGCAGGCAGATGGGAGGCCATTTACTCAGTTTCATTCCTGTGTGAAGCAGTGTACAACACATATAAATCAGAAAGAAATAAACAATATATTTATTACACAGTAGAGAAACATTCCCAGTCTTCCCACTTCAGCTTCCCTGCCTGACCAGTCATAAAAGTCCCACTTGGATCAGGGATCCAAACACAAAACTATCAGCCAAACAGTGCAGTGTGGGTCTACAGATGGGATTATTTACCAAAGCACACTGACTAAAGCCCATTTCACTCGTTTCCCACACTTCCTTTCTTGGTCGTGTTTCTTTTTGCTATTGCAGAACATCTGGAGATTCAAAAAGGAAGAAAACCCCAAAGTTCTGGTTTTGTTCTACTGTGGGGCCTGGGCTGCATGCTCAGCCTATCCCAAAAGCTAACAAAGGGACTAGGTGGCATCCATCAAAAGGAAGTCACCCTGGCAGTATATCACACTACACCAACTTACAGAGGCTCTTTTGCATTACAAATGGCTGCACAGTAGCATTCAAAGTGCTTTTTGAATACCAATGAGCAGCGTGGAGTACCCTCCTCTCCAGAGGAGCATGGTTCCTCATTTGGCACAAAAAGAGTCACAGTCAATGAAGCTGTAGAAACCCTTTGCTCTGAGAGTGCCCCATCCCTCCTGGACACAGCCACCCCTCCCTAGAAGTGACGGGAGAGGGGAGGCCCTGCACAGGCACACTGGCTGCAACAGGCACTCTCTTTTGCTGGCTAGCTGGGCACAGAGCTGCCTCTCTGTTTAGGAATAGACTAAGACAGCTGGAGCCCACCCAAAGTAAATCCAACATTAGAGAGCAGATAAATGGGAAGGATTTAAATACCGGCCTCTTTACTTGAGTCAAACTGGTAGTGAACTCAGAGCCCCTCTGGCAGCAGTCCAGTCACCCAGGAAAACCACACGCTCAGGTTTTTGCCACTGCACAGGTGGTGACCCCTTTTGGCTCTCTACCCTGCACTGTTTTGTGTTTTTTCTTTTAAAAAAGAAGTGTGACAGGCCTAGAGGATCTTCTCCAGAGCAGCTGCACCTTGAACAGCCTTGTCCTCTAAACAAGATTACAGTGCTGCAACCATCCTACCATCCAAGCCCTGCGAGAAACCCCAGACTCCTCCTTCCAGAGCCAAACGGTCCTACTGAGAGATGATAGATTCTAAGGACTGTCCTTAAAAAACGTTCCCTGTTTTATGCTGCCAGAATTATAATAAGACCAGGGTGTAATAACAGGTATCTGTTGCTGGTGTGGACTGTTGAAGACAGGAGCTAGCTCCTATGTTAGGAGCTGGAGAGCTCAGCTGGCCTGAAGCCACCCCAGTGCTGCGCTCCCCATGGCAATAAAGCTCAGAAGATTGTCATCAGCCCGCCGCTTTTGAAAGGGCAAATCTTGTGTGCACACATCAGGCACGTGTTTGTGAAGATGCAGCCCCCTCAAGGTGCAGATGCTGCACCTCAGGAGCGCTTCTTCCAGGTGATGTGGGAAGAAAAGGTGTGGCAACTGGGCACTGCGCCACACTGACCTGCAAACATGGTTACAATTTTAAATCATCATGACTACAAGGCCCCAGGTAATTGCAGCAACACAGCAATCTGTATGAACAGGGCCTGAGCCTCCCATTCTGCATCTTCTCCAGCCACTAACTCCCACACAAAATGATGCGCACTGGCCATAAAACACCACCGAGTACTGAAGATGCGAGGTAGCCAAGAGCCCCCTCACAAAATGTGTGATCTAATCCCTCACGGGCCGTGGAACAAATCCTGTTTCACCCCACAGGTGTCAGCGAGGGTGTCTCTTGCCAGCACGCCGGCGTGGCAGGGCCACGGTCAGAAGCAGCCGGGCTGGGGTGCCCTGGCACTCACCGTGGAGCCGACTGGTGCTGCTTGCTTTTCCTGGCGGAGGCGGCGGCGGGCGGCTGGCGCATGACGTGAGCGACACCCACGTTGACGGGCTGGGCGGCGGGCAGGGCCACGTGGCTGGCCAGCAGCGTGGTCTGCTGCATGATGGGGTTGTAGTGGCTGCCGTGGGCGTGCGTGTTCCTGCACGGCGGGGATACAGGCACGTGTTGGAAACGCAACTCAGCGGGCCTCCCACCACCCTTCACCGAGGTTCCCTCTCCTCCAGGGCCTCTTGGGTTCCCAACCTTCCCAGGACGGAGCGTTTTCCCCAGGGAATGGGGCTGAAGGAGCGGTGTGGGAACATCGTTCTACTCCGAGGGCATGGAGCAGTCTCCCACAGCTCCCAGACAGTGGGGCCACAGGCTCCTGTAGCCTTGCAGGACCCCAGCCCTCATGCCTCCTCCAGCACCAGTACCAGTGGGTGCTTCAGGACGCCTCCAAGCACCTCCAGTTTACCTCCAGTCTGCCAGCGGTTGGGTGCCTGCCATGGACTCCGGGATGACGGTCGCGTGCTGGACAGAGGTGTGGGTGGCCACTCCGGTCAGCTGCTGCCAGGCTGGGGGGAGCAGGATCTGCTGAGTGCCACTAGGCCATGCTTGCTGTCAGACAGAGGGAAAGCAATTCCTTAGCTAAAGGCATCCAGCAATGAACACAAGCGATGGTCCACACACAGCTGGGGCCCCCTAAAAATGATCATGGTCATATTGCATAGCTCTTGTCACCACCCAGTCACAGATGACAAACACTGTTAGGAAACCACAGTATAATCAGGAATAGTTATCAATATAGAGAAGGAGGGGGCAAAAAAATCCTTGCCATACAAAGCAGCAGCTGTGTTTTAGGTTAAACTGGGAACGGAAGGGATCAAAACTTGGCGTTTCAACCCAAACATCAAATTTTTTAGCACCTTCTAATTTTGACTCTCCAGATCAGCTGGGCACTATGGCTCCATTGTTAATTTTCTCTTTCTACAGCCAGCTTATTTTCTCAAGTAATGCACAGCTACACATTGCATGCCTGTCCTCTCCATGCATTCTCCAACTTTTTCCCCCCTCTTAGAGGGGGAAAAATCTCTGCCCTGTGACTTGAGCCATCAATCTGCTATGCAGAATTCACCCCTCCAGCTGTGCTGCCACAGGCATGATTCAGGTTATCCTGCTCCAGTGACTCCACACTCAAGTCAGATGATTGTTTTTTGGACCTGGGAAACTTTCTTAGCTATGTGCTGCCCAGTTGTGGCTCTGCCAGTGTTTTGCTGCCGGGCTGAGGAACTCAGGGATACCAGCTACAGTCCACCTCAGTCCCAGCCTGCACTACTGTACTGGACCTGTGTTGTGTTATCTCACTGCTCTAAGGAGGCTAAATTTGAGGGGAGGCTTCTTCTAGGCAGGCATTTATCATCTTCCCCACCCTCACAATGATCAATCGTGTTAACTGTCCCCATGATTCCCTCCTATCCCCCAGTGACACAAACCCCAAAACAGTCTAACCTGCAAAAAAACATCTTTTCCCAGTCCCACTCCTAAGTTTGACCATCTTGTAACTTTTTGTGTTGCTGAGTTACATGAAAAGGCTGCTATAGTGAGGCCTCTTAGCAACATCTATAAAGGATGGAGTCACAAGGCTCCTGAGAGCCCTTCATCTAGGGAGCCACAACCATGGACTGGTGATGATTGGAGCAGGTAAAAGGATGAGGCAAAGGAAGAAAAAATCAGTGAGGAAAAAAAGCCTTCTTATTATTCTCTTTTCTTTTTTTACCTCAGCTTTGCTTTAAAAGAGGAGACTGAACTACTGTTGCAGTCAATCCCAGGGGACTACCTGGATTTACTTGCACACAAAACTGCTTCCTCCCTTTTCAGGAAGGGAATGGAACAAATCTAAGCTCCTTGTCCAACTGCAGTGCATAAATTTAGATGCAGTGTCAGGGCCTAGGCACAAATTCCTCACTTATTAGGTAAGGACCACTGAATCATTTAATCTGCAGATAAGACTTGTCTAGGCTGATCCACCAGCACAGTGTGCTGTGCTTACACATGGAAGGCTTGTCCTGGCAGCTGCAGCCTGTTCCTAGTTAGAGCATTACTATGAAATTTTGCTGGGGTGGTGAAGCAATGTTCTGGCCCTTGTCCTCAGGAGCTGGTGGGTCCCTGGAGTGACCAAGCTCATAGTCTGGATATAGAGTGGGAACAACTAATGGAATAACATTTTGAAAGCCAGTGTCAGGACCTCTGTAGGAAGTGTTGTTGGGAAGGAGTTAAAAGGAGAGAAAATCAAGAATACAGGGTGTTATTCAAGGGCAGGGGACAGTTCTGGGTCACACCATGGAAGCCTGCTGGAAAACTACAGCTTTGCTTCTTTTGAGATCTGAAGCTGCAGTGGGCTATTAGTAAAGAAAGGATCAGTCTCTTCTCACTGATCTCTGTGCATACAATATGTGGGCCACACTTGCTTGAGAGGATGAGAAGAGACCCAGAGAAGTTACAAACAAGTTACTTTAGCCACTGACCCTGCATCTTGCAGGCTGCTTGCTCTGCCTTGCACTGCCTAGTTCCATGCCACAGGCTGCAGACACACAGCTGCCAGACATGACGCTCAAGCTCTGTCAGTGTCTCTGCCCTGGATCCCTCCATCCCTCATTGGGACAGCCGGTCTTGTACAAAGTGCACAGGAAGAACTGGATGCCAGCTGTGCTGGGATGCAGTCAGGCTTTACCAGCCACAGGCATCCCGAGGAGTGCAAACACAGAAACCTGTGCCATGTGCTGGGCAGGGGAGAAAGCCTGATGGCACTACACAGTTCTGGGAGCACAAGGAGCAGCACCATGCCTCATCAGTGGGACAAATAAAGCAGGGGACAGACAGAAGCGGGCTCTGGAGGCGCTGCACTCTCTGCTGGGGCCAGTCCCTCTCGCAGTTGCGGCAGTCGCACAGCCCAGGCTGAAGAGCATTAGATAAGCAGCTGTGCATGAGAGGAACAGCTCTCTGCTGGGAGAGAGACACGCAGCCGCCGAGATCAGATGTGACTACAATGCATCACAAAGAAGCTGTGTTTTTCCATTCAGGAAACTGGAATTGGGTACAGATTTGTTTATCAGACCAGCTGCTCAGCCCGAACCGAGCGAGGCCCACGGACACCAGATGCCACCGGCATCAATCAGAGCGCCTTGCCATCAGAGACGGCTCGCATTTCTCATCGCGCGAGACAAACAGGCACAGCAACAGGCACGTCTCCTCTCTTTTATTACATCAAAAATTAAAAATCTATGCAAGTGAGGAGTGATTCTCACAAACAGCCAGAAATCCCCTTTGGAAGTGACAGTGAATGAAATGCCAGTAGGAAGTACGAAAGGGGGAGCCCATGAAACTGGTGTTCACGTGGCAGAGGCAGCACTGAAATTGGTAACCTGTGGGCAGGAGGATGCTCAAGAGGAGCTTTACTACCAAACATTCCTCACTAGCATAGAGCCCAACAAGGCCACCATAAGAAGAAAGAAGGAGCAGGAAGTACTGAGATCTTTCAGGATCCTGCTGTCTTTGAGATATTTCAGATGCAGCCCTCACCCCTTTGAGCCCCAAAGGATAGAACACCACAGGAGGCCTGGCAGAATGGTGGGGACATGTAAAGCTCTGCGACCTCCTTCACTCACTGCCTTGGCTGACTTCTTGCTCGGGCAAGAGGTGCCAGCCACTGAGCCTGCACAGACTGCTCCTTACTTTGGAGCATGGCTTTTGTTTCTCTGCCTCTTAGGCTCTCCTTTCCTACCAAACAAGGGAGGTGGCCCATGTCAGTTGTTACAACAGGCTGCAGCAGAGATTGGTTTGATGTTTCAGACAGCTCTCTGACAAAGGCTCTGCTATTGGGAAGGGGCAGGGCATGCTAGCTGATGAAAATCACACAGGCTGCAAGTTGCATTTTGATCTGTCTTCACCAGAGAAGTGTGACAAGCAGCTGGGAAAGGAAGGCAAGAGCACCAACAGTCATAGCCCAGCAGTGCAACACACAGGTGTAAACCCTGAAGTCTGCTGGTACCTGACTACGTATGAATGTGCTGGCATGGCAGATCAAACAAGCCTGAGACATAGACGTGCCTCTGTAACTAGCTGGACATTTTTTCCAGCTTGCATAACTTAGTTCTAAGTGGGTTTTTTTTGTCCTGTCTGGTATCAGCAGAGGTACCATGGTGCCAGCTCAAAAACAGTTGAGGCAGATTCACTGAAGCGAGCACAAGGAGGAATGGACTGCTCCTCTGGTTTGAGGAGCTGGGGTACCCCTTGAGCATGTACATGTAATCAGTAATACCCACTCCTGTTTGTTCTTGTTTTTAGGAGGAATCATGTTTTTCCTGTGAGAACATTTCAGACAAATGTGCCAGTAAGAACTGCTGACAAGGAGAGCTCCTTGAGTGTGGGGCCCTTGCCCCTGCCTCCTATGTCTCATAACTCAAGAGCAGAGGTGTGCATAAAACAGAACAGTGAAAACTTAAAGCATGAAAGGTATTTATCAGCAGCATGCAATTCACCAGTGCAACTCCTGGCTGCAAACTACCCCCAAGATTTTGAGCTCAGGAGGATGCAGGAGGTTATTATAAGCTCCTTCTCAGCAGAGGCCAGACACTGCTTTCCCTGAGGCTTTCTTACTGGTTTCAGTAGAAAAACAAGAAGAAAAAGGGTTTTTCCAGTGGCTTTTGCAACTCTGACATAGTCTTTGAGCTGAACAATGAGCTAGGGGAGATTTTGACATTTCAGAGAAAGCTGCAGACCCATATACAGTTGCCCAAGTCTCGAACTGCACCACAGAAAGCCCTCAGAGAAAGCTTCTCTCCTCAGCCTCCAAGAGTGAAACAACACAGAAAATACGTGCTGAGCACGGTGCCTTTGGAATTGCTTACCTGTGCGAGGAGTCCCGGCTGGATCTGAAGAGGCTGGGCCCCAGGAGCCTGAGTGACAATGGGAACGGCGTTCTCCATCCGAACCGAGTACCCAGCGTGCTTCGAAGGGGAGGCTTGTAACCCTGTTCCACCAGCACAGAAGGTACAGCATAAGCCACCAGCAGCACTGCCAGGAACAGGGCTGGCTCTCAGAAGAGCCTAAAGGCACTCGCTGATGTCCACTTAAATTGCAATGTTCAGTCCCTCTGAATAATCAGCTATCAGAGTGCCACATGTTCTATCCTGGCCCAAAGATGTTCATCAAATGTTCACAAACATCATATGGCTGTAAGGGTGCAGAAAAGACATTTCCAAAGGCACTAAGGGATTAGCCGTGTTTGTGTTTTTAGGATATCTCAAGCGCATGGGAAGTATTGCAATACAATGTGCACAGGCAGAAAAGGAAAAGAGGGGAGTGAATTGCTCTTCCCCATATTCCCTGGTTTAACTAGAAGTGGTCTTTGTCAGCTCAAACCCACTGCTATATGAGAATGCTCTCTTTACACCAAAGTGGGATGGGAATCCAGAATGCCATACTCCCTCAGCCTTGATGGGGACAGGTGATTTTCTCTAGCGCAGTTTCTTGGGATTCACATTGAAAAGGCTCAAGCACACCCCAAATTCCAATCACTACTGGCTGAGCCCCACATTAGCCTAACTGAGCTGGAGGAACTTCCCTCTCCAGCACCTCATTGCATGGCACAGCCTGTGCTGCCCCCTCTAATTTGGAGCCTTCTCAAGGCAGCAAGCTGAAGATGGTCACTTACGTACTCCACTTCTGAAGTCAAACCCTTGAGATGCATTTTAACTACACAGAAGAGGTCTAGCTAAACTTCTCTAGTTCACAAGAGCTTTGATAAGCTTGCAGAACATTTAACAAGGGCCTGGAGACTAATGCACAGACAGGCTTGCAGAAATGAAGAGCAGAAGTTACACCAGCTGAACTGAGGTCTATTTAGGTAATTTCCTGCAGGTACTTGGCTAGTTTTCCCAAATTGCTACAGCAAGTAAACACTAGAATACACAGGCAGAGCTGTTTGCAGCAGGACTGGATCTGAAGGAATTGTCCTCATAAGTGCTCATGAGCATCTGTTATGGGGGAGAACCCTTGTCTCCACCAGCACCACACTCCCTGCTGTATTACCCTCCCAAGTTCCCCTTTTAGCAATCGAGTCACTGAGAAGTGACAGTATGGCCCATTACATACCTACTGATTTACTGGTATTGTGTGAGAAAGCTTTCAAGTTTACCAGAGTACGGCCAAAGAGCCTTAAACTTTGCTCAGGGCAAAGAGTGGCAAGTACCACATATTGTCCCCCAGCCCCTTCTCAGTATCAGCTGCTTCCAGCTCAGGATGTTAGAGGTGCCTGCAAGATGCTCCGCCAACACAAACCCTCCCATCTCTAACAAGCTCACTGCTCTGATTTACTAGGGCAGCCCTTTTTCCTGCCAGGTGACCTGCACTGAGGAGACTCATTTCCGACAAGAGCTGGACGAAGCAGCAGGCCCAGACCTGGTGAGGCCGTCACTTACCTTGGAAGCCTGGTGGGCAGACGATGAGGGCTTGCTGTAAGGGGTCAGGCCGGGCACAGATCTGCGCTGTTCCCGTCTGCAGGGGCATGCTCCGCTGGGCCACTGCAGCCATGGACGCCGCTGAGGGCTGGTAGAGTGCAGATTGGTAATTTAGTATGGAGACCTCGGGGTTGGCTAAGGAAATAGTGGCACTGGAGGAGGTGGGAGCCAGGTTGGTGGTCTAAAGGAATGACGGGAATTAAAACAAAAAACAAACAAAAAATGAGGGAGATGGGTACGCTGGAAGAAGCAAAATCCAAAAAATAATAAAGTAAAATAGAGTAAGATAAAATAAAAACCAAACCAAAAGAGCAGACAAGGGGTAGAACGGGACACTGAGGAGTAAAGAGACAAGGGCAGTGCTGGGGGAAGGATCACCATCTGCCTGAGGTAACCACTACTGTACCATGCCATGGGACCTCCAGCCACATGGCACTGCTTGTACTGCCCAGAGACACAGCACATTCCCTACAGCAGAACTGCAGCCCCATTTCTCACCCAACTGGCTCTGATTTGAAGCATGAGGAAGATGGGCTCAGAAAATGTTGCTATCCACAAATCACATTGTTCACTCATCATGTACAGAGCTCTAGAAGCTGCTCACATTTCTGAGGTAAAATAGACTCAGCACCTCTATGCCCTGTGAAATCTCATCCTGAGAGGGAAAATCTATTCTGGCCTTTCCTCTTAGATGCCTTGTATCTAAGATGGCACATGCCCCTTGAATTATGTTTGGAATTTGAAGTAATCAGAAGACATAACAGAAGTAATGCTAATACTTGCCAAGTCCGAACTTCACTTGAATTGTCTTTAAAATATCTTAAGAGCAGCAGCTCCAGTAGGGGATGTTTCAAAGCCAAAATAAATCAGCCCAGAGTTCTGCAAAAATCTAGAAATCTGAAGACTTTTTTTTCCTTTTAAAATGTGGATTGGATGTGGAGTCTAAAAGTTGCAGGCTACTAAGCACCTCTGCAACTGCTCTAAACAGATATTCTTAGCACGCATGCCTAGGGAGCCAGACACTACCAGACCAGAGCCCATCCCTCCCCTCTGTCCAAACATGCCAGCAACACTGCTGGAGATAGGTCAGACAACACTTCCTCATGGTGAATGTACGAACCCAGGAGGAAGCTTTGGTCAAGGTGCAGAAGAGAGCTGACTATGCATTTTGCACTGCCCTGGTTGCCACTGGACCCATGTCCACAGCCATGAGGGCTGTGACAACAAAATATTTCTTCCTTTTCCTATCTTCTCTCGATGCAGAGGCTGTGAAGTGCAATCTGCTCTTCTGTGCAACACACTAAGCAGCAACCACAGCAGCTCCCACATTTGTCATCTCAGAAGCCATAACTGGAAGGAGGCAATCCCCAGATATTTTGCGGAGACAGGAAACAAAAGATAGCCAAGATGGTATGTTGAAGAGAATTGTGAAAGGCTTAGAGCCTCTTCAAATAAAACACCCTTCCTGGAAATATCTCTACCAATTCTTCTAGGAACATTGGGCATCCTGGTTCTCCTCAGAACATGCATCCCTTACGAGAATTCAGAAATGACTGTGGATCTCCCCAGCCAACAACTGATCTTAATGTCCAGTGAAATGTGAAGAAATGAAAGCAAGTCTGCCTTTCCTACAAATAACTTTGGTAGAAATGGTGTCTCTGCCCTGCAGCTGGGACCTAGGGGAGTATGTAGCATGCATTTCTTTAGTCAGCATCTCAGAAACAGCCTAGAAAGGGAACTGGTGTTTGTAACCTCTCACACCAAGTCATGACCTATCTCTGTCTGTGCCTGACTGAATTATTTCAAAAGACCTTCTGTGATCACATGTATCAAGACCTGAGTCAAGAAGTCTGGTTTTCTCACTGACGCAGGAGCATCTTGCACATCTACACAGGCTCCTTTAGCTCCCTCGCTTTCCAAACAGCATTTCCGCAATGCCACCTGCAATCTCTAGAGTGAATCTTGAGCAGCCTGTTCCCAAAAGGCTTCAAAGCAGCTATTTCTTGAGCTTCACTCTCCTAAGTGCTCTCTCTAGAGAGTTTCCTCTCACTGCTGTAATACAGTACCACAGCAAACAACTTATCCTGATAGTCACATAAAATTTGTTAACACAGCACCCCCCACCACTGGAGCAAGTAAAAGTAATACAAAGCATGATTTGTATTAGCCAGAGCCCACCAAACTAGAGTGCAGTGTGTTCGCAGTGGGGACATACATCCCCACATCAACCATGGCCCCTGGAGTAAAAGCAATGAGAGATAAGAATAAACATTATCTCTAAACTCTTCTTTCTTGTTGATCAGTTACTGTTCATCAGTGCTGTGTCTGTTACAGAGGGTTTAAATTCATTTTACTTCAATGCCAATTTGAAGAAGAGCTGTAAGATCACAGATACTTCTGTCTGACCCAGGGAGTGAAGTACTGCTTGCTGCATTAAGGGACTAATGAGCTTTTCCCCATAGCAACTTCCCAAGTAAGCAGGATTTATCACCCCAACAACAACATAAACAACAAGGGCAACATTTCACCGTCACACAAAATGTCACAAGATTACTGCTTGCCTGAAGAAAAGAGAATGAGGAAAAGAGCAGAGGAAGGAGAGTAAAAAGGCACCATCTCTTGGCAGGCATGTTAAATGGGATGCTACTTTGCTTTTCATCTTCTAGGCCCTCCTGACATAAATGTTTCAAGCACTGGCTGCCTGTGATTGATGCCCTCACCTGGTTGTGGACTGTGTTCAGCTGGTTGTTAAAAGTCATGGTCAGGTTGGTCGATGTACTTGGGGCTACGTGGGTGATGAATGGCGTCTTGCTCTGGTTCACCGTGTCGTACATATTCACCCGCCGCTTGCAAATCTCCATGTTCTGGAAGCAGGACTTGACACTGCACGGGGAAAGGGGAGCAAGGAAGGCAGAGAGAATCAGCCAAGCGACTCACACAGGTAACAGTTCATCACAGTGGCACTGCAATAGGTCTCCATGGCAGGCTTAGCACTTTCTAGGCTCTTAAAGCCCTTTGCTACTTTATGCAGGTCTCTCTTAACTGGTGAGAGTCAGATTAGCCCTGTGCTGAAGGAGGCCAAGATGAGAGCAGCTGCCCTGGGACTCCTGGGTGCTCCCACGGGTCTCTGCACTGCAATACAAGTCACAAAAGCAAGCAATTGGTTGCTCTTTAGGGGACAGAGCAAGAACTACAAAGTGGCTATATTAAAAGACTGAAAGAGACTGAGAGCAAGAATGAAAGGTACTGGTTTTTCATGGTGATGGAGCCTGAGAGGAAAAGAAAACTCATACTTTTTTTACCTAAGTGTAAGCGTAAAGATAGTTTTACATGTCTTTTGCAAGGAAGAATTTTATTGCTCTTCATCACTGAGACCCCTAAAAAAGTCATCTTTGTTCCTTTTAAGCAGTTGTTCACTGAGAGCTGAGTCCAGCTACGCAGTTAAAACATTGCCCCTGTCTGGCTGAACACTTGTGCAGATGCTTATCTTGAAGCATGACATCTCCTCTTGCAGTCAATGGGACAATTAATATCAAAAAGTTATTCCAAAGCAGATTCCTCAGTGCCCCGAGGAAATCTGGTTCTGAGGTTATCTCACACTGAGAACTGGATCTCTGGGGGAATGATTACAGCTTCTTTCTTACACTGACTTTCCCTTAAATGTTATTGATACAGCAATGGAAATTTTGGGAAGTATCCTATTTTGTGCCCCAGTAAAGGAGATTAAATACTCTCTACATTGCTAGAGCACAGTAGGCAGCTGGTAGATGAAACTGTCCATATTTCATTAATTATAATACCAAAGCATACAGAGGTTAAGAGACAGCAACACAGTGAGCCTGGGCAACAGTGTATTTTTAGTACAATCTCACTTTTTGACATCTGAAAACCAATACAGGTTTTTCACAATTCTTCCACAGTAACTGTTTTTACAAATGTGACCTCAGAGTCTGAAACACAACCTCAGAAAGTATAAATGCATTCATTTGATTTCCATTATCCCAACACAGAAAAAGAGAAATTCCAGGCAGTTAAAATCAGCTGTATGCTGACCGTTTTGTAACACTCTAAGGTGCTGGAGGTAGGGGGTATATCCTCACATCATTTTTAAGAGACAAAGTGTCCCTTCAAAAAGAACAACCTTATATTATCCCTGAGGTTGATGAAGGGGACCTAGATATTTTTATCCCTTGTCTCTTACTCAAATGGTCACCTCTGTTCCTACAAGCAATGTCTTGGTAACTGGATCTGGCCCATAAACACCTGCAGACCAGCCAGGCTCAGGACACTGTGCACAGCTGCCCATTATGTGCATTCACTTCCAGAACTATACCTGCTGGCCACAGAACATCCAGCAAAATCAAACATTTAACAAATAAATACAGAAGGCTATTGGATCACTTCTTTTCAGTCAAGTATGAATATAATTCTCCCTGCACAAAGAAGAAAGCACTGGGAAGACTACAGGCTCTGTACACGGTGAACAGTGCGTGTTACCAAATGGTTTTATCTAACAAGGTGTAAGCTCTACAAATGCAGCACCACGTTCTCTGGCTTTACTTTTAAAAAAGGTGGGGGAGAAAACCAGCAGGGACAAAGCAAAACAGACAGAAAGTCTGAGGAGTACTCAGCAATTTAAGAGCCAGGAAGTTAAATATGTGAAATGGGAAGCTAAGCTGACTTTTCTGTCTGCTTGTAAGAAAGCAGAACAGCCCCTCTTGTGCTGCTCGAACTTGCAGCCTCTCTGAAACGTGCCACAGCAGAGATTCCTTCCAGAAGCTACAGCTTCCATATATTCTCACTTTTTCTACTGCCTGCCCAATTTACTTCCAAGAGAGATTATAGCTCCCTGCATCTTTCAAGGCTTTGATGTTTCTACTCTCCAAACCACAAGTAATCACAGACCAAAGTTCCATCCACTTGCCATGCTGGTTACAGCTTACTGCTCTCTTTGCCAGTCACCTCTTCCAGCGTGGAGGGGCTCGTGGGGTTACACACCGGCTGGCACACATTCAGTATTCAGAGACGTGATGCTGAATTCTTTATTTGGCTAAAATTCTCACTGCTATTGGCCCCAGTGATGTTTCCAATCTTTCTGGGGCTTTGCCTGAGCAGCCACAAGCGAGCACTTCAAAAATGAAGATGTGGTTTTGGAGTGTTGCGTTAGTGGAAAGATTTCTGACGACAATGCATTAGGTCACAAATCTCTCCTATCTTACACAATCGGTTGTTGCACAGTCAGAAGGACTGCTGCAAATTAAAAGACTATTGTCTATGATGCTCACTCAGTATTTTTGCTGTAATATTTTATTCATTAATGTTTTTTATATGAAACTTTACTTTCTTCCTGTTTAGCACAATCATCCCCCATCTTGTTTTAATTTATCACTTACTATCTATTTATAGGTAACAATGCTCAAAGATGGCTGTGCAGGCTAAGTCTGGGTCTACACAGATCGTGCACCCACTACCTTCTGGTAAGCAGATGCTCTTATCTTGTGATAAATGTAACAAAAAGGCAGCTACTTCGAAGGGGGAAAGCTACCTCAAACAAACTCCAAATACTGCAGCCACACATACAGGCAGGGCAGCTGACACAGTTACCTGTGGCTCTGCAGCACAAAAACATGAGCTCTGCAGCTCTTCAAGCAGCCCCCTTTAATTTTGTACCTGAGTTTCTGACAGCCTTTAAAACACTCATACAAATGGCACCCAATGAAGTAGAGCACTGTGCCAGTAATTGTTCTCCTGTCAAGGAGAAGGGACAGCCTGTGAAAGCTGCCAAGTGCTGTAAAGCAGGATGTTCAAAGCTAAGTGTCCTAAAAGCTTTGGAAAACTCCCACTATGTGTCTACCTTCTCCACTTACACCTGAGAAGCCTGTCCCTATATGAACTGGACATGGGCAGTGGGCTACGTGCAGGTATCCTGCATTTCAGGCTGCTGTGCTCTGTGGTGCAGCCTTAGGAGAAGGGGCAGTCAGGCTTAAAGACATGACTTCTTCTCATCTCATCTCCATCAGGCAGCGGAGCCCGTCCCCATTCCACACGTGTCAGACGAGGTGAGAACGTGGTATTTAAGGTGACACAGGTGGACAACAACCAAGCTAAAAAGTGAACTCCTTGTCCTGGTGCTTATGCCTGTAAAACAGCCTGCTGCAGAACAGCTCTTCCCTTAAAAAGCAAACAGCCCCAAGCTGACTCCTGGCATGATGGGAAGGTTCTGGGAGGAAGGGCTGGCTCCCCGCTGCAGGTAATGTTGATTACTCCAGTAACAATCAGGACTATATTACTTTGAAATAGACTGGTACTTTCAGCACTAATTGCATAATTTCTTCTGCATTTTAATGTAAAAATATGTAATTACTGAATATTTACATAATTAATGTAGCACACACTGCAGCGTTTTAAATGCCAAGCACCTACAACACAATTCTTGCAACCTTGAGTTGGAAATTGTCTTTTTTTTTTTTCTTTTTTTTTAAGCAGGAAACGATGAAAACTTAGGGATTAAACATCTTAACAAAGCCCCTCAGATACACTTGGTCTCCACCACAACCAGCTCTCCTCTTCAAAGCCCAAGGGGAACAAAAGCCACGTACTGTGTGCTGTGAGGGAAGTCGAGCAAGTGCGTCATGGTGACAAAAGGGTGGCTCAGAGTTTCAATGGGTGTTATCCTCTTATCCGCGTCTATCGTCAACATCTTCTTTAACAGATCTATGAACTCCCGCCGGTCTGCCTTTTCCACCAACATATCGCTTCCTTCCAAATCCGTTGTCATGTTTACCTAAAGGAGAAGGGACAGGAGTGAGTGCCAAAGGGGAAGAGCAGATGGTCAGGTCTCCAGCAAACTGTGTTTACTCCTTGTTGGAGCACGTTGGTGCCCTGTGAGCCTCCCTGTCTAAAGGAGTAGCTGCTGACGAGCCACGCCAGACTCCGTGGTGGCCACTCATCTGGCTTGTGCATGTCACATCTCCAGACAGACTGTTAAGTGTTCAGCTCGCCTGGGTCACTGGCTAATGAAACACTTAGTCACTCTCCACTGAAGATGAACAGCTTCCATGTGGTAGCAGGCAAGCTCTGATAATCACAGTATTTATCATACACTGTGCTATCAGATACTTATCTATGTGTCCAGTGAGCAAAAAATATATAAAATACATAAAAATCGTCAGTAGGTTTATGAAAAACATCACATTCATGTATCAGGTGCCAGGAAAAAAAAAAAAAAAAGACTTGTCACATTATTTCATGAATTATCCAGTCTCCTCTGATTCCAGACCTCCATTCCTGCATGCTTACATGTTTTATTCACTACAATGTCTAGACCTTGCTAGCACAAACCCCAGTTTGGTGCTAGTGTTGGGCCAGTCTGGAGACTGGTTTGTCAGCACAAACTCCTGTCACAAGAGTGGTTATGCTGGGATTAGCTCTCACAACAATATGGAACTGACACTGAATTAGTACTTCCCATTCTTCCCCCAGCTAGAGATGTTTTACAGCGAGCACACTCCTCTGTGCCCATGGTGAATATTTCCATTGTCACCCTTTAACGAATGGAAATATTAAAGCACAGACAACCAAGTGACTTGCCAGCAGTCATACAGAAGAGCACTGGAGAGAGAAGAGAAGAGAAAACCCAGGATTTCAACATTCAGAGATGTGCCTCAGCCACTTACCAAGGCTGCTTTACTACAGCACACACACCCCTGTGTGCAGTAACCCCCGCAAAGTAGCACGCAACAGCTAATTTGGTAGGCATAATCCTGGTATTTTTCAGAAGCTGACCCAAGAACAGGATACATAGAGAACTTAGATAATTCCCTTTTGTTAGTGTTGCTGGAAAGCATGTGAACAGTCTTGCTGGTTACTCACCAATGCTCTTACCTGTGCCATATCATCCAAACAGTTGAAAATATACTTTCTTGCTTCCTTTGACTTAATCCCCGTCTCTGCCTCATGATCATCTGGCGTCTGCTCAAAACAGGACACAGGTATTGACCAACACTGCCCTGCAACCAGCTGCAGATTATGTGCCACTTCCCACATGTGCCTCATCCTGTCTTTATCAGGGACCATCGTGTCCCTCTTGCCTGACCAGACACCATCTACACAATCTCCACCACATTTATGTGACGTCTTACATGACACAAGGTGATTTATCTCTTCTATTTGACCTCTGAGGGCCCTCCCAACTATGGGGGGTCTCTTACATCCACCCTGGCATAAGGTGCAGCATCCCATCCCAGGAGCCCACTGGCCTCTCTCCTTAAGGACAGCATGCAGCCAAACACGCTGGCACAGGACACTCAGGGCTCACCTGCTTTACTAGTAGTTTTGATTGCAGAATTAAAATGCTTGCCTTTTTTTTCCCCCTGCAGTGAGCTAGACATCAGAGCAAAAGCTGCCCACTACAGGCCAATTCATTGACTACTTAGAGGGAGATTTCCAGGTCAACGCTGGACTTAAATTTCCAACATCACAATGCCAAGCAGGTGTATTATAGGCTCCAAATTTTGGGGATGGCAGTTTTACCTTGAGCAATACCCACCCCTATGTCTGTGCTGCACTGCAAAAAGCAGAAACTTAGGTTCTAAGGTGACCTGAATGTTTCCTCACTTCCAACCAACAGCTGCTAGGTAAAAGAAACAAGGGAATGTCTTCCTACCTTCAGCCTCCACAAGGGATACGGTGAGTCTGTATCCCTGTTGAAAAACCTCGTGGTCTTTGTCCCTGCACTTAACAAATACTCTGCTGGTAAGCCCTGCGTCTGTGAAATGTAGCGAATCTGTAAGAGAAGGATGAGAGGTCACTGTTTGTCCTGTGAAGATCTCTGGAGATCTTCCTTGAAGGAGTGCAGGAAGAATTTGAACTAACAGAACAGACAAAAAAAGAAAATGTAGCACATAGAAAGACTTCACCCCAAAAAACTCAGTGCAAGGAATGAGAGGAAGAGAATTTCTGTATGGAATTCCTTCAATTTATCACATACATCACTAGAAACTCACCCTTAGAGTGCATTCCCACAAGGCCTAAGGATGAAAAGAGGAAAGTCCCTAAGTTTCTAAAGATCAAAGAGAAGGACCCACACAGTGATTTCAATGGGATGTCTCAACACTTTGCACCCTCTCTTCTCCAGGAAGTCAATTCAGCAAATTTGGTATTTGCTCTCTAACTTTTGCTGGTTTTCTTCCACCTGAGCACACAGCCTGTCCTAGGAGCAGTTTGAAGTTCCAAACAGAGGATTATGAAGTGACTAGCTTTGAACTAAGGTGAAATATACACTCAAGCCAACTGACGCCCTCATGGTATGGAAACTACTTGTCTCTACTGACTACATGATGTTATTTGGGCTGCATCCACAAGCATGACCTCATTGGCACCCATACAGCAAAAAGACACTCTATTTGTGTTTCCAGGATCTCAAACTTTTATTTATTTATAAAGGAGAAAGGGTCTGTGATTACACAATTAAAGACCAATGTCACACATGCCTGAGGTACCACACAAAACCTTAACTTTGGCACCTCCTGACTCCTGAACGGCTTCATTCTGAAAAATTGCTGCAAACTCTGCAAAACTACTAAAGCCAGTCACCTACTCTAGAAAATTCTAGGGAAGAATGCAAAGTGTTTTTGAGAGAAGAAACAGAGACTGATAAAAACATTAAATAAATAAAGGCATGAAAAGCAGCCGTGGTTTCAATCACTTCCAAGCACTCAGGCCGCAGTTCACTGTGCATGGCTTGCTCAGCTCTGCAGCTCTTTAGGTCCATCAGAGCTCACACACCTGAGAGGCACCAGGATCCTGCCTGCAGCCAGTGCCAGCGCTGCAGCCAGGGGCCAGCATCAGCCCTTACCCCTTTCCCAGCTCCCCAGGAGCCCTCGTCACACTTTACCAGAGGAAGCTTTCTTAACTTTTTTAACTGGCAGTTAAGCTGGCCAGTAAGGTGATTTCTTTTTCAGCTGTGTGTTTTATGGCCTTTGGGGTGCAACAGGGAAGAGAAAGAAATCTACTCTTCATGCTCGGTATGTGATTTTCAAACGCTTGTAAGTTTCTCCGCTACATCTGATTTCCTTTAGAGTCACTAACAGCCCTGCTCTTTGCTGCACATTATTTCCCCTGCCAAATTTTACCTTTAGAGCTCTGAATAAAAAAATACTAGTTTCAAAAGAAAAGTCAAGAAAACATTTCACTGTGTGAAAAACTTATTTATTATCCTGCCTTTTTTTTTTTTCTTTTAAAAAAAAATATTTCCTAAAAGAAAAAAAGACCCTTTTCAGGCTGTATTTGCAGACAGCTAAGATCAGCCTGAAGAATACTATGGGAATGCAAAGTATTCTACAGCCCTGGCTCTAGCTGCTGCTGCATTATCGCTTTTAGGTCTACAAAAAGAGCATAAAATCCTATAGGGAGAAAAGGGACGACAGCTTATATTAACTGGAAGCCTACATCAATGCCAACGTCCTCCTTCTTGTCATTGCTTCTAATATGCACTCTCATAAAAGGGGTTATGAAATGCAGCTGAGTTTGTGCAGTTTCTTCTGACAAATAAGGCTTTATACAGCACTTGCTGTTGGAGCAGAGACCGGGTGCCTGCTCTGCTCAGTGAGGAGAGACATGTACACAGTCTCCAGTCAATGGCAGCGTTGACTCTCAATTGAGACTTCACTCAGGCGGCCAGGCCTTAAAAGCCAGCGAACCAAGCTGCACACTGGTTACCTGGAATAGATTCCCAGGTGCATGATGACAATGTTGACTTGGGAGAGCAAAAAACACAGATCCATCATTAGCAAAAGTGAAGAAGTTGGCATCTGTTCATTCTGACAAGAGAAGGGAAGAAGATGTGTGCACTTACCAGCACCCAGGGCAATATCCACACCCACCTGATCGTACTCTGAAGCTCCTGGGTACAAGGGCCAGCCCAAGAACAGCTCTGCAATGACACATCCCAATGACCACATATCGATTGCTTCACAAAAGGGTAAACCGAGGATGATTTCAGGGGCTCTGCAAAGGAAGAGGTCAGAAAACATCAGCAAGGGGGGCAGGACGGCTCGGCTGGTGTAGGGCAGCTGGTGCCCATTGTGGCACTCACAGAGCTGCTACCAACAAGTGTCACTGCTCTGACAGAGCTGAGGGACACACTGGTCACTGGCACAGTGCCTGCTAGCCAAACGTTAGTTGGTGAATATTTATCCTTACAGAAGAGTACTGTGGCCATATACAGCCAAGAGACAGCCCTACATTTGGCAGCATTTTGTAAAGGAGAGAACTACTGCTGCTTTCATCCAGCAAGTGGGAATATGAAGGCACCCAATCAAGGCTCTCAGGCCCAGCTCACTGTCCTGTGGAGAACTGTGCAGATCTCCTGCAGGGAAGCATCCTCTGTTCACACAGCTCCGTGGGCTCACAAACAGCCAGACATTAAATAATCATTACAGGACTGGTATAAAAGGATTACTGACTTTTTAAACAAATGGCCGTAACATAAACATAAAACAGAGAAATAATGTAATTAAATCTATTAGACCTAAGCCTTTTCCTCAGGAGGAAGTAGCCAAGAAGCCTTCCTTTCCCAGTCTGTCCCAGGCGCCTGATTAGATTTCCCTTTCAGCCCAAGCAGCCAAAATGCAGCACCTCTCTGGCTATGCATTTATTGCAGTCTCCAGGAGATGCCACCAAAGCACCTCTGCTCCCTCCCCTTCCAGGGGGAACCTGTCCCACTGCCCTGGGGTGGTTGGAATCCTTCTCCACTGATGCTGAAAAGGTCTGTAGGATGAGGTTAGATGAACTCGCTCAACTCCAGCGGCCAAGGTGAGGTGAGTCCTGACCTATGTGCTCCAAACATTCTGCGTTTCAAAAACTTCTGTGTGGAAGAACCAAAAGTATTTTCCAAATACTGAAAACCTTGTACACGCAAACACCTTCCTTACTTATCCCACCTCTGCCTAGATGTCCACATGCAGTTATGTGACACAATTCCTATTTATACAAGGATCTCCTAAAGATTCTGTCCTGTTCTTCTTGCAACGCTGCTGAAGCCCCAGCTTCTGGTTTCATGGTACGTACAGCAGGAAGAATAACTTACTCTCCCATAATCCTCTAACTATAAAGAAAAAAAGAGCAGAAGACAGATAAAAAAACCACACACTGCTTTAAAATGTTCATAATTTTAAATATAGCCTTGGGATTTCTTGGGCCCTCATGCATATTTTGGGAATGCCTGGAGCTGGCTATTGAGCAAATCAAGTGCCACCATCCAAAGCTTGAAATAGGACCCATGGTTCCCAGTTCCCCATCTGTCATCAGGATAAGATCTGACACTAGTGAGATCATACTAAGGATTACCAATTGCAGTGGAAAATATTATGTTTTAATCACGCCATTACACAGTCATGTCAAGACAAGTCTTTAGCCAAGAAACCAAGCAAAATGGTAATTTTTTTTCCAAAGAAACAAAGACCCTGTAGCAAGAATCCATACCCCGTCTTCAGTCCACCAACTCCTCCAGTTTTGGGGGGACTTGTAATGATAAAAGTCCCAAACTACCTCTTCTTAAACCAGAAATGCAGAATGTAAAAATTACAGGAAATCCTGGGATTTTAAAGTTAGAATTCTTTGTGGCATTCCCACAAAAAAACTAGTCAGAAACTTAAAAAGTGGCTACATTTAGCCCTTCTAGCTTCCTCTGTGCTTGTCATCGTCATACCCTACTGCTCTTTAGCTCACTGTGATAAACTTTTTGTTCTAACAGCAATCTCTCCTCATGAACAAGGGGTTAATTTTCCTCTTTTCCTTCCCATTCCGTCATCCCGTCATCCCTGTCATCCCTACACACTAGTCGACACCTAGACAAAATGCAGAGAGAAAAAGACAGCTATGGTGACCTGAATCTCATTACTATGTAAATCCTGCATTCAAAGCCATCTGCCTCTCCCTGCCTGCCTTCCACATTGTGAACGAAATGTCCCCGGTCACTAATGAGAGCTCAGCCACGAATCGCCTGAACTTCAAATCCCTCCCACTAACTCAAGTGGAGGGGTGGACTACAGGGATATTCCCAACATGATTTTGTGTGGAAAACTCCCTGTTCACAGAAAACACTTGCACTGCTGTCATATGCAGCGCACACCTCCTTTCTTCTCTCCCCACACTTATGCTGCCAACACCTTCAGACCCCTGCAAGAAGGGATGACCTAGAATTTGAGGTTCCAAAATGTCTTTTTCTTTTTTTTGTCTTTTTTTTTTTTTTTTTTTTTCTCCCAAGTCTTTAGCTGTCCAGTGGGTTTTCCTGAGAGCTCCACTTTCTGGAGTGCAGGAATTAGGAGAGAATTTATTTTTTACATGCAGAAGAAATTTTCCATCTCTGCAATTGGGAAGAAAAGCACTGATCAATGTCCATATTATTTAAACACATAAAATGTAACTAAACAGAACACCACTCATTCTATGAATTCTAACAATGGTGAGAATGCCTGTGAGAAGGGACTGTATCTAGGGGCCTTATGTACATCACAGCCACCAGTTGCTGTGGTTTTCTCACAGTCTTCACATCCTAACTGTGATTTTTCCATGGAGAGGGAGTGGCCTAAGACAAAGGTCTTGTTAAGGTAATTAAGCAGTCATTAAGACAGCTCAAGAGCAACAGGTAGTAGACACCACACAGGCTGCCAGGTTTTCAGCCAACAGATACCTCCTGTTTGCTGTGTGTAAGAAGGAGCTGCAGTCACCAGGAGCAGTGCTCTGCCTGCTTGAGATGGCCAATACCAAGCATTTTGGGGCAGGAGCTCTGTAATGAAATAATCTGTCCATTGATAAAATACCTCTGAACCTCTACTGTGGTGGATGTTGTTCTTTATGCTCAGTTATGGATGCATACATCCTTCTGTACATAGGATCTAATGTGCAACTCTTCTCTTTCTTAACATAAGCATGTCAGTTTTTTAAGACAAGGTGAGATCTTGACTTCCATCACATGTTGTGGCACAGAGTTCCACAGGCAACCTTCTGCTTTCAATAGCATCCTAGCTCAGCTGTTTAAAGCTTGGTTTTCCTTCACCAGGTTTAAATTTGTCACCTTTCACTTCATGTTCACATAGATTGGTCTAGAGGTGAAGATGGAAGTGATTGAATCACCTGTCCTTTAACACAAGCTATTTTTATAGCTCTGCCCTGTTCTCCCATGTCTGCAGCAGCTTCTGGCTTCTCAGTGTACCATCCCATGGATGTTTCAATCCACTTCCACTGCCTGACCTTACAACTCCTCTTCCTGACATGACTGCTTGGAGACAGGCTGAACAGACCTAGAAAGAGTTAAACACAAAGACATTCCCCAGACTTATTTTACACTATTTGCAGAATGCTTTCGCGTTCCAGTCTTCCCTAAGCTTAATATTTTGTTTGCTTTTGGAGTGACACGAGGCATTTCAGCAGATGTTTTATCTGGGAGATCCTCTGAGACACACAGTCCTTTCTCCAGAGAAGCTGCAGTTAATTTAGGACACAGAATTATGCAGAAATAGTTCATTTTTTCTCTTCCAGTGTTTACTGCCTTTCAGTACGGCACTGATCTGGCATAATGTTTCCTGTAATCTAGATCAAGTCCTTTAAATGCTCCTCACTCTTTTCTGTAGCCTAACCTAAGCAAGTCTGTGATATCTGCATGCTTGAACACTTCACTACTGGTCCAGCACTTTTTACAGATAATTAATACATTAAATAACTCTGGTCCTAAAATGTGCATGCAGTCCACTCCACAACTGACCCTTGTTTTCCTAAAAGCACTCAGATTTAGTTCAGCATTAAAGATGGTGTAATTCTCTTTCCAAAAAGTAAAGAAAACAGTTTCCATGCCTTAACCAGTTCTTGTGTTAGATTTCTCCACTCTGCATCTGCTAACACTGTGTAAAAAGGGAAGATGCCCTATGAAAGTGTGCACATCCGAGTACCGCAATCATAAATCAGAAGGACGATTCACATGGCAGGAGACCCTCCCAAACAGCACAGAGATCTTCAGCAGATCTCTCTCCATGACTGCACAGAGAAAGATTTGCTGTACCAACAATACAGGTTTTTTAACACAGACTCACCAAACCTTTCGATTGTGGTGAGGACCTTGTCTGACAGCACACAATGGAGCCAGCTGCCAGATACCTCAATACATGCAAGAACATCCCCATTTCCTGCTCTCCACCCATTTCTTGGCTGTGCATCGGCAACACTCTTGGCACAGTAACTCCTGACTCTAGTACAAGACACACAGAAGGAAAACAGAAAACTTTGCCCTCCTGTCCTTCCTCTCCCATGAGCTGCCCTCGATGTCTTCCAACAAAAGGCACTCCCCTCCTGCATGCACAGGCACAACCTGTTCTACAGCTCATACAAATCTCACCATCACAGACCAAAGGCTTAGAAACCACCTGCCACCAGCCTGGGAAAGACTGAAGAGCCCTGCCAAGAGCTTCTATCTCCAGGACAAAAGCAACCATCCCCACTTCCCACATCTCCTACCCCTTTCTGACCAAATTACTTGCCTGGACAGCAATGAGTGACCTGTTCCTCGGCTCAGCAGTGAGTCCAGTCAGTCCCCCATCCTTTGGAGCCCAGCCTGAATGTGCCTGTGTACACCAGAGTGCTGCCAGTGCCCCAGGGTCCCCGTGCTGGCAGCACCCACAGGTCCCCAGAGGCAGAAGTCCCATCTCATCATTTGCTTGCACCTCACACACGACCCCGTCCTGCTTTCAGGCCTGCTGCTGGCAGAGTATTTACTTTAGCAACCCTGCTTTGTGGCAGGGTAATTTCATTGTCTGGTGTTTCTGTCAGGAAAATTAATTACCAGTCTAGCTTGCTGGCTTTTTCACCCACACATCACAGGACATTAAAAACAAATGCCAAAAAAATTCATTTGCACGGACTCAGATTCAGAGAGCTGGGCTCTTTCTGAATATTAAAACTTCCCTGCAAAGTGCCTTCCTCCAGGGATAATTTACCACCTCTGGTAGGGTCCCATGGCCAAGAGTGATAGTCTCAGCAGAGTCCTTCATGGACAAGTATACACATCAGACAAAAATATAACTCCAGACTTGAGACTTGCTGGCACCTTGAGCAGAGAGTGCTCCTGCTTCCAGAGGAAGGTTGGGGGCAGCTGCAGGCAGTGCAGACAGACCTGAAGTGAAGATGTCTCTGAGCTGGTACACACAGCTCCTGTTTCACCCTACCTGCTTGAGTCACCTGCTAAAGCCTGAATTCCAGGAAGCAGCAGCTTTCACATCTCCACTCAGGAAGCTCTGGGCAGAGAGGCAGGAGCTGAGCTCCTCTGCCCAAGCAGGGATGCACTGACCAGCTGCACAGCCAGGGCTTCACCTCACTCAGGGCTGGCTCATGCTCTCCCATGCACCAAGATACCTCTTGTGAGGACAAGGAACTGCATCCTTTGTGTGTCTTACAAAGGGGTTTTTATTCAAGTGATGGAGCTCTATCCTCCTCTCAGAAAAACCCTTTCTTAGGCATCTTTATGGGCTCTTTCTCATACCTGCTCACTTGACTCTTTTGTATTCTGTGGAGGTGTCCATCTTTTATTGCCATGTACTGTAGAATGAAAAGAACCTTTAACTCTAAGGTAATGGAGGTGGAATGCACAGAGAATCTTTTTTTTTGTTCCTCTGTACCTCTCAGACTCTAAATAATTTCTAAAGTGAAAGGATGTAAAAGGAGAGAGGCTCATATTCTGGAAGTAAAAGGTTACAGTTGCTATTTCCCTCACCCCTCCACCTCTCCACTCACACAGACACCCGGAAGGGATGCAGACATCAGATATGGATGACCCCCAGACTAAGGCCATCCTCTGCTCCAGGGCTGGGCATCTGCAGACTTTTGTGTCTGTGATAAAGACAGCCACCAGGCCCAGAGCTCAACACACCTACAAGTACCAACAGCTCCTCCTTGCTCACTCCCCATGGCAGGCAGGGGACAGGAGAGCAGCTCTAGGCCCCACTTGTGTCACTCAGCAGGGAAATTCTGGGCTCACCCTCATTGCTGGACTTCTGCATTACTCCTGCATCCCTGAGCAAGGGACAACCCTGGGAGACTCATCCCAGAATATGCAGGCACACTATGCCTTTCAGATTCCAGAATAAAGTTTCAGCCATGGGGAGGCCAGTCAGCTCAGGTTTATTCCTGAGTGAGGGAAAGGACCACAGAGGAATGCCACCCAGTTGGTCACAGGATACTGTTTGCCCACAAAGATGCGTTGCTTTCAATGATAAAGAAGGACAGTGCCACTATATATGAAATACAGGGCCTTCTAGCAGGCTCTGTATTTCACAGGTCAAACACAGGTGCACCTGGTTTCTGGGAAGGACTGTGCGTGTAGCCAGAGCCATTTCCAGGGCTGCCAGACCACCTATACAACCACCACTAGAAAGAAGAGAGCTCCAACACTGCACTGCTCACACTGCTCTTGCCCATCCCTCAAGATCAGACTGCAACACTTCGAGAAATATCTGAATCAGCTCAAAAGACTGGAGGCTGGATCCACTCAGCCCTCGGTGATGGTTTATGTTACAGGACATAAATATGAACTGGAGGCTGGTAAACCAGTGAGGTACCGCAGGGGTTTATCCCAGACTGGTGTCATGTAACATCTTTATCCCTGACCTAAGGAGGAGGCAGAGTGCATTGTCATACAGTTTATGGGTGATGCCACACTGAAGAGACCTGACCATGCACTTGGGGGCAGGGCTGCCACCCAGAGGGACCTGGACAGGCCAGGAAAAATGCCAGGTCTGGCCCCTGGGACAATAAAGCACTGGTGACAACTGGGGAGCTGCTCAGCTGGAATGGCCATGAGCACCTTGACTCGAGGGGCAGTGGTCTAGAAAGGAAGACCCCTGCTGGTAGGACCAACAGCCTCCCTGGAACAAGACCAGCAGACCAAGGAATGAGGTAACCCATCTCCAGCCACATCTGGACACCTGTTTGCTCGGAGGATCCCAGTGGGTGGGTGAACTGGAGCAACCTCCAGGGGAGGGAGAACTATCGTGTCCATGACAGCAGCCTGCCCCTCCTCCTCTGCCACATGGGGAAAATGGTGCCAGGCTCTTCCCTCAGGTGGGCAGCAGAAGGCAGAGATGACAGACGAACCAAAACAGGGGAGGATCCCTCTGGGAATGGGGAAGACACCTCCACTGTGCAGATAAATGAACCACCAGCACAGGCTGCCCTGAGGGACTCCGCAGTTGCTATCCTTGGAGGCTTTTAAGATGCAGCAAGATGAAGTCTTGATCTTGATCTCATAGCAGACTCTACCTTGACCATCAGGATGGACTAAATGACCTCTCAGGGCCCCCTGTCGTCTGAATTTCTCCAACTCTACAAGGCTCAGTAACCATACATTCTTCAATAGGAAGGTCACCAAGATCCTCCTACACACAGGAGTGTGTCCCGTGGTATAGGTGCAGGTCCCAGGGTGTTTTAATCTTGTGTACATACACACAGGTCTGTCTTTTAAAAACAGAGAGCAAGTTACACAACAATTACTTCTAAACCTGACTGGAGTAATTATCAACCAAGCCTCTCATTGACAGTTAAGGCTATTTAATAGCAAATAACTCACAGAAGCATACTAGACTACCCACCAGCCCTGGCCACTGCTCACGTTCCACCAGGGTGCTGATTGGGAAGGGTGAAAAAACTCCAGAGGATGGTGTCAGAGGAAGACAGGGCTAGCCTGAACCTCAGGAATCCACCCACTCCCTCCCTGCCCCAATCCTGGGCCAGCCTGTGTCACTCCTGGCAAGCATTCAGCTAGCCTGTCTTAGAGACCTCCCATGGTGGAGCATCCAGAAACTCTGCCGTGCCCCAAAGGACCTCACCCCTTGTAATTTTAAGGAATAATACAGCTGTGCATAGCTGACTTTATGTCATGCTTAATTACAACTTGTTGTCAATCTGGCATCTATGTAATACATATGGAAAAACATAATTTAATACATCTCACTTGACTTTGCTTATACCTGGCTTTCTGCCAGGCTGCACCTCCTCCCTCTCCTCACTCTGCCTCGGCCCAACACATACTCAGTACATCTAACCTTGTCTCTTTTTCTCTCTGCCTCACTATGTCTGTCTCCTTTTTCTGCTTCATCTTCCTGCTCTCTTCCACACTTACTGTGGATATCCCACCCAGGAACCCCCTACCCCTGTGAAGGGGGTGCACACCCTGCACCTGGAAACACAACCCTGTGCTGCTATGGGTTTGCATCCATCTGGAAAAACAGGGAGTCACAAAGACACCTAGCAGGCACTCCAATAGGATCCCCCTGCTCGCTGCCACCATCCACATGAGGCTCTTGGAAAAAGCAATTTCCATAGGTTAATCCTGGAAGACTTTTAAGTAAACCACACTTACATATCAAGCACTTTGCCATCCCTATGCATCTTTCTTGGGATTAAGAAAGCTGGATTCAGCCATGAACAAAGCCTGGGTTTAAATGGGGAGGGAGGGGTCCCTGCTGGGAGGCTCTGCACCTCTCTGCTCTCCTATATACATGGTAAATACATTCATTTAGGTTAGGGCCTTAAAGAAAACCTCCTGCTCTCTTCAGCAAGAGCATGTGAGAAAATAAATGACTGAAGCCCAGGGCTGGAGAAGACAGTGCAGCTGTTTGTGGAAACAAGACAAAAGATTTAGAAACATTTGCTTTTTTCCCCCCCTCTCCCATGTCAGGCTGTTTACAGAAACCAAGGGATGAAATTTTGCAGACAAAACCACTGAGAGCAGCCTGTCAGTCTCGAAGGGAAGGAGAAAGGGAGGGAGAGGGAGAGGGAGGGGAGCGTAGGCTTCTTTCAGGATTATGGATCATTGCTAAATTGCTCTATCAATTATTAAACCCATCACTCAAAGCGCAGTAACCAAAATATAGCAGATAAAGCCTTTCTCATCCACTCTCTACCAGCTGCTCTCCTCCTCCTAAAGCCAGAGGGGAATGAAAATTCCCACAGTTTATATTTTATAAAGATAATTTTCCCTGTGCCTTGAAAATAAAAGATTTTCCGGACAAGGTACAATGGAACCGAGCCCATGGCGGGAAGATATTAAAGGAGGAATTACCCTTTTGACTAACAGACCTAAGGAATAAAACAAAATCTCTCCAATCAATATTATTTCTTAACAATGACAGGTTCAAACATTTGTCTGTAAATAAATGAAGAAGCAGGCCTCAGCCATCAATACCTGTTAGCTGTTGTTTGCTCTTTGCCATTGCTGCTGGACAGACCTGAGATCCACAGCAGTGTGAGCATGGTCCCAGAAAAGGACAGGACAAAGGGACACCTGGTCTGGCCAGTGGCTCTGAGGAGAAGGAAACTGCAGCCATGCATCCAGGGTGTCACAAGAACCCTGGGTGTGCAGCGCTGAGAAGGATCCACACAGCGGGAACAACCAGGACTTGACATCCAGCTGGAAAGGGTTTGGATGAACCTAGTGATTCTGTGATTCTGTGAGGTTTTTAGCAGCTCTACAGGCACTTGCTGGAAGCATTTACCATATGCATCATCTGAAGCAAATGCTTGAGTCCTGGCAAGAACCTGGCTGTAGCTCAGGTAAAACATGCACTTGTGTTTTGCTGAACCTGAATCCCCTAGCTGTGATTGAGCTGGAAATCATAAAAGGCAAAAAAATGCCAGTAAGCCAAATAATGGGAAAGAGAGCCAGGTCCTGGGTTTGACCAAGAGCCTCCTGAGCTTGTCACAGCCAAGCATCCCTGGAGGAAGCCCTGCTGGACTGACCACAATGACACTCACCTCTTTGCACTCAGAAGTGCAGGACTCCATAAACTTGAGAGGAGGTGCACAACACAGAGCACCAGGACCATCACCCCGGGGGTCAGCAGCTCCACGCTGAGCCACAAGCACAAAAACACGCACAGGGGGTGATGCAACAGCAGCTACATTCAGCACAGCGTGACCTCTGGTTGTTCTCCCAAACAAAGGGCCATGCGTGGGGGGAGGGTCAGGGCTTCCCCAGGTTATGGAAGAAATCAGAGAATAGAAAAATCATAATTTGAAAACAAAAGCCCTATCCATGCCAGGCAGTGAATGGATGAGCCGCAACGTATTGGGTGCAGAAATCCCCTGAAGGAAGCATCTGATCAAGAGGGGAAGAATGCCAATTATGTGCTCCCATTCATGCCACTGCAATGAAAGCATAATTCTGACTCTGCTTTCTGACCCGCAGTATGCAATTTATGCAAATCCAAGCTGTTCCCGCTTCCCTCAGAGCCAAGTGTCCACCAATGCCAGAGCTGGCTCTAACTTTTTGTTTTCCTTTTCAAATCTATTGTTTTCACTGCTGAATATTTAAGACCTTTTGTTGTTGCTGTTGCATTTCTTTGGAAATGAGATAATAATTGAAAAAATCCCACAGCACACAGAAACAAACAAAAGTTGACTTCTCCTCTCTCCAGCCGTTCTGCCACGCTCAGTTCCATCCCAAGCCCTTATCGTTCCAGCCCAGAGCCTTGCCACGTATTGGCCAAGTGAAGCTTCTCATGTCTGATCTGCAACGCTCCTGACACTTTTGTTCACGGCAAATACTGAAAGTTGCACCAAGCTGCATGGTGGTTTTATAGGATTAGCCTGAATACTGAGCCAACTGTCAATACAAGGCTCCAAAAGATTTCTATCCCTGGCAAACACGGATATGAACCAGACTCAGGCCATGATCCTAAGATTGGCTTCACAGAACAAGTAGCAGGTCTGAGGCTAAAAATATCAAATTACTGCAGCCTTCCTTTATTTTTTTTTTTCTTTTTTTAATCATGTCTACTGGCTGCCTTCTTTTTTTATAAGTAGAAGAAGACAAAGACAAAAATGAAGTATTTATCCTGCCTGCTCCTTGGAGAAAGGAGCATTGCCCTTTACTTATCTCTGAAGAGCCACACAGATTTAATATTATTATTAGCCGCAACTGTTTGTATTTCTGTAGCACACAGAAGCCCCAGCAGAGCCCGGAACCTCACAATGCTAGATGCTAAAACGTGGTAAGGGACTGTGTCTGCTCCAGAGAATTGATGATCTAAGACGATGTGTGGTGACAGGGGAACAGATTGGTGGAGCACTTTGCCCAAGATCATACAGTGAGAGCACAGCAAAGCCAAGGAAAGAAGCGGGGTCCTTGTGAACAGTGTGCCGTATCTATCAGACCACGACTTCTACTCGTTATAGCTGGGAACAACAACAATAATACATGGATTTGAAGGCTCTTTCTAAAGAGATGGGTATTACTGAGGTAAGGCAAATTTTAGATCAAAATGACCTGTAGATATCACCCAGTAAGACAGCAGCCATGCCGGGAGCAGCGCATGAAATCCAAGGCCCACATTTAAGCCCCGCCAAGTGAGTCACAGCACCCTGCTAACACTCCAAGGACCTGTTTGCTCCGCACAGAGTTTAAGGAAAAGCCTGGGAATGCCTGCTCATCTGCGTGGCAGGGAACAGCAGGGACACCTCGGAGCTGCCCCACTTGGCTATTCCTGCTGCAAGAAGTTGAAAATTTCCACTTTCAACTCAAGCCCTACTTGAGTCAGCATGGAGCAGGTGACAACAGCCCCCTGCACAAGCAGCGGGGCACAGCACACACTGCGGAATCACAAATCCACTCTGAATTTAATTTATTTTTATTACATTTCTATTAGGGTTAACATCTGGAAGTGTTAACTAGAGCCCTACTGTACTAGATGATGTAATAATTGCAAGAAAACAGTCCCTGCACTAAAAAACTTGCAACCTAATTTAGGATCCCTCATCACCCTGGAAATAAAAGCTCTGGGACTTGCTGCTCAGCATCTGCTAAGACAGGATCTGCAACCAAGCCTGAAAAAAATGCAATCCCTGACCCATTGGGGTGAACACTATGAGCCTAGATCCTGCAGATACCATATTTTAGGGCCAAAGACTGCAATTGCTCCCTTGTCCAGTGATGGAAGAGAGCCCTTGTAGCTGTAGCAGAGGAACAACTATCACTTTAACTGTTATGTCACACATCTCAGTGGAGCCAGACAGAAAACCAGGATAGCAGCAAGAACGCAAGTGTGCTGTGCAAATAGTCCTGAAGGAAGCATGATGCTTGCAGGAAGAAAGGCACCACTTCAGAAGAAAGACTTTTAAAACAAAGTCTTCTGCAAAGTTAAGTTTGTTCTTTATTTAAAAACATCACATAGAAAACTCAATTGTTCTCTAGTGCATCTCTGTACCAAATCAAGAACCTAAATTCAATCATTAAAGTGTGAAGCTGATGAATTTAAATCCATAGTAAGTGCAAATTTCAACACAATTTTAAGTAAGGAGTCGCTCCCAACACCTTCATAACATGTCAACACATAGTCATATATTTGTTTCTGGGACTCTTCAAATGTCTCCTTTTACTGTTTCATTTTTTTCTTGCCAAAACAAGTTCTTAAAGCTATCCCAATCTTCTGAAAAAAACATAAACATTTTCCGCATGTTAAAATCTAAGGTGGCTATGACAGAAATTTTGGAGAGATAAATCTTGCAGGGAAAAAAAAAATCATACAAAAGAAACTTTTCACTATACATAAGGGGAATCTGAACTGATTCCCATCTGATTAACTTCTAATTTGTCCCTGGATCACACTGCAGTACGGATGTAATTTTTTAATTTCACTCTTTTGTAAGTAGCCAGTACTGTCCTTGTAGAGGGCAAAGAAATCCCCATATATCAGGAATTCTTCTGGCTGGGAGGAAGTTTAGTAATAACTCCAGAGAAATAAATACAACAATCAAAATTACTTCCCAGGACATGAAGGCAAAGATCCACCCTTTTGTGAAAGAAGGGGCTGTCTTATGTATACATTCCTATCTTCAATTATCGTGACTGCCTGTAACATTTAGCTCTCTGTTAAGTCAACTGCAGGGTTCAAGAACATTTCCTGGCATTCTTCACATTTTTTTCACATGTTGCAATTTTATCTGGTGTGTATCATATGCTTCCCCCCGAAATGCCTGAACTGAACCCTCCTCCTGACAGAGGAGTTCAGCCTCCCTAAACCTGAAACCCCATCATTTGAGAGCTGTGTTAGCAATGCTCTGAAAAAACAGAGCAGGTTTGGCTCTGATAGGTAAAACCACAGTATGCTCACGCAGCAGGGGATGCTAATGATAAGACACCTCCCTTTAAAGATACTTTCATCCAGTTCTAAGCCCGTGAATCCATTCCCCAATGTCCTGAAGCTTCCCTGTCCCTCAATCAAAAGACCTTAGGGTACGTTTCGTTACCTTTACAGCACCCTTCCCCAGCTCCATTCCCGCAGCTCCCAGGACACCCAATCTGGCTGTGGAAAGCCGTCATTTGGGTTTAACTGGGGCTATGACAGAGCTGGTGCCTGCAGCTGAGCGGGGGCAGGACAGAGGGCCCTGCATGGGGGGGCAGCTCACTGCCCACCTGTGATTTACTAGCAGCACACAGCAATATTTAGGGTGCAATAATAAGGTGGTACACGAGTGCTTTACCAACAAACAAGACGGGGAAGGGAATAACTGTATTTCCCCTGATGTTCTAAGGGGAGGTTCACCAAAAGGTTAGCGAGAAAACAATGTAGGCCCATCGATCACCGGGACAGCTACCCTAGAAAGGTTACCCCGTGTTCCTGCCTCATTTTTCACGTCTATAATTACCCTGCCGCTTCTCCTCGCATCCCACCCATCGCCAGGCAGCAAATGCCAACCACCGCTGCTTTATTAATTATGTATTTTGCTCATGCACACTGTCGCCGCCCCACAAGATGCTACAGCAGCGACAGGATTAAGTGCTACAACTCCTGTGATCTCCACAGGGCTGTGTGGCCGGGGAAAGGGAACTTGAGGGCTTTCCTGCTTTTCCTTCACCAGAGAGGGGGAGCGAGCAGCTCCATATCCCATTGAGGTGGGATGGAGGTGGGAGGGATGCAGCTCCTTACATCTGCCCTGCGAGAGGGAGAAGCAATGTAGGGGCATATGAGGGAAGACTGCTTCCATTCATGAAGGGCTCAGATTTCTCTTGGATCTTCATCCAACTGAAACAAAATGCCAATATTGCTGAACATACTTAGCACCTCCTAAAGCGCAATCCTACTCTGAGCAGTGCCTGTCTAAAAACAGCAACACCAGGCTCCTTGTTTACTGTGTCTTTCTGATGCCCAATCTGAGTGTCTCAGTTTAAAAGGAAAAGGAGGAAAAAAAAGTAATTTTTTAATCTATCAGTCCAGCAAATCCAACCACAGCTTCAAGAGCCACTCTGGACTCATTTCCTGCGTATTTATGCACACTGACATGAACAGCCAAATTAAGAGTTATGCAGAGATGGACAGGGGAAGCGCAAGACAATAATTTGAAGACAACAAATTTGCAGGGAACTTGATATGTTTCTACTCAAAGTAGAGCATCACGTTTCTTATTCAGGGGAGCCTGAGGGTTTGTTTTTTTTTTTGCTTTGAGGAAACCTAAAATAGCTTCCTTTGAGAACATGCATTCTGTAATCACCACTTCATCCTTCCCCAGTATTTCTGGATCCCGGCTTTTCAGTTGTAGAATAATAGTAAATATGTATAAAATAGGGAAAACTTTTGCTTGATTGAGAAGCATTTTCTGTTCTTGCTCTTTTTTCTGTCCCACCAGAAACTATAATTAATTTATGTACCAACAATTCTAAAACCATTACTTTCTAATTGCAACCATTTCTGCAATAGAATTCAGGGTTGATGCAAAGTGGAATAGGAAAAAAAAAATTGCTGACAAAAGCAAAAAGAGTGCATGACAAAAGCCAGCAATGACACAGAGTTGCATGCGTGTCCTGTTTCGGACCCCAGAGAAGTTCACACCCGTTGAAGGGTAATGAAAAAGAAACACCCTGGAAAAGCCAATAGGAGTAGACTCAAGAGAAAATTAACTACAGAATTTCTCTTGAGAAAGAAACTGAGAGCAAAAGCTTCTGCAGTGTGTTTGATGCTGTTGAGTTTGGAGCTGCTCACCTTAGGATCCTGATGACAAAGTACTCGGCACAAGCAGAACCCAGAAAAACCAAGGAGGTGTAGTCCTCCTTCACACTGCCAAGGAAAACCAAAAGCATGGCACCTGCTGATCTGCTGCCCTTCGAGGCTAACTCACTGTGTCAAATGTGCTCTGCAACACATCCCTGAGACTGGAGGTGATCCAGGCACCTCTGCCAGACTTGGCTGATGGCTGACAGCAAGGGAAAACCCACCACAAGCACTGGCTTTTTGCACTGATGCCCATCCCACACACAGACAAGGTATGTGTGGCTCCTGACCAGAAGTCAGAATTACCATCAGCAGAAAACATGGATCACAGAGCTCATTTGAATGCAAGAGAGCAAAAGCAACCTACAGCCTCCATCCATACCCTTTGTGCTGATATGACAGTCAGGCCTGATGGGAATGATTTTTCCCAGATTTGGGCATGACCAATTTAAAAATCTAAAATTCAATGATGGGAATTTTCTTCCCCTCCCGATTAAGCCCATTTACAGCTCTTTCAGGTTGATGGTTTAGCCATAAGCTGGGGCATATGCACTTGGGGACACTTCTTGGTTGTCTCTTTGAATTCCATTGTTTATTTATTTGTTACAGAAACAAGGAACAATCCACAAGATGGTACAGAGCCACATGTTTTGGAGTGGAGCAACAGCCACAGACCCTTCAGAATTGAGATGGGTCCTCTGAGGATCAGTCTCACTCACTTTTAGAAAAATCCCTGTTTTCCCACTTTTCCTTGAAGCAGCACGCTAGACGAGGGAAGGATTAATTAGCTGATGTTTCTAAAGCTCTTTGAAGATGAAAAGTGTTATTTTTATTTTCAAGTCTCACCAAGTAAAAAAAAAAAAAAATCAAAAAAGAAAAGGCCAGAGAAAGACTTTGCTGTTTCCTACAGAGAGAGGTCTCAGGACTGAGCCCCTGTACAGAGACACTCCTCCCAGCGCCGTATATTAACCAGCAAGCCAACACCACAGCCCTTCCTCTGGGCCAGGCATTAACAGGGGCTCTGCCCAGCTGCCTATTTTCATGGAACATGTAGAACTCAATACCACTGAGACCTCTCCTCCTGCATCAAATTTGCTGAATTTGTTCACCAGAGTCAAAACTTAAGGGGAACAAAGCAGCTCTGTGATCACACACACCTCGTTTTTGTAGAAAAGCAGACTTAAAGCAAATGAGGAAGGCCTTTGAATACAGATGCAGAGTGTCTGGCTACCCAGAGCACTGGTGGGCTATTTTTTCCTGAAGAGTAAATTACAGAAGTGGTTTATCTTAAACACTTTGTACCTCCTGTTAGAATTTCCGTATGTCTCTATTCTTTTTTTTTTTCTCTTTGGTATCACGAGGAAGCACTCAAGCAGCAGAAGCTTGCTGTGGGGAGGACTAGGATCCCCTGGCAGCTGGAGAGCAACAAGAAGCTTACAGGTAGGGTGCCCTGCCCTAGGAAGACGAAAATAGCAAGAAGACAGACAGGATTGCAATGTATTAGTCAAGTTGTGCTTAACGCCCAAGACAAGGACGACAATGAGCTGTTACAGGTCAAGCCTGAAATGAGCTGGAAACCAAGAAGGGAAAGACTCTCTGGTGTGTAGCACATTTACAGCTCCTTCAACTTCGTGATCTCATCAAAATCTCACCATCACCAAATATAAACAGGATGCTTGCTCTGTGTTATCCTGTTAGGTAACACTGAATATTCATCTCACCGTCCAGCACCAGATATATTCCTTCCCCCTGACCAGGCAGAGCTGGCAGGACCTCTCCTGAGCCTGCTTTTACCAGAATTCCTCTCCCTGCTCTCAGCTCAGCGAGGCACAATGCGCAAGAGCTGAGAGGTCCTGCAGAAAAACAACCATCTGGTGAAGGGGCAGGAAGAACCAGTTAAAAACAGAGTAGCTCCACCATATGGAGAAAATAATTCAGTTGGGCAGTGTAGGAAGAAGCAAACCCTATTATAATAATTGTGTTGCCAAGTGATGTTGCAGACTTGTTTTTCCCCTCACGGCTTCTGCACGGATTAAGAACAGAGCTTCCCCCATAATATGGCACAATCCCCACAGCAAGATCAAACTGTTCCACCAAGTGACCTGTGGGAATATCAGGTTAATACCAAAATGTCCACAGCGTGAACTGAGCATGGAGACAGGAGCATTTCACCCCCCACCACCCTTCCTATCCTCCCATTCTCAGTTAAAACACTAAGACTTTGGGATAAGCCAACCTGGTTCAGCTGGATGGCACCCTGAGGAAAGCTGATTCAGCACAGGAGGCAATTACACTAGTGACAAGCTAGGTTTGGAAAACTTCTGGCCCACCAAACCCAAGGACAGGTAATGCAAAACCTGCTTGGGGCTAAGGCACCTTTCTTCCTACACATGGGAATTCTGGCCCCCCTGTAATCATCCATATATTCAGAACAGAGTAACTCATAAAGCCCTGATTATAAACAGGTCCTTCTAGAACAGCTCCCCTTCCTCTTCAGACTGTTGATAAAAATATACCAGGTGTTGCAGCTCCAGAAGTACTCCTTCCCCTGCATGCTGAAGGTGACTCCTGCCTGGAGATCACACTAATCCCCCCACAGGAGCCATTACTACTTGGGCTCCCAGGGTCCTGCAATCACATTATCAGCACTAAGAGATAACTATGTGCAAACGCTGAGCTTCCCTCCCTGGCTCTCCTGTTGGGAACACATTGGGCAAGGGATCCACCTCCTCTGCTGCTCCCTGCCCGCTCTCCAGAACGCCCCAGCCAGCAGAGCACAGGGAGATGCTGGCACCATCTCGGTTAGCACACGCTGCTGCTGAGCCTGGCACCCCCAGGCAGGACAGATTCCTAGGCCAGGCTAACTCTGGGGCAAAGACAGATCCGGATGTCAAGACAGGCACCACCTATGTTCCTTTGTTTCCAACCCCACCTCCTTTCCCCTTTCTTCCTTCTCATCCATTCCCATGCTGTGGCTTTCTACTGGCTGCATTTATTTCCAGAGACACGTATGCTGGTAAACAGAGAGATTTCCTTGCTTAAGCAGTCTTGCAGCTTCCATCCAAAACGGACAAACCCACTCGTGTCTCCAAGGGCGTGGAAGACAGAGAGGAAAATACAGCCTCTTGCTGAAGACATCTTTCCCAAGAAAGCAAAATCCCAGTCTGAGGCCAGTTAAAGCATTAGTCATTAATTCTGGATAAAAGGAAGCATATTTGCATGGCCCTGCTTAGACAAGACTGAAATCTTAACATGCCCCTCCCCTTCACTGCTCTCCTTTAATACCTTATTAATATTATACAGCAGCACAAGCCAACATGCAAATAGAGCTCTATGCAAATACAGCTCAACGCAAAGACAGCTGCATTTGGTTCATGTGTTACTGCAGCTCCAGAGGAATAGCCAGGGGAAAAATAAATCATATAGATGATAGAGAAAGCATGTCTTAGCTTCCAAATTTCCAGGGAGAAAGCCATGCGCGCACGTCTGTCAGGGCAGAGTTTACCAAGTTTCATCAAGGAGATAAGGTAGTTAATACTTTGTTTAATTAGAGGCTGCAGTGTTCTCTTTGGGATGCTGAGAGGATTGCCCTCTTAAGCATCTAAGGCTCTGTCTTGCAAAACCTAATTCTAAAGTGGGCTTAGAAGTACAACTCTGCTCACTTAAAGGAATGGAGTCAGCTTTCCTGTATATTATTTTTCTGTTTAGTATTTCACATCAGACATACTCAGTTTCTAGACAGAAGCCTTGTTACAGGTTTTCCCCAAAGCACGGGCCTGCAAACAGAAATGCTGAATTTGAAAGTCAATCACTTCCATTCCTTCCCTAGCACTGCTACCAGCATTGCATTAATTGCTGCTGGCAATCAACAGGTCCCCAGGTGTAACACTGATGAGGGGCAGAAGTATTTCAACCAAGAGTGTTGAAGACAAGGAACAGAATGAAAATTTTACTTTGACACGTGTGTCATCTGGCCCTTGGAGCAGGATCTGGATCAAGGGTGCTCTCAGAGCTGCTGGTAACCACCATAGCTGCCTGCAAGCAGAATGAAGTTCCATTTGACTCTATTTGTGAGAAGCAAGCCAGCAGGTCAGCCCTTAGAATGTGGGTGGTATCAGAAAGACTCAAGCATTTTGCATTTTTGCAAATCCAAGCTGTTGGATTTTCAGAAACTTTAATATACCCAGGTAAGGCAAGTGCAATTTATTAATTCCACTTTACGGCTGGGAAGACTGAGAGATGTAGCAGAAAAATAATTACAAGTTCACAGAAGCAAACAAGAAAACAACTTCCTTTGTCCCAGCCTTGTATGTTAGCCAAAAGATCATCTTTGGATACAAGTGCCAAGTTTAATAGTAATGCATATCACTGCAGCTGGTGACCTTGCATTCAGAAATACTTCTCGACTGTAAAGGACAGCTGAGAACGCATTAAGGTCACTTGGAGCACTTTTTGAGAACAAGCAGTCCAAGGAATGTGATTTTTGTTGAAGAACTATTTGGAAATGAGGTTCCCAGCTGGAAAGCTCATCTGCTAGAAATGGCAAAGGAACGAGGGCATCTGTCTTGCCCAATAAATACTGAAACAACATGTCCCTGCTCTTAGCATAGGAACTGGGAGTCTCCAAGGAGCTGGAGTTCAGGAAAGAACTGAGCAGAACACCTTGCATCCCCTTACTGGCATCTCTTACAGCTGACACCACTTCATCAGTGAGCCTGAAGGAAGGGCTTGTAGAAGTTATCTCCACATGCTTCTCCCAGGCACCGGGTTTTAGATTTTTTGCAAATACCAACTTCAAAATGAGAGAGAGAAGAAGGTTACAAAACAATATAACAACTGAAATATTTACAAAGCAACATCCTGTCTCTGGTGATCATTGATTCAAGCCCAAGATGTGTTACTTTGGTGTTAACTGTACTCTATACTATTATCCCACATACTGTTTTTTATTACAGATAACGCTATAGATCCATGCCTGCTCCATGGGCAGGGCTTTTATTTATAAATATCCATAGGCAGACATCTGGCATGTAGCAACACATCAGAAAGGGCCTCAGCAATTTTCTTTTCTAAATTTCAGTGCTACCAGTCTTTTAGCATTTTTCCTTCTTTACGTAACTGGGAAAGGGCTGAGGTGAGAAGGATGCCACACAGAAAAAGAGCTGGCTTGCAATGCAGAAGAATGAAAGCACTGCTAAGAAAATGAGAAGACAGCTGGCTGCCACAAAGGGTGCCAGACCTCATGTCTAAAATTAAAGAATCTCATGTTCTGAGGAAAGCACCTCAGTCTCGCCCTTGAGTAGAAAATTAAAAAGCAAAAACTGGAGCACACCATGTTATCACTGGTGCCCAATAAAAACCTTACACAAGCTGGGATCCAGACTGAACCCTACACATGTTGGTAGTACCTGACAGGCTTTATTCTTCAGTGGTTTGTTTCAAGACCTGAATGAATGGAGATGAAAAAATGGCTGGTCAATGGCCAAGAGCTGGATGCACCATACAGGAATAGTCACTTCTGGGAGCACAGGTGGGCAGCCCTAGAAAGGCCAAAGCCAAGAGAGTCATAGGGTTGGCTTAGCTCTTTACCTAGTTACAATCTCTTCAAGCCACGCAAGATGAAAAAGAAAACAGGCATTTTACTCCTGCTCCAACACTGGTCATGCTACCAAGCTCCCCACCTTCCCTGTCAGCATCCCCAGCAGGAGCTTAGCAGTTCTGGATTGGAGGAAGACATCCTGATTAACAGAGATGAGAAAGAAAGAAGGCACCAATTCAGGCAACTCCTGTGCAGCTCTAGTCAGACATCAAGAGCGAGTACCACCTGCAGACTTGGAGTCTCACCTCCGTGCAAAGCTCAGGGAAGCACAGTCCCAGCCTGGCTGCTGTGGGGGCTGTGGTTTCCAGATGCCTCTCCTCCTGGTGGCACTGCTGTTTTACACCAGTCTGTGCCCCAAAGCCCAGATTCCCCTGCTGCTTATGACAAGCTGGTACAAATCCTCAGCAGATCACAGGAGGGCAGACCGGCTCCGACGCACCAGAGAGGCAGGATGGGGAGAGGGAGGCAGCAGTGCTCAGGCAGCCACTGTCACCAAAGGGCACGTTTGTGAGCATGCCCCAAGAAAACAACTTGGTGAGCTCAGGACCATGCTATCACACACAGGTATGCAAAAATCAAGAGCCAGAGCAACGAGCAGAGTGACGGAGATCAAAGCGGGGGAACACTTCTCTGGCCCACGGCTCATTTCTGCTACGCTCCCGGCACGGTGGGTCCTTCAGGTGGTGCTCAGCGGTTTGGACACTGATTGCAGATGAAGGGTATTTTCTCTCTCATGAAAGCAAAAACCTCCCAGAAGGCAGCCTGCCAGAGCAGGCTGTGATTCACCCAGCACCCAGAGAAGGGACTGGCAGAGGCACATACCTCATCAGGGATCCCAGACTTCGTGCTGTCCGGTCCTCGCCCGCAGAGCGGCCAGGGAGGCCAGCTTGGCTTTTCATATTAGCACAAAGTAAATGAAATCTCTTTCTTTTCAGAAGGAAGCAGGGAATTTCATCACCTCTCCAGTTTCCCAGCACTTGCATCTTGAATGTGTTTCCCACCAACAGCACCAACAATGCATTTCATGTTCAGAAGGCAAAGAACACCACTGAGAGGGAAATGGAAAATTTACCACTCCTGATCAGGTAACAAATATGGGAGAAAAACATCCCTGCCAAACAGTCAGAAGTACTTTGGAGAAAAATCTCTCATGCTTTCTTCCCAGATTTCTCCTGTTTACAAAAAAAACCCCCAGCAACAACAACAACAACAAAATCAATCAATCGATCAATCAATCAATCCACTGTCGTTGATGGAGTTTTGAAATATTAGTTTTGCACCTACTTTTTTTGAATTGCTTTAGCACTGACTCGGGAGTTCACATATACTCCAGTCTTTGCAGATTTTCTTTCAGACATATTTTCTCCCTGGCTCTGGGCCAAGCCCTGGTATTCTTTTTACTTGGGGAAAGTCCTCGGGAAAGTCCTCAGGAAAATCTGTCACAGATTTGTTTCAAATTATGGGTCTTTGCTTGTAAAGATTCATGTCTTCCTATCACTGACTAACACATGAAAACAATCAAGATCTGGTTGTTGGGAATTTGGCAAGATCACAGAAATTACCTAGCTGTGGCAACCTTGGCCACAAAGAGGCTGTGAAATAACCTTCACACTCCATGGGCCAAACTGCAAGAAGCCACCTGAGAATTCATGTACGCTGTTATCGATATTAATTTGAGAATCAACACTTATTTCCCCTGTTCCTATTTTCCTGGAAACTACAGTGACAAGGTCCCAGGCAGCAGCTCCTTGTGCTCATCTGGTGGGCAACCAGCAGAAGGTGGATGCAGACCTTCTCCCTCGCTCCCCATCCTGCTGCGCCCCTGCCCCGTCACCCCCCGGTTCAAAGTCGCCGGAGGCCTTGGTTCTTATCATGAAATGTTCTGCCAAATCAAATGTAAACAAATGACATGCACAGTTGACATGGCAACAAAGCAGCCCTGCACGCAACGCGGCAGTATTTAACTCTGCCGGGCTGGGCACAAATTTGCAGGGAAAAGGACCAGAGCATGCAGGAAACTGCAAAGGTAAAGGACAGAATCTTCTCTTCTTTCCTCAGATGCCTGGAGAAATACACTGCTCAGCACCCAGGGGTCTGCTGAAAGAACAGCCAGACCACCTCCTGCAAGATGTCTTCAAATTTCCAGGCAGTTTTGGATGGCATGAGAACTCCAGAGCATCACACATGCTTATAGACCTCAAAGTCCCTCACAGAGGAGTTCAGCATTCTAAAGTATGTTTCCTACTGAAGACTGGCAGCATATCCCTCCTTCCTTCACGAACCACCCTTGTCTACAGGCCACTCACAGAAGCAGAGCCTGGGCATCCACCACACACACGATGATGATAAAAGCCAGGAGAGAGAGTGAACAGGCTCAGGGAAGGGATGCAGCAGCACACTGGTACAACCACTTGGTATACAATATTGCCATTATTTTCCCCCTTGCTAATCTCCCACCAAAATACAGCTCTAGGCACACTCATACATAATGGAAGGTGTCAGAATAAAAGTTACCACTGCACTTGGGCTCATACCCTGGACTGTGCAGTTTCATCAGCTCCCTTACATTAAGTCAGACTCAACAGAAGCTTGGAGCCAAATTTAACTGCAAGCACTTTGGTGCAGGGACTGCAACAGCATGATTTGACACTGCTTTTCTCTACAGACCTCATAATCTTCTAATTTTAAATGCCCAGGACAATTTTCATGCTTTGACCTAATAAAAAAACCACCATGTGCAACAAAAGAGCATCTTATTTTTATCATGGTGGGAGCACTGTTCCAGGTAGGGGGCACAAATTCCCACAGAGCCTGCACAGGGTGTAAATAATTTGGAAAACACAACACTGGGAAGCATCTTTTCAGGAGCAAACTACTTTGGTTTCACCTCTCTGAGGAAGGCTTGCAATCTCTGAGTGCCCTTCCAGGCGAGCCTAGCAAGGCACGTCAAATCTGCAAGGCAAAGCCCCTTTAAATAAAAGCAGCTGCTGATGTTAAGATAAGCATCCAAGCAGTAAAAATAATGAAGCTGGCTCTTAAATAATGAGTGCTGATGGCCCCCTCTGCTTGCATTCCTAGTCTAATTACTTACATGGTTAGCTCAGCCCTATATGCCTTTCAAATTCTGCCATTTAAAAATGAAAGTTAAATCCACTTGGAGAGGACAAGAACTAATGGGAACTACAATGTGTGCATATTGCTGCTAGAGGTGAGGGTCCTGCTATGGGGGCCTTTCTCCTGCGTCTCTACTTTCAACAGGAAAACACAATTTAAAAATCAAATGAGCTCCCAGCTTACAGATGGAAGAATAGCTCTTTAAGATGGAGGAATCTGCAGCTTTTGAGCTTGGGAATTCAAATGCCTAGTCTGCGTTACTGTGAGCCTTGGGTTGTGGTGCTTATGCCAGGGAAGGCAGGAGGAGCAGTTCCTAATGGTGGAACCACAGGCTCAGGATACAGCCCCTCTACTGTCCTTTGCTGGACCTCCTTTGGCTCTGCCCAGCTCCAGGAGTGCACCTGCAGCATCCTCACCCCATGTGCTCCATGTCCCAGTCATGTCCCAGTCACACAGACAGGCCACCACTGGGAATGGGCACACATGTGAAATCCCACCAGCACATCCAGAGGGCTCCTGGCACAGCTTCCAAGATAAAATTAGAGGGTTAAGGGTTGCTGGGGGAAAAAAGAAGAAAACAAGAAAACACAAACCCCCAAGAATGAGATAGGACAGCATGTACTGAAAGGATGAGGAAACAGAGGGAAGAGCAGCAGATAATGGCTCTGGTGAAGGTCAGGTCCCAGAGCATCGTCCCATCACCACAAGATGGGTGCCCACCTGAAGAAAGGCTGCAAACCCACAGAGTAGCAGCACCCCAACTGGTGTCTCATATGTGCTCTTCCCATTTAGTTTGGCACCAACAGTTTGGCTCCAGAAGCAACAAATTCTTTCCTGGAAATTTATCACATGCCTTTACAAAGCTGCCAGAAGAATTTATAGACACTTATCTAACAATATCTGCTTTTTCCTCAGTCATTAAAGAAATAAACAGAGGCTGGAAAAGAATCAGTATGGAAAAGGGGCCTCTACTTTGGAGGAACAACAGGACAAGTGAATGCTCCCCTGCCTCAGAGACAGGCTAGCGTGACAACAGTGATGGATTACGGAGAGGGATTGCTTCTCAAAATGACGTCCAATTACTCTTCATGCCCAATCAAATTGGTTTTAAGTTATCCCTCAAGTGAAAGAAGCACTCCTGACCTGGAAGAGAAGGCAGGGGCTTTCTGTGTAAATAAATAATTAGAAACAAACATAGGCTTATGGCGCAGTTACTGGTGTCTGTCGGAGAAGAAATGAGAAAAAGGAGCAGTAATGGATTGCTTTCTGTCTCACATCTGTGAGGATTTTTTCTGAGACCTGTAATTTATGACAGATTGTTTTTATCAGCCAGTAAACAATGATTTATAACATTAATAAGCAGCAATAGGTAAGTTCCCCAAATATGATTCCCCTGTGTACTTCCCCATGACAGGGATGGAAAAGATTTTCTTTTCTAATAGGCAGAGTGAATCTCACTAAACTATTAGCACCATCCAGTAACAACAAAAGCAAGTCCTGTGTGCTTGTCAGGGACACAAACCCAGTTTGCAGCCTGCCTTTGTCCCCATCCCTGAGTGCTAGCCCCAGAGCAAGGAGGAGGAGGAGGAGGGAAATGATGGCTGGGCTCACTCACGCATACAAGTGCCTGGAACTAGGGCTCCTGCCTTGCAGTGTGCTCGGGGATGTGCTATGCATTTTGGAAATGAAGCACCAGCTACACATCTATGCTGCTGGATGTATCCACTGCAGGCACTACATGTCTTCAGTGCCAGTTCTCCTGCAATTAATAACTCCAGAACGACCCTGACCACTTCAAGAAGGGATATCGAGGAGAGCCTGACAAATACTTTTCTTTTACAGCCTAGATTTGGAATAAACGGCTTGGAGAAATCCAGAATAACTCCCCTTGTCCTTTTTTCACAAGTCCTCACAAATTTCATACTTCCAAAAAGCACCTGCAACCAGCCAAGAGCTCAGACATAAAATAGGGTCATTAATGAAGATGTGCCTCTACTTGCAGAATGTAATTCATTAGGAGAGGTGTGAAGAGGAGGGCAAAAAGAAGGAAATCAAACACACCTCCCTTAATGTTCAACAGTATTCTATGAGCCCAGTTCTGGGGAATACGAGTAGTAAATTGCTGAGCGACTTTCTAATCTAATTATTTCACTTGCAATTCAAATTATTTTCCAATTAAAACCAAGCTAATACATTCTGAAATGTAAATCAGGCTCTATTACCTTTTTTAATTGCAATGCCCAAACTATTCCCCTTTTCCCCTTAATTGATAGAAGTCAGGGGGAGATTTCCACACATTCTCTTGCAGTCCTGTAGGGTTACCTCATACTGGCCTTGCCTGTCTCACCATCCTTCACCTCTGCCCTTGTTTCCACCACAGCGGAGGCGGATGCTCTCTGCTTAATAAAGCAAAAAGCCTAGAGAGAAAGGCAGAGGAACAGCTCTTTTCTCCCTGCCTGATGACAAAGGCACAAAGGTACAGACAAAAGATTTCCATCAAGTGCCAGCTCTTGCCCTAGAAACAGGGTGTTAGTCCCTGGTCGGTGAGGACAGACAGCCCTGGTGTGGCACACACAGCAAGTTCCCGTGGCTTCACTTCTCCTGCACTTGACGGGTGCCTTCTTTCAGAAAAAAAAAAAAAAAAAGGAAAAAAAAAAGAGGAAATAAGTACAGAACATTTTGTCCATTGAGCCAGCCCAAGTCAGATATAAATACATAAAGAATGAGCAAGGAAGCCTCTTCCGTAAAGGGAAGCTATTTTTGATTTAGGCAGGGCCCTTTCCAGACTGAAAACTTCTGAATAAACTTGCAACATCTATATTACTTCCCTTTTCTCTCTAATTGACAAAATCTCTGCCTCTGAGCTTCTCTCACATCCTAAACTCACCTTCTTTTTCTCCAGGTTTTCACAAGTACTGGTACCAATTTTGACCTCATCAGCCACTCAATACCCTCTTGCTGCAGGGTGGTTGTCCCCAGTCTTCCCCAGCAGCCCTGGTGACCTCCACAGGAGCTGTCACTGCACTCCTGCACAGAGGTGCTGCCTAGGAAGTGGCCCATCACAGCATGCCCACGTTCCTGCAATGCTGGTGGAGGAACACAAGGCTGTGGCACGGGATGGGAGCGGATAAACCAGCGGGGAACAGCCTGTTCACTCTGCAGTCCGTGTCTGCCTCAGCCCCAGCCTTCCCTCCTGACCCCCACGGAACACAGGGATGTGACACACACAGCTGAGCAAGCAAAGGTGCTGTGAAGGCTGGGTGCTCATCCCAGAATGAAATGCCTGCAGGGAAAGCAAGTGAAAACCAGAGAAACCAAGCAGAGTCACACCCCAGCTGTGTGGGCAGCTGCTCCAGCCACACTGGGCTGCGCTCTTAAGTGTTCCCCTTGAGTCAGAAACATGAATTTAAGGGAAAGAAGGTCCCAAAGACACAAGAATAAGGAGTGGCTGACATTCAGCCTGGCAGACAGTAACTGCACTGACAAGAGCAGCACGAACCCTCACCTGTACTCCACTATTAATGGAATAAATTAATAGGGACTGCAGATGTGGAAAGGCTTGCCTTGAATCCAGGAGATGCCTCATCCAAATACAGTGTGGATTTACACTTCCCACAGTCACACTGCCTTCAACAAAGGTAATGGAGATACGAGTCAAAGGGAACTACCTTCCTCTTTGGTGCAAATACGCCCTTTTCTGAGCGTGTTTAACTTTTCAGCATTATCTCTAAAGTGCTCTGGGAATTTTCAAAATACAGATTCACTTCATTCAGCAAACACCCATTCCCTACTTGTGCTCTTCCTGAAGTTTGATGTTGAAGCTTGTATTGCTTTGTAGTTTACATCACAACAACACACTAGAAATTATTTGGAGAATACAAATTATTAAGTACTTGCCCTCACACATAGGCAAAAAAAAAAAAAATCAGTGGTATATGATTATTTCTTTCAGGTTAGTCCTCAAGTGAAGTGTTTCAGCTGAAAAAGAATTTCTCTGAATATTTAAAGTATTTAATATATATACAAAATATTTTAACTTTCTATTATGCATTTAGATCCTTGATTCAGAGAACTAGCCAGGCAGTTAGAAATTGGGATGCCTTTGAGTCTGAACTACTAACACATTTTAAAAATTGTATGTGGAGGTATTTAAAAAGACCCTGGCCATAACATGCAGTTTTCCAGAAGTTATCTCAGTAGATGGGTGATGATCTGCTACTACAAGAATGCATTCTGGACTTCTGATTTACTCTATTGTTTAAGGAAGGTACAAACCTCCATATCTTACACATGAAATCCCCGTTTTCAGAGTAGCAGGGAGAAAGGAGAAGCAAAAGTCCCTAGTGGGATTTTCATGTGTTTAATAAGTCACTGGCAATCTCTTAATGATCCAGGTCATGGCAATCCAGCCTGTCTCTCCTTTTCCAGGACTTCAGTGGCTGGCTGCAGCTCTCCATGCCACAAGGACATCCCTTAAAGCCACCACAGCCCATTCTGTTCTTCTCTTCTGGGTTTTAAGCCATGTGTTTCCTGGTATGGCCAGTGCACAGATGAAGTAACACCATGTTCATCCAAACCCCTCCTTCAAAACTGGTTTGCAACTGTGGGGTGGTTTTGTCCCTCCTGGGTGCCCATGGTTTCAGTGTTTCATTGCTTTGGTCTCTTCAATTCCTTCTTACTGCAAGCACATTTCTGAGAGAAGCAGCAAGTGCAGGGAGGCAGTGGAGGGTTTGGTACATGGCACTTGCAAACAAGGAGGTTTGAGGAAAAGAACAGAACAGGCACCACCTTGTGCTTCTCTCCTGTGCCAGGAGTTTGTCTTGCACCTGGCTACCCCACCGTGGGGGATTCCTGGCACAGGGGTTATCACCTCCTGCCCTGGTTCTTCCCACTTTCTTCCCTCAATGGATGCTGAGGATTTTAAGGATCTGAGATGGCAGCTGTGCACTGAAGGAGGATTGCCCACCTGGGCAGCTTCCCACTCACCAAGGCCAGGGCTGGCCAATACACAAACCCCTTCTCACAGGGGATATCCCAGGGCCTGCTCAGAGCTAAAGGGGTAGTAAAAACATTGGTCCTGGGGCATCCCCCACACAAAGGGAGATCGGTCTGTAAAACTTAGAAAAGCAGAAAAACCCCCAAAAACCCAACCAACCAACCAACCAACCAAAAAAATCATACCCTGGACTTCGTCAGCAGCTCCTTTTCAGAACTCAGGAAAATTCTGAAAGCAGATTTTCCAAGTGCTGTTATTTCAGTGAACCTGAACCACAAATAACTCCACAGCTGCTGCACTGGAGATGCATGGATTTAAATCAAGAGAGAAGCAATTCCTCTAACTTCCATATCATGGAGAGGCAGAGAGGTATTCTTGTCCCACCCAGGCTGTTCCTGCAGGTTTTCTCCCAGGGAAGGATAACCTAAAAAGTCACCTGCTGATCACCAAAATCATGAGATTATAACTTTCTTTTTTTTTTAGGAACATACTCAGGTTTTTTTTTATATTTAGCTAGTTTTCAAACTTCTTTTTGCAGTAACATTGAGATCTAGAAATGCTTCACTGCTTTTTTAAAGTTAAAACCCAGATTATCTCAGGTAGGTAGAATGTCCTACCTGAAAAAAAACCTAAAAAAGAAAACAAAAAAAGAAGAAAAAAAAAAAGAAAAAAAAACAAACAAAAAACGCAGAACAAACCCAACAAAAAGAAAAAAACCCCAACAAAACAAAACCAAAAAAAAACCCCAAAAAAGCAGATTATAAAACTTGATGAAAACATAAAGTACCAATAGAGTACATGTACACCAGTGTTTCACTTGGTCACTTTCAAGGCAAACCCCTCAGTTGTTCCCACTGCTGAGTGGTCTCAGAGTGCACAAATGAGCATTCACCCACTGAACAAGACCAAATCAGCCACCCCTCCGAATGTCCCAGTCATGGCTGTTGGGTCTTTGACAAAGGATTTGCTCTCCAAACCATCCTGGCCACACTGATTGCTAAGGCACACAGTGCCACGGACTGTGGGGTCCCACACATTTTCCTTGCTCTCTGCCATCATCCATTGGGAGTAACTTAATGTTTCTCATCTCTGTGCCTGCTCCCAGAACAGTGCAAATTTTCTTGTGCATCCCTTCACATGCCAGAACAAAAGCACAGGCCTAGTGATCCTTCATGAAGCCCATGAAAGGATTAAGAAAATTAATTGAAAGGGTTAATGTACATCTGTAACAGGCTATCCTGGTTATGACATTTAGCTTCCCTGCCACAAACGAGTTATCTGGTCTCTTCTCCAGAGCAGAGATAAATGTCAACAGATATCAACAATCATACATTATAAATATGCAATGCAGTATTTTCTTTTTCTCCTGCTGTTTTGAAGCACTACTGCTCTAGATGACAGGCATGAAATACTTAGAAACTTTTGGAATAAGATGTTCTGAATCCTCCTCAACTTTTAATAACTTGCAAATTGTGCTGTCACCCACAGGACAGCCCCAGAAAGGTGCCTGTGCCAAGCAGCAACAGCCAAAAACCAGTTCCACTTCCACTGCACCAAGCAGGTACCACTTCCCACAAAACAGGCATTGCAGCTGTTGGGTGTCAATTTGTTCTACTCAGACAGTGGGGTATTAAATGCAAAATAATGCAAAAGAAAAATTTTCAGAAAAATCATCCAAGTTCAGTAAAATCTTATAGAGAGTTCTCAATCAAAATGACTCTGGCTTCTCTCGCTGTCTGAGAAAGCATGTAGAGCCCACACAGGATAAGCTTCCATAGAGGAAGGCAGGATCTGCTTTACAGTAGGCACACATGTGCTAGATAGCTGTTGTTTACTAGGTCATGTTGATTTTGCTTTCAGCTATGTTTTCTTAGGCACCCACGTCTCTTCATGTAGGAGTGCCTTAGAAATTACAAAATATTACTCCCACTCAACATGCACTCGTGTGTGTATACATTAGGTCTGTGTGTACATAGCTACAGAGATGCCCACCATAAACAAACATTTGCAACCATGAGCTTTCAGAAAAACAAAGGTATTTTTCCATCCCTTCACAGGGAAGGAGCTCACTGCTTTCATCCACTCCCCTCATCCCAAAAGTACTGTGTGCCTCACTTCCAAAGGGACCACACTCAGCTCAGCTCTGTTGGCCACCTCCCTCCTGGGGCAGATGGAGGAGCAGAACGGGTTCCTGCTCTGCTGAAAGCCTTTCCCTGCAATGCAACTCGCTTGCAACTCAGCGGTTCCCCACAGAGGGGCCTCCAAATGCGGATAATTTCACTCTTCTCCTTCCCTGCCTCTGAAGCATCCCTTCTGCTAGCTGTGGAAAAGCCCAGTTTCTTGGAAAGCAGCAGATTCTTGCTTAAGATAGGAATTCCTGTTACGGAAGCTGATCCCGATCAAGCCCTTCCCTTCTGCCTCGACCTCCACCCCAGTTTAGGAAATTCACCTTCCTGGAAATGCCTTGGCTATAAATACAGCCCTCAGAACAGCCTGTGACATTTTTCCCTTTACTACATAAACTTTCCACTCGCCGAAATCATCCCAAGAAAAGCCAGCACACAATATAAACTGCGGAGAGCCGCGCTTCCCTACGCACCCATCCCATCCAGGCACAGCTTTGGCCTGGAGCTACCCTTGCACGTGGATTTGCAATATCTATAACCTATCCTAAGGATTCAGCCCCCTGTGCTCATCCCCTTGGCCCTCCCTGCTCCCCACCTCGCTGTCACACCGGGTTTGTTTCATTCTGTAAGCGACGGCTTTTACAGCAGCCGTGCAGCAGAAGTTATTAATGCTGCTTTGGTACGGGGAAAATCTCATTAACGTCAGCAAAAGGAGGAAGACTTCTGAAAAGCTCCCAGCTAATTTGCTTTCTTTTAATTTCTTGCAATTACAGTAAGCAGCATAACGCTCTCCCAATAAATGGGTCTTAAGCATTGTGGCAGAGTCCTATCCCCAATCAATCCCCGCTCAAACTTTTAACCCTTTGCTGGATTGCTGGAGAGTAGAAATTAATATGAGGTGCACCTTCCCAGAACAAATGGTTTTCAGACATTTCCAGTAATTTCTCCACATGGTGGAAAATCCCTGTTTTGGCTGTGCTTTTTTCTTTTTTTTTTTTTAAATTTTTTGCTTTGCAGCCATCACAGCAGTACCAAGCTGGTGCTGCCCACATCCTTTGCTTGGTCTAAATTCAGTTTCTCTTACAGTAAACACAGTTCTTAAAGGCTGCAATCCAGTTCTTTTCTGAAAAGAGGTTCAGTGTAGCATATCCCACACACTGGCTGATTTTTAAAACTCACTGTGTGATCTATTTTCCCTTACTGCATTGAAAAGTTGAAGAGCAACAATTCTATTTCAGACTGCAGCTTATTATTTTTACTCCACTGCAAAAAAAATAAAATTAAAATAATGAATATTGAATAATGAATAATAAATGTTGAAGAATGTTTAAGCATACAGTCTGGAGAGTAATAAGAGGATAAGGTTTTGGGTTGTTTTGTTGAAAGAAAACAAAACAAAACAAAAGTTGCCCTTTCGATTAAGTAAAACTGGATTGGTTTTTCAACCAAAAATGTTACAATAAAGCCAAACCCTAAATTTCATTTACTTAATTTCATTCACTTAATTTCATTCATAATGGCAGGTTTTCAATGAGAATGGAAGAAAAAGGTAGGGTTGTTATTGTTGGGGGCTTATTTTGCATAAAGGAATTGAAGAAGTGGAATTTTGGAGGGAGAACACATTCTGATTAGCCCTATATGAGATCACTTATTCATATCATAGCAAGTTAGAGAAGACTAAACATTATTATTACTATTATTTGATGGCTCTTTTGGTCAATTCTCAGCCGTGGATTCATCGAAGAAGCTTAGCCTTTCATTTTAATTAAGTTTCTAATCATAAAGGCTCCAACTCAATAAATCCAAACCTGAAATTCAGAAGAATCTGTTGTTATTTTCCCCCCCCCACACACAGGCTGACCAACATATTTCACCCATTCCTGTACTAGCACACAGGGAACCTGGGACAGCAGGAGTGCCTGGGAAGGAGCAGAAATCCTACCTGGAAGTCTCTGCCTGGGTTTAAACATTGTCCAGCCCTCCCAGCAGAGCACACTGCTGCCACTGGAGAGAAGCAGCACGAGAAGCTTCTTGCCCTCATAGTTAACAGAAGCCTCTCCACCATAAAAATGACCTATCTGTCCGAGGGACTTCACAAAGGAAGAGGAAAAAGCACACCCTGGCACATTCTAGAATACACTGAGGTTTTGCAGAGTTAATCAGCACACCAGCACATATGAAAAAATCCCACTGTATTGATTTAAAATAACATTACACGTGGAAATCAGGTGGTTAACAAATTGCTACAGGACTGGACCCTTTGGTGAACACATTTCAGGCAAGGGAAGCTTCTTGCATTGATTTGCAAGTTGCAGAAAACCCCACTGCTGCCAACATTTGAAAATAATTAAGTAGGACCTTTGTTGTCTGTGGAAAGAAAATAAACCAATAAAGTCACATTTTTAGCTTCTTTTAAACGATATTTAATGCTCACCAAGTTTCTTGCATGGATAGAACTGTATTTGCACAGTGAAAAAGGGGGTCCACCAGTACACACAGATGCAGCCAGCCCTGCACTAAGAAACGAGTCGTGCATCATTTATAGTTTCTCTGTGTACTTCATAATGTATGCGTGGATGAGCTACACCGAGTGCAGGATACTTAAACTGTCTCATTTGTCCAGGCCACTCACAATCACACAATTAAAGGATGGCCATAAAGAAATCCCCACACAAACAGAGAACAGAAGGAGAAGATTAATTTCCTCGTTTTGTTAGAAACATGCACCCCCCCACCCCAGCCCCGTTTACAAGTGAAATCCAGGAGTGACAGGGATTTACAGTACTTAAAACAAAAAACAATCAAGAAATTAGAGGTGGGTCAGGAAAAGTAAAGTCAGAGGATTTCACTGGACAAATCCCAGGGTTGTCACCCTGGCAGAAGTCGCTGTCAGGAGCCAAACACCAGTTTAAGATTTCCTCCTGTTTGTAGGGATATGAAGACATTAAAAACACAAATCTTCCTTTCAACTCATCACTACTCCAGCATTTCAAAATGAACTCTTATTTCATCTAGAAAACATAGAGCACCAAACAAACACTTTTGGTGGTGCAGTCAGTAGGAGAAGGTCCCTTCTTGCCACCCCTTCCAGTTCAGAACCGAGAGCTCCTCAGCTGCCAGGAGCATTAGAAAACCCGTTCTGTCATACAGCCAGAAATCTCGAAACACTGAGTTTGCTGTGCTCCCAACAAAGCCCTGCTCAAAACAAGCATTGGCATGTGGATTTATGTGAGATGACTGACTGGCCCTGCAGGTTGATAAAAGGTTCTGGAGTCTTTCACATACAACTAAAGTTGTTGGTTTGAACCCAACCTGTCAGTGGTGTCTGCGGCAGGAAGACTGCTCAGCTCCATCTCTCAGAGTCAGCAGTGTCACTCTATCCCCTGGAAGACAAGTATACATGCTGTTTCAGGGTGCTCTGCACAGTCAGGACAACACTGGTGGCAAGGATTGTGATAAACCCTCCAGAGCTAAGTTTTAATTGAAAATATTCTCCACATTACCAGTTTCTACAATCCCACAAATCATCCACCACAGCCTCGTGATCTTATGGATGACACTTCAGTCTCTATGAGAAGATGCTGGAAGAATCCATTCTTTCCACATCTCACAATAAAATCCTGATACTGTTAAATCTGAAGATCACACCTGAAGAAGTAGTAAGTATAAAAACCCCAAACCAATACCATCCATCTGGAATCTGTCCCTCCATCTCCCAAGGCCATGACTAATCCTACCAGTCAGCTTTCCCACGACAGCTCAATATTAGTACACTCAATCTGCCACAAAAGACAGACACAGATACATACTTTTCCCATCCTGTTTGTTTGTATAAAAATGCTTAGCCTGAAGGAAGCAAAACCCTATTTCGCCTGAAACTCACTTCTGAGAGCGAAGGTCTGATCAAGCAACAGTTGGAGAATCCCAGAAGATGTGGCAAAACTAATTGTAAAGTCATACTGAAATAAAGCATGCTTTGGATTAAATGTCATTTTACTGGGATCTTCAAACCTCCTGCAGGCACTCAGGCTGGTCTGGTTTTAGCCCATTTTAACAGCCTCGCACAGACCACTTCAAAACTCTTATTAACCTGGTGAAAAGTACACCCTAGGCTCTACTTGCTAAACACTACCAAGCTGCTCGTCAGCCTTCACCAAAATGACAGAGGAATAAAGAGTGATCCTCCCTGTGTGAGCTACAAGCTTTGCCCCAGCCTCGCTGAGGTGGCAAACCCTGCTGGCTTGCTCCCGTTCACACAGACCTGCACATGCTCAATAACACCATTGATTTTGTTTGTGCAGGCAGAGAGAATCCAATTTTAAAAAGCCACATTGATTCCCACCCATTAAAAACAGAGCAAGCTGCAGCATTTGCTAAATGGATAGAAAAAGACTGAGGTCAGGATGGAGGGGTGGGAATAATGTCATTACACTGAGCTCATTCTGAAGGACAGAGAATTACAAAAACAGACAATAAAATAGTAACAATTTGACTTTTCATTATTTGCTGTAGTTTCTAAATTACAAAAATAGCGAGTGAACAACCAGGGAGTGCCCTGTGACAAGGGATGCACGGCAGAAGGCATCCTAGAGCATGGAGCTGTGATTAGTTGCATTTGGAGCATGAGGACACACACGCACACAGCGAAAGAGGGCACAGACACAGGAACTGAGAGAGAAGCCCTGAGACTATCTGTGAGGACCCTGACTGCTTTTCAGTTCTTTGTTTTAGCACATTAAACAAACAGAGCCATCACACAGGTCACCGAGGACCTTCCTTCTGCAACTGTGGCCCCAGCTGCACCGCACACAAAAACTATTATTACTCTCTAATGGCTGCACCTTTTGGACAATAATTCAGTGTTTTGGGGTGGGTTTTTCCCCCTCCTTTTGTGCAGTGCCACTTAGTCTTTTGCTTCATTTTATGTTTTATTTGCACACTCTTGAAATCTTCATGTAGTGACTAAAAATTCATGAGGCAGCCTTAAGTAGGAGTCCCCGCTTCCCTCCCTCCCCTTTTCCTACCCGTGGCAGGCGGCTGAGGAGGTGCTGGGCATATATCGGTGCTGCCGCAGCAGCCGGGGGGTGGGAGAAGCTGTGGATGCAGAGAGAGACGGTGCTGCAGCCCTGGGGGTGCCTCCTCATCCTGCATCTGTGAGCAGAGGGTGCGGACAGTGCTGGGCACGGAGGCTCATCCATGCCCAGCAAGCACATCCCAGAGCAGAGATGCTCCGTGTGCTGGCTGGGCTTCAGCTGCACGCCACGCACTGCCCGACCACGAGCCTGCCCGTCTGCTGCACAGCAGTCATTCATCTCTTCAACTTCAGCAATGCCAACAGGCAAGTGCTTGCTAGCATTAGTGAGGCTTTCATAATTGGTCCCAGCTGGTTAGTTGTAACACGCCTTGTTGTTGAGCAACTACCTAGTAACGCTGTCAGACATCCCCTGGTTGCATAAGGAGGGTTAGCATCTTTATTAATTACGGGCCGCCACCAGCCTGTGTCACTCTCCACAGATAAGAAAGCCTTTAAGCTCCTGGTCAGTCAAGGCCTCCTTGGAAAATCTTGTGCCAGCTTCAAGCAAAGCAAGCTCGGGCTGTAGCCGCGGCAGCCTCCTGCCCGTGGTGACAGGGTTCCTGCTCCGCTCTGGCTGCTGCGGGGGCTGCTGCCGATGCCAGCCGCCTGCCAGCTCTCTGGCCACCGCGTGGGCGTGCGGCAGCCCCGGCTCACTGCGAGGCAGGTGGGCATGCACAGAGCACGGCAGACGTGGCCAAGCACCGTGCAGAGATGTACCCCAGTGCCTGGCCGCGCTGCTCCGAACCGCCGGGCAAGGCAATGCAGGACCGGGAAAATGCACCCTTCCTGCTGGAGAAGGAAAAAAAACAGCAACGTGCATCTCTCAAAAGGCAAAAGTGTGGAGGAAATATCATGGAAGTGGCCGTTTCACAAGATACTTGAGCGTACCTGTGGCTCTAAAAACCTCAAAGTTTGCAACCAAGCCCACTCCCCGTAGCCCTCGCTTGCCATGCGGTTTGATCTGTGTGATACAGCAACTCGGGGACATTTTCTGCCAAAAACCAAGCACCGTGCTCTTCCTCCTGTGCTGTCACTGGGCTGTTGTGACAGCCCCCTTACAAAAGCAGTGACAAGAGTTATATCCTGCACACAGAACTCTTACACAACTTCAAATGTCATTTTGTGGGCAGTAATCAGAACCCGTAGCCCCAGGCTAAGGTAAAAGCTGTGAGTGTGTCTAGGAGCTAGAACTCAACAGCTGCTCAAAAGCACACACCTTGAACTGGAAATGAACCTCTTCAAATCCCATGGAAGACCAAACCACAGGCTGGGGCTGCAAGGAGTGGTCTGTTTGGCTGTGTCAGCTGTCTACAGCAACTCTGACCTTTGCCATCCTTTGTTTACATCTGAGCCAACCTCTCATATCCTGGGTTTGCTGCTGGTTTTTCTCTCTCCGGCTTCTACTTTGGCTGCCCTTCAGAGCCTGAGATGAGCACCAAGGTACTAGGAAAAGACCCTCACAATGTCCATGGGGCAGACACTGCTGCACTTCTAGAGCTGCTGAAAAAGCAGCTGCCAATTCCTCCCTTCTCTGATAAGGGGTCTGAAGGCTTGGGTTTGTTCAAGGGCCACTCAACAGCAGCTCCCCACCAAAGCGGCGCAGGGTTGGGGCTGACAGCTGTGTCTTGATGCTTGGCTGCCACACACTGCAGACAGATCCTTTTCCCAAGACATGAGCTGTCTCCCCGTGCACACCCAATACCTCCAACAACCACAGGCAGACAGCAAATCCACTGCAACACCTCATGCTCATCACTGCCATTTCCCATCTGAGCAGCAGTTCAATACATTTTCACATTACCCATGCCTCTGAAAGCCAAGAGGGCCATTCATACAAACTTAATCTTAGTTACTCTTGCTGGATCATAGGTACTGATGTTGGAAGGTAATTCTCTAAATCCAATGTAAATGTTTAAAGTTTATTCCCAAAGGATTTATGTAGACATAAACATACAGATTAAAAACAAGCAAGACGTCGGGAGCTTTTTACTACCTTCTAAAGTAGCCAGGCACATGGATATTTTATCTCTCCTTTTGGATCTGCTTTCTTCCAACGGCACAGTTCAGAGACTTCATACAGATCAGAGGCAGAGTTCAGGCTAGCACTGACAATTTCATTAGAAGAAGAAAAAAAAAAAAAAAAAGATAGAATTGTGTTTTCTTATGTTCTCTGCTCTTTTATTGCTATTTTCAAAATGAAGAACAGACCCTACCAAAGTGCTAAGGGCTGAAAACATAACTCTAAATGATACAGGAAATCCAACTTTGTGCCAATCCATTTTTATCCTCTCTTTGTGGCCATAACAAAGCCGAGAACAAGAGCTAAACAATGGAGAAAAAAGAATAATTTCAACATAATTTTTTTGCTGAAAGTAACATCAGCGACAATAACAAGAATCCATTCAAAAGACAGAATGTTATCTTCCAACACAGTTAACACGCCTTTCTTTCTGTCACTCATTATATATCTTACACATCAAGCTGTACTTTGACCTCCTTACAAAGGAATACATTTGGAGCCACCACATCCCTGTACCCATATTGGCAATGCTAAGTGAAATCCAGCCCATAGTGCCATTCTCTTCCCTGCTCCCTCATGCACCTGCCAAGAGGAGATAGGTTATCAAATGAGCCTCCAGAAAAGCATTTCCAGAAACAGCAATATGACTACATCCTGCTCTTGCTTGTGCTCATGCAATCCTTCAGAATCCAGTCCACTAATTTAACAGGCTAACAATGACATGAGCTGAATTTTTGACAACCATGGGGATGAGATCACTTAGATAAGCTTTTATTTCTGATAAAGGCCATCACCATTACTTCTTTTTACCTACTGAAATCAACTGGCAATATTTCATCATTAACTGTTTAGCACAGTAGCCAGTAAATTCATCTAGTCTCAGCTGAACCTGTTTACATTTCAGATTTCATCCACCCCTCTTAATACTTTTGTGAGCATCAAAGAAATACTCCATTTTCCTCTTGAATGACTATTCTATGTTTGCAGTCTCCCACTGGCAAGTAAAACACTCTTAAGACTAAATATATTGAAACTTTTCTTAACTCATCAGATGCTCCTTCCACCCCCCTCCCAGACATGGAGTGCAAAGCTCTGCATGGAAGCAACTTTTGGAAACACAAATTCTTACCCTGGTGAATCCAAAAAAGGCCATCAGCTTTCCTTCTGTACACCAGCTGTCACATTAACACGTGTGCTACCCCTCATTGTCATATGTACTGTTATACCCTATTACTCTATTCTTTAAGGGCCGCAGCCACAAAAATCTTTGTGCATGAGATGCTGTAAACACAGCAAGCAGAGCATTCCAGGAGAAGAGCACAAGGTAAATGGTACAGACACCTACATCTAGACTGGCGAGTACAGGCAGAAAACACGGTGCTGCTCAGCAGTATTGCCACAAGCCATCCATCCATCCATCCTATGTGCAGTTAAAACAACTCAGTGCAGTACAGCTCCTCCTGATGTCAAGTTAACTGAAACACTGCTAACTTCTCCTTCTCTGCCTCTATGTGAGCACAAGCATCAGCTGCTAGAACACACAATTCTCCTTATCCTTTCAAGGCTTCAGCTGGTGACCTTCCTGTGCTCAAAAGCTGTTTAAGTCATTAGCATTATCTGAAAACTGCACCAGAGGTAGAAATTCAGTGATGACGCCATAAAACTTTTGGCACTTTTCATGTCTTATCAGACCTGGGGTATTACACTTGCTTTTGGGAACTTCTGCTTCAAATCAGCTACAAATGGCACTGGTTGACAAAAAGCAAAATAATGACAAGTTTACCCAACTCTCTGAAGTGCACAATTTTCAAATCAGAGTCACTTGAGATAGATTCAGGACAATTCCCCCACATCTACCCTGCCTCTCTCCCTGAGCAGAAGCCTTTGGAGACAAACACCAGATCTGGTAGTGGGTAGAAGTCTGCTACTCTCTGGCTAATGCAAACCAGAAAAAAGCAGGGACAGAACCTGGATGTCCACCCAAGTACTGGTTCCGTGCAGTCACAAAGGCAGAATAAAGGTAAAACAAAAAATTAAAGGTAAAGCAAAATGACTCATGTCTGTGTAGGTAAAACAATGTCTGCAATTACTTTTGTCCTTAAGTAAGCAAAAAACAAAGGTCAAGCTGCCACTCAGGGACTCACAGGTTACTTTCCAGCCACTGCAGGAGAGGGATGATGTCCTGTTTGGTTCTCTGCCCTTGAAAGTCTCCAAATAGCAAGAAGCTGAAACTTCATCTTTCCTCCCACACCTTTCCTTATGTGGGAAACAACAACTTCCAGGTAACCAAGGTCTGTAAGAGGATTCCTCTTCTGCCCCTCCCCTTTCTCAGTTCCTAAAGCCACTTCCCTTTTACTTCTTTCTCTTAGAACTGTGAATCTCTCACAGTGTGTGTGTGTGTATATATAAATATATATCTTTATCTATATATATACACATTCTGCATTTCTTTTTTCCTTGTAAAGCACCACAGAACAACTCTTGTACGATCTTGCCTAAAAAGGCAAAGGACATTTCCTTGACCTTCCTTCTTAAACAGGTAACAGCCATGGCTATAACTCAGCCTAAGTCAGGCCACAAGACTAGTGTTTTTCAAGCAAAATAACCACTCTCAACTGCTTGAAAGTAACTCCTGTTCCCCAGCATGACCTGGAGAAGGAGGTAGCTACTGAGCCCCCACCTGAGAATAAAGTGCCTTTACATAAACTTAGGCTAATTTGAGGCATCAGTGCAGCAAATGGCTTGAGAAGGTAGAAACTGAGGACTGGAGTCATGTCATTCAGGGGTCTGAAGCTGGGGAATGTATAACCCCATACTAAATGCTGCATCTTCAGGTAATTTTTCTCTTCTGGTAATAACTCATTCATTTATAAACCAACGCCAGTCACTTTTCTAACCTCATTGCTAATGAGCAGCAGAGCAGAAATACTTTCTAACCAGAAAACACTCTTCAGTGTAATACAGCTTTCCAGTACTGCTGTGCTGGGGCCTAGAACTTGTGAAGCTAATGAATGCACAGACACAGTAAGCTTCCTCCATGTTACATTTACATCTCTTGCCTGCACTGAGCAAATGTACGGGGGGAGGTAAAAACCTGATAGGATTTAAATACATGGTACTTGAGCAAAGTATCCCTGAAATCCTGTGCAAACTGTGTTGCTAATGCTTTTTCATACTCAGGAGAGGACGAGGAATCTCACTGCTCATAATTCTTTTATTTTCACACTTGGAGCACCGAACTCATCCCAACAGCCCCTCACCTCATTTTGCTTCTCAGCAGCCACCTCTGCCCTTGGCCAGCTACTGCCCTGACCCAAATACGCATTGAAATAAATGTAGGAAGACACAGAAAATGCTACTAGTGTGTAAGTGTGACTGCAGTGCTCTCTCCTTCACTGGTCACCTATTGCTGGAGTAACATCTGTGGGTCACCACACCACTGCTCCTTATGAGCTGCTGCTGCTGTTTTATCACTGGAGATGAAAAGAAAAGCACCCTCTCCCTGCTCTGCTTCCTTTGCACTTGGTGAGGAAGTGACTTGAGTGGGAGGAGAGAAAGAAGGGCAAACACAAAACCACAGAAGTGAGCCACTAGAAGCAGAGACAGAACTTTATGCTTTTCATACACGGGCAAACAGCCGGCTCTGATTGCATCTGGCTCTTGCTGTAGCCCTGCAAATTGTGCCTTCACTCTCATTGTCACCACTGAGCTTGGTCACACCCCAGCCCCGAGCTGGGCACAGGTATACCAAAACACTGTGTGTCTTTTATGTAGCACAGAGATGGAGTCTGAAGTGCTACAGCCAATAGCTGCTATGGGAGGGTTTTGATTTCTTGTAGGTAACTAGTTCTTTTTAAGTAAAACAACCTGGCTATTTGTACCTGTTTCAGGCTTGCCCTGGTACAGTAAATACAAGAGTGACCTTGATTTTTCACATCATTTCACCAGGCTGCAGCCTTAAGAGGACTTACTGTGCTTATAAAGCTTAAGAGAAGAAAAATAGACAGCAGGAAATCCTGTGACAGGCTTGTTTTGGTGGTGATGAGAGAGAAACAGTAGCAGGAGAAGAAATGAAGAAAAAAACATAAACCCAACACCTGTAGCCAACCCACTGATGCCTCGGGAGGCTACCTGGAACAGAGGCAAGACAGTGTTAAAGGAATAAAGTAGGTATTTATTAAAAAGGCCTTCAGAGGATACACCTTGGGCACTACAAGAGCCCAGCCGTGGCTCCACCCAAGATGGACCCAAGATGGATGACAGGTCATAAGTCTTCACACTTTTATATAAAAGTTTTAGTCCATTTACATATTGGGGTTAATTGTCCAATTACAGCTTCAGGTTATGAAGTCCCATCCTCCTAGATTGCTCTCCTCAATTTGCTGTTGTTTGTATTGTTTTGGGCCTCAAGCTGCAATGGTGTCCTTGGTTCTCAGGCTGGAAAAGGATTGTTTTGTCAAACTAAGCTGTGAAGAGAGCTTGCTAACACTCTGTATGAAGTTCAGAGTTACATACTCGTGCAGTAAAGAATCTGGGAAACATGCAAGCTGAAACTTAAGGCATCACTACCAGTGGGGAGAGTGTGACTTCCAAACCACTCCCTGATCCTCACAGTGTTACTGAAACTACTCTGAGAGTGAGTATAAAGAAGGGATTCGTTTAGGATTCTCTGCTGGGTTTGAAAGAAGGCTTGTGATGTTCGTGTTATCATGATGACTTCAGGCGGCAGTACAAGGACTGGTAACACGTGTTATTTGCACACTGCCTCCTCTCTGCAAGCCCTGAAAGCAAGCATGTGGGAACTCCATCTTAGCTCCATTTGAAGAGTTATTTGTTTCCAAACTGTAAGGTACTGCTTTTGGGGAGGTCAGCCCCAGGCGTGGGACTATGTGGCACTGGGTGGTGCAAACGTCCACAGAGGGAAGGTTTTGCTTAAATGGGTAAGTTATGGAGTAGAGGGGGTAGAGTGAAAGGGAAACACAGTTCTAAAATCATATCCCTCTGAAGGTGATGTGGAGAAGGATGAGGTGAGTTCCCTCAGTTTGGGCAGGACCTGTGTCAGAGCTGGTGGTTGACTGCTGAGCCTTGATCAACAGCCACATCACTGTGGCTTCTGTTCCCTGCCTGCACAGCACTGCCTGGGTTGTGGGCAGTGCCCCTGAGGGTGAATGGGGCTGCTCGCATCCAGAGGACTGCCATTCCCTTTGTGGGGATCACTGATGAGTTTAAAAGCTGCAGCAGCCTTGGGAAAATTACGTTTACCTTTTTCTCCCCAAGTTTTGTTTGCTCTTTTACACCAGAACCAGAGCCCCTCACCTGAGGGGTGGCACCAGCTGATGGAAGAACAGTGCTTCCAAGCCTGGTACCTGCCTCTGGCTGCTGCTCACATACTCATCTCTGATCCAAAACGCCCTTAATGAATTGATCCCTGCCCGTGGACACACAGGTTCCTTCCTTTCCAGCCACCAAGACAAAACTGACACCTGCAGGAGTAATTGCTGTCAGTGCCCCATCTTTGCTATATAGCATCTGTTTCCAGAGAGAGGAGAGGGGACTGAAAGGATTGGCTCAGCACTCAGCTGCAGTATTTGATTTTCCACCTCTCGGACACAGATGAGGTAAAAGGAAACAGCATAAGACTTCTCCCTTCCTTGGTCTACCAGAGACTTCTCTTTGCTGGAGAAAGGCTCCCTGTCAGGTTCCTTGCAAACAGCCCTTTGTTGCAAGTCTTCTTGGGCCCAGAGGCACGTAACTGGGCATATTTTATCCACTTGGTTAATAAATAAACAAAGCCCTCCTGTGACAGACAGTCCTTCTGACTCCACACAGGGACGCAGGGCTCCTCTCGGAGCCAGGCCAGCATCACGAGCTGGAGCTGGGCAGGAAGGTGCTGTGGTGGCACAAGGAAAGGGGCACAAGCTTTGTGAAGATAAAGGAGGAGCTGGCATGTCTGCTCAGAGCAAAATAAAAAATACTTAGGGAAATAGTAAGAAGGTTTCAGCAGAGAAAACACTAGGGAAGGTCTAGTCTGAGGAGATTGTTTCGGCTGAAATACAGGCTTTTCTGTTTTAAATTAGACCCCAGGTAGGGAGTACAGACACTGTGAATCTCCTGTTGGATGCACCATGAGCACAATGTTGGTTTACCATTCCTTCCCCAAGGTGATTTACACACAAAGGAACTGGCAAAGAACTGTCTTTGCTTGAGTTCTGTAAAACCAAAAAACCAACCCAGCCTGACTATACCAAAGGTGGGCCAAATGTCTCATCTTTCCAAGACTTGGTAGTCTGGGCACAATAAAGTTGAGATTCAATTAATCCCGATGTTGGTTTTGAAAAAAAAATCCTGCTGAATTTTGATTCTGAAAAAAAACAACTTCAAATTCCAAGGGTCCTTAGGAAAGAAATTAACAACTGCTTAAAATAGTATAGCTTGAAGTCTGCTTTTCTCCATGAAGCCTTCTGCAATGTTTTGCCAGTTTTGCAAGCCTGCAGTCCTCTCAGGTGTGATCATCACCACTTGGACTTCAGCAGTGAACTTTGTGGCTTCACTCCAGTCCCCACAAGAACCTTTCCTCCTCAATCCATCCTGCTCTTTACCTTGGAGAGGCAGAGTCAGTAAAGCAGTGAATGTTGCATGTAGGAGTGAAACAGACTGGCAGAGCAATGTGGCTCCCACAGCTGCAAATGCAGTCAAATCTGAGATAGAGATGTTTCTGCAAGTCCAGAATGGCAGATTTTGAAATATAAGTGCAGTACACTGTTATACAAGGATATAGCAGATGCCAATTCATTGAGTAAACAAAAAAGCATAGCCTATCCCTGTGTCATTACACCTGCCTCATTTAAAGGGCAGTTTTGACCAGAATGACACATTTGTGAGTCACACAATGGGGAACAGGTTGTGACTTTGCTCAGAAATCTACCTTGTTTTGGCTCCTAGTCAGCAGGGCTGAAATACAGATACCTGTCATGGCACAATGTCCATGTGTGGCAAGACTGATCCAGTTTAGCCCCCTGCATTCCCTCAGGACCTGCACTCACCCAGCTAAGCATGTAGAGCCAGTTAAAAACCACGCCTGCACACTCTGTATGGGTGGTTGATAACATGCAGGTAGCCTTTATGCATGCATATTTTCTTGCAGTGTCTGAAACCAGACTGATAAACACCTCTTCAAACTGGTACTCAGCTTCATTCTCTGTTATCCAAACATTTCATCAAAGGCTACTTACCTACAAAGCAGACATCTCAACCCAAGCCAGACAAGCCACATACCAAAAGCCTTTTGAAAACAAGGAACCAAACATGAATTTATTCGCTAACAGTGGAGGGGTGACAGCCGTTATTTTATATCTGCAATATTTTGCTAATTCTGAAAGACTTAAATCTCATAAGGTGATTACACCATTAATTAGCAAAACACTAGGATCCCCCGAGGTGCCAACACAGCAGCTGTTTCAGCTGAACAGCAAAGAAAAGCCAAGAGGGCAAGGTAACAAACTGGTGGTGCCCCCCTGAGCTGCCCAACTGCTCCAAGCACCCCCGTGCTGCCACCCCATGACAGGGAAGAGCTCTTGTTCCAACAAGGGACAACCTCAACTCTCCCTCTGCCACCCCAGCCTCCCAGAGGGCAGTACCCCCTCTTCCACCTGGGTGCATGAATGGGGGCTCTAACAAAGGGGCCATCTGTTGGAGCCTGAGCCCTGTATTTCTCAGGATGTGGGTTTTCTCAAGGAGCTCTTCATACACAGCTGATCAACCCAGAAGGGATCTCTCTGGCCATTCATTCCTCTGACCCTCTGCAAAATGGAGATCACAGAAAGTATCTCAATGATCTCCCCTTCCAACTGCAGCATGAAAAGGACCAAAATAAAATACCAGGAAGATACCCTGTGATCCAAAGACTATCACAGTTTTTTGATCCATAACTCTGTGAACAGGCCTTCATTTCTAGCCTAAGCGTATCTGGCTAAATCTGCCAAGTGCAGAGCACTGTGAGCTGGGCAGAGCAGCCCTCCATGGTCACCTTCAGTTCCTCACCTTTTCCTTCAGGCACCTCCAGACCACAGCCACATCACCACAAACCTCCTTGAAGGGTCAGTGATCAGGCCCAGGTTGATGCAGCAGATGGATGGTAAGGGACGAGAGGAAGGACTGTGGTGACGAGGGGGACAGGCTGGGACCCCTCTCCTAAGCAAGGGATGTTTGGACAGCCACCAGTGAGGTCCTACACACACTGGCCAAAGATGCCACAAGAGAAACACTTTGCACCATAGCGAGTTTTGCACCACATGCTGAAGATGGGTGGGCAGAAGGAGGATGATCCTCTTCACAGCACCCCTCCTTTTAGATGACAACTGACCACAGAACATGGCTGTGCTGGGGCTCATTCCCTTCTCCGTGGCAGGCACTGGAGACAGAAGGGCAGTGCCCTCCCAGAGAGGGATTCTTGGCAGCAGGGGAGTTCCTGCACAGCTCACCTTAGGCTGCCATGTTCTGCCTCCCACGGGCTCCCTACAGCCAGGAGAAAGATCTCCAGAGTACCACTTGTGGCAGCAGATCTAGCTTGGAGGAGGCTGTGTCCTCTTAAGAGGGCTGGGAGCTAAATTCTGCTGGACTAAAGATATTTTGATACCATTTTTGATATTTTTCATCCCACTCTGTCACCTCAATACCATTACCCTTCCAGAGTGCACTGGCTTAGAAATATCCCTGGTGAGACAGAGACAGTTCTGGGATTGGGGCAGCCAGTGAGGGCCCCTGAGCAGTGCCAGCAGTACAAGAGCAAGTCTGCCCACCATTCTTCCCACAAGAAACAGGGCTGAGGGATCCTGCTCATCTTCAGAGCACATCACACAACAGCAAAGGCAAATCACCCATGGAAAGCCTGCAAGCAGCCATGGAGCTCTCTTGGCTTTATGCTGGGTTGTGCAGATTCAGGTCAAGAAAAAGCACAGAGTTTGTTTAAAGACATTTTGTCTTCCACCTTCGGGAGAAGAAAATGGGCCTATCATTTACAGAAGGAAAGGCCTTACATTGCTCTAAGATGGAGCAAGATCCCACACACCTTTCAGTCCTTCAAAGGATTTGGCCATCATGTGCTCAAAAGAAGTGAGAGGAAATAGAAAAAGCAAGTTGTTAATAAAATATGGAGACAACTTAGGAATTTTCTTGTGAAAGTCCATGATAAAAAACCTCCAGCTGAGATCCAGCCTCTACTTTATATTCCCCTGTGCTCTGCTTCATCTTTCCATAAATGCATGGGGCACAGGGCTTCTGTCACACCTTTGGCATGACTGCTTAGAGTCTGAGAGGTTTTACTAGTCTGAGGAAGCTTTTCCTTTGCATGCAACTTAAATGTGCCATTTCTTGAAGTCATCCCCTTGTCTTTTATACTCTAGCAAGCAGAACAAGTGTAAATTAAATGGAAGACACATGAAATCTTTATAAAGCCCAGTGTTTCCCCTAGCATGAAAGTTCATTCACTTTAGACTGGAAGAGGTCTTTACTCTGTGCTGTATTTTCCCCATCAGAAAATGAAGAGGAACATAAATTTTCCTCATGACTTGAATTTAGCTTAATCAGCAGCCCCCTGCTGATTTAATTCAACCCAATGAGATTTTTCTCTTTTTTTTTCTTCCTGGTGAGCTGCTGCCCCTTTTCCCCTCCTCCCACCAATTCAGGCATGGAAAACAAGGGAGGAATTAGACAGACAGAACTTATTATCTATGAAGCTGCAACTTCAGACTGGGCAGGAATAACATTTAAATATAAAAAAGCAAATTTTATCAAGCCTTTTCCTCCCCAGAGACTGCCATGAAAATATTCCTTGTTTGTCACTGAGAATGAGCCATTTTTCTCTTTCATTTCTGCTTTCTGTCACATATTTCATTTTGGCTGCCCCTTCTGTCTTTCAGCTAGGGACCTAGGCTGCTAACACAGAATCACAGGTAACTCAACAACAAAATGCCTGTATTATCTTTCCTTTTTTTTTTTTGTTTCCTAGTCTGTCAGGTAATTGCAACTCTAAAAGCTTTTGCATATTTACCACAGAAACACGTCTATCCTGGAGGATGGGACTGTCATCAGGTAGAGTATCTTACTTAATAAGCCTCTTCTGAGGTATAAACTAGGGCTGGGGATTTTTTCCTGGCCTCCTTCAGAGCAAAGGACAAGCTGATAAAGATCAGCTGCTGCAGTGCTACACTGTCAAAATTCCTGTTCCTGTGAAAATTAACTCTCTCCAAGCTCAGAGTACAGGTAGGCTTTGCCACCATGAAATTTATGAAGTAGGAAAAGGGTCTGTTATCAACTCATGTTGGTTTTTCATCCCCAGTCCTCCCCATGTATAAGACAGATTTCTATTTACAAACAGATCAACTACCCTGCTTTTCTGTAACCCATCTGATGAGCTGTGGATGCTGCCAGGACTGATTTTCATTAAATCAGTCATGAAGAAGGATCAGATTTTCTGTCTTTGCCCCTGTTTCACAGAAGTACAACAACAAAAATGTGGTCTGAACATTTCTAAATTCAGCTGATATCTAAAGCCAAATTCCCTTCACCCCTATCACAATTTCCCCCCACCCCTGAAGCAGCAGTAGAACTGCTTTTCTCGGTCCCTAGGATGCTGAATCAAGCTGACTGGTACCAAAGAGAGGGTCTGAGAACATCTACAGGAGAGACTTTGTGTCTTGGAGTCAAGACAGAGGGCAAGGATGCCCTGCCAGGGGTTATGAGAAGAGTTCACACACTTCACTTCAGGCACACTTATGCTGAGGTCACAACTCCCTCCTGGCACGTAACAAAGGACTGTGAGTGGGAATCAACAGACTACAACCGGTCCTCAGTCCAACACCAAATCACTGACATTACTTGCCTGGAGGAGAGCTGACAAGAGCCAGCCAGAAGACTCCCATAGACTCAGAGCCTGTGGGAAACCTAATCACTGACAAAACATCTTCTGCATCCATACAGTTTTCCTGCAGGCCAACCTTACACTCGTTATGTCCCTCGTTTCGTATATGAGTACCAGCTGGAAGACACATTTGAAATATGGATTGATTGTTGAGGTTAAAGGTTAAAGATTAACCCTAATTCTGAAACCAAGAACCTATATCCATTGACTTGGAATGAAAATGTGGACATCCCCTCTCCTGAAAACAGTTCCAGAGAGAATAAACTGATAGAAGTGAAAGACTAACTAGAAAAATATTTTTACAACACTTTATGATTATTTACAAACTTACAATGGTTTTCAATGCAAGTAAACGCCAAGAGGTTAGGACATAATTTTTTATTATCATCCACAAGCCATCTTAAGAGCCATCTCTGTTTAGAATTAAGGGATGACTCTCATTCATTTAAGTGAATGTAAAAAATTCCCACAGGTAAAATACTTCCAGTAGTGTTACATGAGCCCAGTCTCTTACCTGTAGTATCTGGATTGAAGGTAAGTAGAACACACAGCTTTGGACACATGGCTAGCTGAACCAAAGTCTATGACCTTGACCCTATAGGGCTGTCGGGATGGGTCTACCAGCATGATGTTCTCTGGTTTGAGATCAGCATGAATCAGTCCCAGGCTTTTCAGCTTCATTAGGGCAGTTGCTACCTGCTGGAGAATTGGTCGAATGTACTTAAGGGGCAAGGGACTGAATTTATTTTGTTTTAAGAAATCATAGAGGTTCTGCTCCAACATTTCAAATACCAAGCATGTGTGATTCTTGTGCTGGAAGCATTCGTAAGCACGGACGAAGTTGTAGTCATCCGCGCTTTCTGTGCTCAGCCGAGCCAGGATGCTCACTTCAATCTGGCCTTGCCGGGCATAAGAAGGGTGGTTTTTTAGGATCTTGATAGCCACAATCTCATTAGTGCCACGTTTCCAGCATTTGACTACTTGTCCGAAGGTTCCACGGCCAAGAAACTCTAACACTTCGTACGTGTTGGTCATGGAACAGAGCACCTCATGTTGCACCAGCTGGTAATCCCCTTCACTGTTGGAACCACTGTTTTTGGAAGTGGCCGTGGAGGTGGTGGCGGTGGCTACAGTGGCCCCACTGGCATTGTTCTGAATCATTGGCGGATGCTCCTCGATAATCTGCACGCTGCTTGTGTTCTCGATCTCCTCACTCTTGCGCTTAAGTCCACATTTTTGGTAGGTGTCCAGAAGGCTCACAGTGCTGCGACGCATCAGGTTGTGTGGCCCGCCCAGTGTTTGCCCAGACACTGCAACCACACCAGAAGTGCTGTTGGCAGATGTAACCACAATGTGCCCCGTGCTTGCTGGGAAGATGATGGTCTGCTCGTAAGGGATGCTCGGATTGGGGATCTGGAGGGAGGCGTTGACGGCTGCTGCGGCGGCTGCTTGGGAGGACTGCACGTTCTTGCTCTGGTTGTAGACTTTGCTGTGTGTGCCGTACCCAGTCATATCCCAGTTCGAACTCGGCTCCACTTTCAGTTTCTTCACGCTACAGAAGGCACTTGACTGAAGGGTATGAGGAGAGAAAACTTGCACATGCGAGGCCATACCTGCAATACAACATCAGAGTGAAACCACAGTTGTCAAGATGCCTTCCCCAGCTTTTTTCATTTGCTCAGTGGCAGGAAAGGGAAATGGGATACAGGCTTCAGATACATCACATGCACACACACAAAAAGCAGGTTCTCCCAGATATATGTATTTGACACAAATAAAATATTACGCTCTAAAATAAATCCTTACCCCGGGTTGAACTATACTAACAACATTCAAGATTTCTGCTCTCTTGCTCTCCCCCTTTTCATTTTTAATAACAGGAATGTACATGTTATTTTTACCTCCTCTGCCTAAAGAGACTCCTATTCCCATTGTCTCCAGGAATATATCTATCTCTCTGGAAGAACTCATGTCAAATACTGCAAAGTATTCTGACTACAGAAGCCAAATCTCAAATCCTCAGGCTCATCCAATCTTAAACAGTTTGGTGGATCTGACTTAAGCCCCCCGCTTATTCCCATAAAACCACTGTGTAGCTTCTGGCCTGCACAGAGTGAAGATGGGACCAGGAGATGAAACACTGTGAGCAAATGGAGGTGCATAGATAAAGTTGAGGAGCCGGAACAGAAGAAGATGATGTTTCAGATTGCTTGCCAAGTCTGTGAGTGGGAAATGTGCACAATGCTAGTCTGTGCTCAGGGACACTGGAGATGGGAGTTACACAACATGAGCTTCACTGTGTGCTCTCAGTGCTCCTGAGATTTATAAATCTGCAAGGTTTATAAAATCGTGTTCATCTATTCTTATTGACAGAGACCACTGGAAAGCAGATCCCTTGGAAATGAACAGCATTGTTTATGAAGCAACATACACATTAGCGTGTAGCAGAATTAGCTCCTAATACAGCTTTATTTTTACAGGAAAGACAAAAACCTATTTTAATGCAAGCTTATTTGGTTTCAGAAGAGTTAATGATCTTCTAAATCTTAAAAAAAACCCACCACAGACCACCAAAAAACAACCCCACAACCTCATAACAAAAGTGAAAATAATGCATCACTGAGACAGACTTACTGAAGGATTCTGAGTAATATTCCACTGAAACAGAAAATGTGCCTATTCAGAGAAAAAAAATGTGGTGCATGGAGAAGAGGACAGGTAAGTCCTGACTTGCTGCCAGCTTTCCCTGCCCAGGGTAGGGATAGTACTGCTGGGGCAAACATTTTGTGAAGAACACAAATCCGTGGGGACTCCTGGGGAAGGAATCAGCACCCAGCAGAAGTTAGAGCAGAAAGGCACAGCCTCCTTCACCCTTCTATCTGTCATCAGTGTTTCTTTTTAATAAACCAGAATGACTAGGGAAGAAAAGGACAATATGCTGAGCTGGCACCATTGTTGAATTATTAAGCACAAACATAACCTTGACTTGTTTTCAACTTAAAAAATGTTAAAAGCTGAATGAACGCTTCAGTAACAAAACCACAACAAACTCTGCAGCGCACATGGAGGACTTCTTCATGTGGAGGTGTGACAGTATTTGACTCGGTCTCCTCATACTTCACTAGTCCATGTTCCTCTTGAGAAGATTTCCTGGAGCTCATGTGTACACAGACACACTCACAAACATGCACGCACACACTCACACATTCATGTAGAAAAATATGGATGTCACTCCACACTCACAAAGCTCAGTAGTCAAGTTAACAAATCTAAATACACCCAACACTCTTTTTCCAGTTAATTCCCAGCAGCCCAAAGGACAGGAGTGGCTCAGGAGAGGGGTGCTCTGGTGAGCCAAAACCTACCATGAGTAACTACTCAGAAGTAACAGGCCGAGCAATCTCTCCACTTTGCTTCAACACCCCTGCCTTCACCCCTGCCACAGTGATGAATCTATGAGGATGGAGCAGACACAGAAGAAAACCCCTTCAGGACACATGGCCCAGCCCTCAGCTGGGCTTGAACACTGCACACAAAACCCCACTGAACCCAGCCTAGCAACAAAGCCCTGCAAACCACAGCGTGCTGCCCTCTGCAGACACGACCCCTGTCTCAAAGTGGATTTATGATTGTTTGCTGTAGTTCCTTTTAACTCCATTACCCTCTGTTCCCCCAGCCTCCTGGGCAGCAATTTCCAAGGTCCCTGCAGCTGGGTACTCAGATGCCCTCCAGCTCCTTGCCCCACTCAGTACCTTCTCTCCTCTCTCCTTTCCACAGGGCAATGATGCTGTCACGAATGCCACGGCACGTGGCAGGCGCTGAGCTCGGGGAACCACAGAGTTATACTCAGCTTGTCATCCTGGACACAAAGATCGTGTATGAGCGAGCCAAAACCATGTTTATTTTTCCACTGATTAAGAAGAATCACGGTGTTCCTTCTAGTACAGTACTGACCTGCCTGGAGAGAGGGGGTGGTTTGATGTATGTTTTCCCCCTGGACACAAATAATGTGGCAGATGTAATTGGTAATATATTGTGGACCTAGCAGAGGTGTAATTTATAGTTTTATGGCTTTCATTCCATGGTGTGCTTGAGCAATCTCTCTTAGTAGAAAATAAAAAGGGAAAAAATGACTGACGCAGAACAAGGAGAGACGTTCTTCTCGCACGCTCCTCTAAAGATAACACCAAAAGACTGAGGCATAGCAAATTAAAGTCAAGGATGTGAAGCGCAGCAGCTGCAACTTTCTCAGCGCCACTGTAAAAATGAGGATAATCGCCACCATTAAGGGACAGGCTTTCAACTGGTGCAAACTGGCAGAGCTCCACTTGATATCAGCTGACGCTAAAAACAAGGTCAGCAGTCACTCAACATCGTCAATGTCAGATGGCTGCCTGTGCCCTTTGGTGAAACGAGTTGTTGTTAGGAACTGGTTTCCACATCGACAGCCAGCCCCTTGCTGTCCCTGAAACACTGCTGGCAGCCCCAGCAGAGGACAGGAACAGGGGATAAACACTGACTCACCCTGCTACCCCAAAAATGGAGGGGAGAAGGAAGCAGGGCTTCTGTGGATAAAGCAAAGAGACTTTGGACTCTTCTGCTGCCAGTGCTGCCTTCCTCAGAGGTTACATCTCATCACAGAAACTTTTGCCCCTAAAAAAAGAACTATGAAATCTTCTTCCTTACATAGAAAATTATTTTCTCATGTTTGAGGTTTTAAGGGCACGCATTGTAAGGAAAATAACTGAGTGAGTTCTTCGGCATAGTCCGATACCAAGAAATTACAGGCTGATTGACAGCTTGGTGATGGGAAAAGGCGGCTTCTGTAGCAAAGTAATTTTTATTGCAAATTTTCCTGCGCAGTTAATGCGAGAAAAACACAATCCTAAATTTCCTGAGGAGACAATAAAACTGTGCTGGTGGCATGTTGTTCCTTTCAAAAAGGATTTTTGCTCCATGGCAATAGCAGGACTAGTAATAAATGTGAATAAAAGTTGGATGGTTTTGTTACAGGAATCAAACTCCTCATTACAGCCTGTAAGATGATTTACACCTTCAGCCTTTTGACTACATAGGCTGACAAGAGCTTGCCACAATGTCCATGAGGAAACAAGCCAGCAGCAGTGAGATGATCCATGCCAGCCAAGCCAGTGGCACCGATGTCTCAGAGACAGTGGAAATGTCCCCAGGGAGCATTCTTGCTCCTGGGGTCTTGGAAAGACAGAGGGACCATAAGCTGCAGAGGGATGTTTCACTTGGGAAAAGTTCTCTTAACCCCCCATTCACAGGTCTGACAAGAAACCTACTGTGCAGGGCTGAGCCTCTCCTATCACTTCTCTGTAGGAAGATCCTAGCAGTCACCTTTCCGCATTTTGTGTGGAATGCCCAAGGCTGGCACCTGGCTTCTCACCTTTCTGCACTCCTTCACCAGGAGTGGAGCGGGTGACGATACTTGGGGTGAGCAGCTTCACCCACCAGGCATTCCTGCTCAACTGAAGCCCAGCTCAGCAGCCCCACCTACACCACAAAAAGCTTAGGCTGGACTAAGCCAAGCTGCAGTTCCAACTGAGCTGGTCCCCGCCTTGGCATGGGTGCAAGGCAGGCCCCTATTAGCCAGCCAGGATGCCACAACAGCTAAATGCATGTCCTGAAGAGTAAAAATCTAAGTTTTATATCACCCCTGAGCACAGCGAATCTCTGGGCTGGGAGCAGAATCAGAGTTGGGCACCATGCATTAAATAAAATTGATAGTTCCTTTCTTTAATAATGAGTTTAGTGTAGTCATTTAAAGCTCTCACAAAACTGACAGTAACTGGATTTAATGGGGCCTTCCCTGTCCTTGATACGACTCACATAACTCCCCATAGCATCTCCATGAGCTGAAGTAGGTAGGGTGCAGCCAGGGGACAGTGTTAAAACAGCTGGAATGACTTCTATTAAAAGATTTGAGGTTTTTTGTTCCTGAGAACTCCTCCCACGTCAGCTTTCACTTAATAATAATTTAGCAGGTGCTATTTACAATTCAGATGGCCCTCTTCTGCATGCACACACAAATCACGCAGTCGACTCACTTGTACTTCTAGCAGATTTCAGGAAAGCAAATGAGGTTAAATTCCCTATCCACCCACGTCACCCCAAAGGGCAAAAAATACACTCTGGGGACTAAAGAAGGAACAGTTTGAAAGTCACCGATGTTTTCTTCTGGTTTACTCCCAGCCCTTACTGCTGATTTTTAAGTGTGGCCTTTGGGGTGGCGAGAGACCAAGGCAGTGCCCTGTGTTAGGTAGGAAGTCAGACCTTCAGCAGTACCTGCAGAGCTGCCAGTGCTCTGTAACCAGAGGCTGCTTCCTGGCTGCTGCCAGAACGACAGTGCCTGCTTGAAAAATACTGTAGAAAGCACATGGCGTGTGTTCAGCATATAAATGATGCTCGCAAGACAATACTGAAATAAGTATCTTCCACTTCTCCCCAGAGAGGCACAAGCCTGCAAACCCATGTACACGCCCAGGCTGAGAAGGCAATGAAAAGGGGATCTGCCAGGTATGGCTAATGCATTGCGCTTTCAAAATAGCTGCGTCTCAAACACAGCACTCTTCTTCACAGTGGCCTCTGTGTGGCTCCTTTTGAGGCATTGTCCCCAGCACCACTGCACTCTCAGAACCTCCTGAAAATTTATGTCCCTGGAGGTATACAAATTCTTTCCCTTGTGATACTGAATGTTTGGATACAAACTCGAAGTAGAGTTCAGACCTCAGCATCCTCAGCTCCTTCCTATTCTTGGTGAGCCTAAGATGTCAAGGGGGCCTTAGTTTCAGGTGAAAATTTCCCTGCTTTCCTGTTCTGCCTTTCCTGTCCTGCTAGTAAAACTGTCTCAGCCTAATTAGCAGTTTTCTAAATGTAGTGCATAGCAGTTCTCAGAGATGTAAGATGTGACAGAGCACGTCCCCTGCACTGCTCCAGACCTGGATTCACACTGCTCCAACCTACCACATTTGATCCATGCCTTATGGTCAAATGAAAAAGGGAGGCTTCCCAATGCACAGAGTAGCAATAAACAAAACCAAATGGACAAAGCCAAGCATCCATCTCCTTCCCTCTCATCCCCACCCAAAAAGCACATCCCTCCCATGCAATGGCCAGGCCACTCTCATCATCATCACCTTCAAATCCCTTATTTCCCTGCCACCCCAATTGCCCTCCTACATATCCCTCTCCTGCATTTATAGCATCTACAACCCTGCCTCCTGTTTCATTCTGCACATCATGACTTTCCTTTATAGGTATGATGAAAATTATCAACCAGGACTTACTTAGTACTCTTGAGCATGGAGGTGGTGTAGGCAGTTACTTCCTATCATGGCCTGCTCAGGTTATTTTGGCATGTGGCTCAGAATACTGCTGTTTTTCCTCACAAACCATCTTTATTCCCTTTGTCACTCTCCCTTTAACTCCTTAAATCCAGGGCATATTGTCTGCTGGCTACTGAAAGCTTTCTTAGCTGTAATTTAGAAACATTACAATTCTTGTTCATCCTTTTGGTGTAGGCTCAGGGGCAATGAGCCTGAATAACAACCTGTAGGCTCTTCTGACATATCCCTGGTTTTAGGCACATGAAGCAAAATCTCAGGGACAAATACATACATTTACATTTGAATACTTTATTACACCTCAGTGCAAGATTCTTTCAGGGTCACCTCTGTCTCCTACTGGAATGAACTGCATTAATGACAAGAGATATTACAGATTGCCTCAGTTAATCACAACTAGTTTATGTTTTATGTTATAGTTAATTAACTATGCAACACCTGAGAACACAGGTTAAAATATACCTCACCAGAGGCTGCCCCATCACTTCCCTGTAGATGCTACAATAACTGGACCTGACACAAATTTCGAGATCATGGTGGGAGAAGGTCCAGCAGTCCAGTCCGTGCTCTTCTGAACTGAAAGGTAACTCCTAGATACCCTCTTACTGGAAAAATCAGCACAGCTGGAATTGCACAAAACTTTTCTTCAGGATACCTCAGTGTTACTGCATGGAAAACAAATGAAGATAGCAAGTGAATACAATTTAATAGTCTACAGCCTCGACAAAACAGAGCCAGGCCTCAGTAAGTAAACCCCCTTCAGCATATCTGTCAAAGCTGACAGAAAGACTGTCACCTCTACAGAAATCATGAAATGAGGCTGCAAACGCCCTACCAAGACGTCAAAGTGCTCTCCAGACATAAAGTGAGAAACCTGGGAGTCTGTGGTGCCCATGTCAGGTCTCTGGGGCTTGAGAAGGCAGATCACAGCCCTGCTAGATGTACCTTGCTGAGCCACAGTCCTCCAAGCCAGGGGAACTTCTGGAGTCCCAAGAACAAAATGATGTGTGAACAATAAAGATGGAGGCAGGGGCAGCACCTGAAAGCCTTCAAGGTCTACATGAGCATGTGAAGGAACTTTTGCACAATGTTGGCATAAAGACATCTTAGGAAAGTGGGTGTCAGTGAAGTCAGAAGAAGCTTTACAACCAAATGATCAGTACTCCCAAGGGCCTTGGGGGAGAAGAAAGTCTGCTTGGGAGTAAGAGATGGGATGAGAAAGAAAGAACAGGAAGAAAGATGAAATCAGACAGGTGGGATTGATAGAATCCCTGCTTTGAAGCTTTATCTTTGGAGGACACTGAAGGATGTCTAACAAATGCTTTTCTGAAGAAATCCCTCTTTCAGATTTCTTGGAGAGAGGCCCAGCAGAGCTGAGGCAAGTGTGGAATGCTTGGCTGGGGCTGTGCTGCAGGCTGCTGGGGAACCCACGAGCAGCACCACGTCTGTTTAAAGAGCTGAAGACTGCGGCAACACCCACAGCACCACTTAAAATGAGGCATGACATGATGAGGCTCCTATAATGCCATGCCTGAATGAGCTCCTGAAGCACTGGGTATGGCCAGAGGAGATGGGGAAAGCAAGCTACCGAGGAATGTTTCCTCATCCAGAAATCAAAATGGAGCCAGATGAGGCCAAAAGCAGTTGCTCACATCTATGTGCCAGGTAGGACTGTTTGGCAACATCATGTGTTCTGGGCACCTTCCTCCTTCCCATCTGTCCTCCACTGTCACAAAGTGGAACAAACAGTAACCACAGCACTTCTACAGCACCCAAAGCTCCCTCTGTAGACCTGTACAAGACAGTCTCTGCAGTAAATGTGAAACTGGCCATAGCTTGCCTTGTAGTCCTGCTTAATGTCTGGATCCCTACATTTAACCTCCAAACAGGTCTATAAGGCAGGAGCCTCTAGATTACAACAAGCTCCATCTCTGACTGGTACCTGCTAAGGGGGTTACATCCTGAAAGCAGAACTGAAAGAGGGATGATTTTGGCATGGATCTGCCTTCGAGGCAGCATGGCTCAAGTCACTGCTGTTTCATCTTCCAAACAGGGGTTGACCACAGTACCCCATCCTACAGGGGAGAGAGAGGATGTTTTCAACTTTCCTGACTCCAGATTTCACTGGCCATCCTACCTGGCCCTCCATTACCTTAGTTCCTGGAAAAGGGTACCAAGGTCTCTCAAAAAGGAACCAAAATGAATTTGTTTTCTTTTGCTGTTCTGCTTGTGCCCTCCCCCCACCCGTACAGCACTGGCATATTTGTGGCTTCTCACAACTGCCTAGTGGAAAGGATATTTTTGCTTTTTCTACAATGGCTGACTCCCCACCTGGATGACTTTCCACCTGTAAATGTTAACTTTGTAATGTCAATGACTCCAACTGGCCTGCAAATATGGTGAAACCACAGGGAATGCCTGGCACCTTGCATACCTTGTTAGAAACACTACTTGTGAAGGCAAGACATGGGCAAGGCTCACTGGAGTCTCTGGCTGAGCCCCTCACTCCCACAGGATTTTTTACTAAGTGTTCTTTTTGCGAAGAGGCCACTGCATGACATTCAGCCCCTGCTTTGTTTATGAAATCTGAAACTCAGACCAAGCTCTAGCTGGGCTGAAAACATCAGTTTTCCTATCCACAAGGTCCCTTCCTTCATTTGATTTCCATCAGGATACAGACCTGTTGGAGAGAAGCAAGCCCCTGGTGAGGTTTGGAGGGAATACACAGGATCTGGCCTGCAAAGGAAGATGAAGATGCAAGGAGAAAGGCAGGGAAGCTGGGCACAGGGCTTCTGCAAAAGCAGAAAATTGAGACAGACTGATCTGTTGACCTCCTGACAGCCATATACCACCTTCAAGTAAGAATGACCAAACACAGGACCTACAGCATTCTCAAACATTGAGGGTGTGGGGTGTTTTAGGAAATGAAGAGAAAGGATAGTGCAGGTTGATCACCTGACCTCCAGTTTAAGGAGGTACAACTCTGTAAATAACCCACCTTCACATCATCACACAAACACACACCCGACCGGCACAGAGAAAAGCCTTCAGTTCCTCAAGGAAACACCTGTAGCATTTTTCAACAGGTCTTCCAGATTTCAGGGCAAAGAAAACATCCCCAAAGTTATGGCCAAACACTCAGAAACCTTTTCTTGCTGTCACCTGTGGCTTGTGGTTTGCATTCCAAAGCAGGACTATAAACCCAGAAATGCATGATGTGAGACGGGCCGTGAGCTGGGACCAGAACAGGCACAGCAGGACTGAGCCAGCTGGCCCAAAGCAAAAATCACCATGGAGACACAGGGTGCAGGATTGGGATGTGGACTCATTTCTCCCCTAAACAGCTGTCTGTCTTGGTCCATTCACCTTTGAGAGTGGCTCTTGTATGGGACCACAGTGCTAGGGAGCTGCTGCAGCCTCCATGAGAACACAGTGTGTTGACAGGTTTATCCATGGGAACCAATGATTCTGTTTGCTATATTTGGGGTTGTACTGACGTCTGTCATACAAAACACACGGTCACACTCAGACACACATAGACAAGTAAGCACTTGCACAGCCAGATGACCCATGAAGGCAATGAATCTCATAATCTCCAAAAGAAATGAGTGATGCTACCCCAAGGAATCCCACAGAAGTGCCTCTGGACACCTGCCTGCCCCACTGCTGGCTGGTTTGCTGGGGCTGGTGCACATCTGATCTCCCACTATCTTCACATCAACTTAATTTTTAAGCAAGGTCTAATAGGACAGAGGCCGGATCAGCATGCAGAGAAGCCTGTTTGGCCAAGGAAGGACAGCCTAGGTGATGTACAAAGCTTTTGCTTACACAGAAAAAACCCTGATTTAGGCATGAGGATAAACTACATGAAGGATTTCAGAGCCTTGAAGAGTAAACATCCAGAAGCTCAGGAAAGGCTATCTGCTTGAGAAAGGAGGATATAAGGCCCTTGTGTGTGATGAAGAAGCTCAGGGACAGCACTAACAGCCTACTCCCCCTCAAAGGTCTAAAAGAAAAGAAATCAGTCCATGGGAAGTCATTAAAAGAAACAAAACAATAAAAATCTCCACCTTTATCTGTAGAAATCTCTGGCTACCATCAGTCTCTCCCCCAGGTTTCTCTTTTGTGCAGGATATGATTATTTATTGACATATTTATTTACTCAGCTCTGCAGTGCTTAACACTATGGCTGCTGGGCTTCTTGCAGTGTCAAAATTAGAGCGTGACAGAAGAGGAGTGAAGTTAAACATGGAGATCCACTGTGACACAGGCCAAATGCCTTCTGCAGTGCAGCCTGAGGCATGCTACCACTGAGATGGGGTAGACTGGGGGACCCCAGCCAGCCAGGACAATAAACACTCCCTTGGTGTAACTTTTCTCCAGATCACTCAGTGCTTTTGAGAGGCTGCACAGTGCCCTGCAGAGATCCAGGCAGCAGAGCTCACCTCAGGCCCTGTTCAAGTGCTGACCATGAGTACCTGCTGTGGGGCACAACTGCTGAAACTAAACCTGCAGGACCAAAACTCCACCATAGAAAGGAGAGATGGCTGCAGATGACATAGCAGCTCAAGGGGCTGTCAAGCCTTCTCATTTCTGATCCTGCATTTAAGAACTGACATGTCACTTTGTGCTTCCAGCAGCATGCAGCCACTTGCCCAATCTCTTCAGAAGCATCTTCTTGGCACTACTACAACTGTTTTACAGCCATGTGCTTTTGACTCAGAACATTCAATGCAATGAAATGAAAGGATTCAGCTTAGATGCAGTGGGACAGTGAGTTCAGAATCACCAGTGTGTCAGTGATGTTGCAGCCAAGCTGTCCACAGTCACACTTATAGGTTTTGACTAACGATGTAAGGGAAGTCTGGCCAAACTGAGTCATGGGGGAAAGAAGAGTTTCTGGGAAAATAAGCTCTGTATGATTTTCTAACAGGGAGCATATACACCACCATTAAAAACAGATTAGTGACAACTTGTGGTGAAATCACAAGAGCTTTCAGGAGGTCCAGGAGAACACTGGGCATCTTAGCTTTGCCATAGTCATAGGAATGACTAGGGAGTAAAATGGCCTGGGGTGGGCCTATGGGTTTTGCTAGAAAAACTGTGACACAGCAAATGAGAGGGGGGAAACTTCCCTAAAAAAAACCCTAAAACAAAATAAAACAACTAGGGGAATTTAGTACCAGAAGTCCTGTGAGCTTTCATCAGGCCGTATGTACTCAAAACTCACTAAAAGCTTTCCAACATCTGTATGGATGAAAAGTAAGAACAGACTGAAAACTAGGTTCAGCAGAAGCACAGTAACTGTGGAAAGAGCTTCAGTGGGGCAGCAAGTTTACACCTGGTATAAATGCCCAATTAATTTGATTGTTGCAGTACTCCTTTGTGGACACAGTCCTTGGTTTTGGTCATATTTCATATCTGAAAATAGCCCCGCGCTTCCCTCTTTAGTCCTTCCTGAGCTCATGGGAGACTGAAATGAGTCACCAGAGGACCAGCTGAGTCATCCAGCCAAATCTTGGAAAGCAAGACAAAGTGTGTGGTCATCACATCCTCAACTAAAATGTAGATGACAGCAGCACCCCTAGCAACCCACCATGCATTAGGCAGAAAGGGTTGGAGACCACTGACCTATGAGCAGTTACTTTGAGCCAGGCAGGAGAATATCTTAAATGAAACTAGGACCATGCAAACAAGAACTGGCAAACATGGCCAGAATGCAGCCCAGTGGAAAAGGACCCGGGGGTGCTGGTTGACTGGCAGCTGAACATGAGCCAGCAGTGGCTCCAGGTGGCCAAGAAGGCCAGTGGCATCCAGATCAGAAACAGTGTGGCCAGCAGGACCAGGGCAGTGACAGTCCCTCCTCGGTCTTGGCACTGGTAAGGGTGCACCTCAAATCCTGCACTCAGCTCTGGGACCCTCACTACAGGGAAGACACTGAGGTGCAGCATGTCCAGAGAAGGGCAACGGAGCAGGGGAAGGCTCTAGAGAGTAAGTCCTATGAAGACCAGCTGAGGGAGCTGGGCTTGTTTAGTCTGGAGAAGAGAAGGCTCAGGTGTAACCTCATTACTCACTACAACTACCTGAAAAGAAGTTGTAGCACATTAGGAGGGGGTTGGTCTCTTCTTCCGGGCAACCAGCAACAGGATTGGCCTCAAGTGGTGCCAGGGCAGGTTCTGGCTGGACATCAGGAAGAATGTTTCCCATGAAAGGGTGGTTAAGCATTAGGATGGACTGCCCAGACAAGTGGTGGAATCACACTAAGTGTTCAGGAAACTACTGGAATGGCACTCAGTGCTATGGTTTAGTTGGTATGGTGGTGTCCAGTCACAGGCTGGACTCGAGGATCTTAGAAGTCTTTTCCAGCCCTAATGATTTTATGCCCACTGGTTCTGCACCTGACACAAAGCCCTTCTCCATCCAGTTTCCCCATTCCAGTGGCATTAGGAAAAAGGGATGGCCATCTCCATCTGCTACATCATGGGATATTCCTAGCCCGTTTTCCAGCTTCTATGAACCAAAGTCCCAATTCATTCAATTCCTCTAGCATATCATCAAATCTTAACAAGACCTATTTCAATATGCAATCTCCCTGACAACCAAATAACTGTGACCTTTTAAGAACACAGGTCCATATTTCATTTTTATGTCTATTATCTGCAGAACAAAAAGGAGTGGGGCAGTTGCTTTTGGGCAGACAAAATGTATTTACCAAGCAGGTTTTTTTTTATGGTGATTACAAAAGTTTAAGCAAATTCAGGACGGTTGTTCTCTTTGTGCTGTCATGGAAAAACAAACCAAATTTGCAGGGGCTGGGTTGCACTACACAGCTGCTCAGGGAACCCTGTTCCTGCACAGCTCACTGTCACCCTGCAGAGCTCATGCCACAAGCCACATCTGAGGACCCTGAAGCACCAGGGGGTTACAGGAACAGCGCATCAATCGTACAGGTCCCTCTGTGGCTCACCCAAAAATCCACTGGCTGGAGGCTCCCAGTGACACTCCTTTCACCTGGCCAAGCCCAGCAAAGGGTGCTCAGGGACTACACATGAAATGGCACCGAACAGGTTTTCATGAAACTGCTCAAAATTTCCCAACTGATGATGTCACTCCTGTTTTGTCTTGATTCCTGCCTCCAGCTCATCCCTGGGTTTCAGCAAGGCCATGATGTATTCACATTGCTGTGCCTCTTCTCCCAGCCCTCTGTGCCTTCACTCCTATCTCCTTTGCCAAAAAAATAGACATCACTTTAAAAAAAAAGAAAAAAGAAGAGCTGAAAGGTTCAGGTGGGCATCAGTGGATGATGAACTCCACAAGACAGAGTAACGCTTGAGCCTTGAGGAAGACAGGTGTCAGACAGAAGCAGGTATAACTGGCATAAACTGGTGTAAAAAACAGGTTTAAGCGAAACTCAAGTAAAAAGATATGAAAGCTATTAAAGTACCTAAAATCCATGGGGTTTTGATCCCAGAGCTCCTAAGAACTTGGTATTATTTAGTCTTTTAAAGGCTTAGTAGTAGAGACTCCAAGCTGTTGAAATGTTAACTTATTCCATGCTCTGCAGAGACAGAAAATAAATGTGAAACTGGATCCTGACAGCACCACTAGATCCCAAAATTGACCCTCCTGCTTTCTGCTCCAAAGAACATGCTATTTCTGGAGGTGTTTTAAAAAATAAATCCCAAGCAAGTGTTCTCATGTCCTCTCCACTTCCCAAAGCTAAGGCAAGCAGCTTGTTTGAGTGGCCCTTCCATGCACATCGCCCTCTGGGTCCTGGCACTTGCAAACAACTCTGCACTGGCCCCACGGGCTGGCCTGGCACCAAGCACGAGCAGCAACCACAGCGTGCAGCTCAGCACACTTGAGCTCCAATAAACCTGTCAGACTGTGCAAGACATGAATCATATGGACTGCCACAACAGCAACCCAGCATGTGCAGCCCTGCTAAAACAAACAAACAAACAAACAAACAAATGTAAGACATCTCAAAACACAGATGTAGGTAAAAGGCACTCTCCTGAGGCTGCCAGTGCAGTTATACTACAAGGCTTCCTGGAAAAATATACTCTCTCCTGACTTGTGACAACTCAGGAATGCTTCAGCAGAGCTGTAGTTGGGGGCTGTGGGAAGCAGGACCAGCACAGTCTCTACTCACTGGGAAACTGGACCCTGGCCAAGCAAAGGCCTGGGTTCCCCAAGATGCTGGAAGTGAGACAAAACACCTCTAGCAAAGGCTCCCTGGTCACTGAAGGATGTGGCTGCAGAGGTTGCTCAGGGTCTTTTGGAAAACACATCTCCAAGTGCACTTAGTCAGCTGGAGGTGCTGCTTCTCTCACACTGTCTGGGAAGTTATTCAGGAGAAATAAGAGCATCTTTTCCTGCTTAAGGTTTTCCTGTTGTCCTTGGTAGAGCCATGAGGCTGAAGTGTGGAAATAATGCTACAAATGCATCTGAGGGACTTGCATGCTGCCTCAACCCTACAGGGCAGCCTTGGGAGTGGATGACTGCTCCATCCATGCTTGTGGGCCATCAGGGGATACCATTCCACACCCTGAACCTGTGACTGCACTTTGGATGTACATGCATTTTTCACTTGTATCATTGCAATACAGTCAATGGTCAATAGTGACCATTTCTTCATTCTGTTTTCCTCCCTGCTATTTCATGATCTTGCTGTGTCACCTCATAAGCCACAGCCCTCCAAACACTTGCAGACACTCCTCACCTTTCCAAACAGCAGCTGCAAGGCTGTGACCCATGAGATGAATTAAGCAGACAAAAGCACAGGGGAAAGGTTTATGGGCAGTCTGTTTGCTTTTCCTGGCAGATCCAATCCAGAGACTTCAGCTTTTCCAGGTGACAAGTGTCTTCCAAGACTGTGTCTGCATCACAAAGTATTCTATAAAATCTTTATTTAACTGCTCCCCTAGGACTGCTGGCTAGACCCTCACACTACTGCCACATGTGCCTGTGTCTGAGTTTAAGCACATGAATTGTCTGAACAGAGTTCATCAGGACAACTCATGTCCTGAAAGCCCACTACATGTGTAAACATTAGCAGGAACAGTGCATTAATCATCTGCTCTTGGGTTTTGAAAGAGAATTTGTGTAGGGAAAAAAAAGCAAAAAAAAAACCTCCATAAAACTTGTGGGCACAATTCAGGTATCCAAGTGATGCATTAATCTAAATTAAACCCCTCTCCTGCACTCTCCCTTTTAAAAAAAGCAAGTTCTTTTCAACAAGTGTATAATATGTAGTTAACTGCTGTTAACTGATTTCAAAAGAAATCCTGTGGAAGGTAAAGTCTCCAGTGCCCATCCCACAAGCAGCACACTCAGAAAAGCTACATTTGGTTTTCTTGCAGATTTTTCCTTCCCTTCTTTTTCCATGACTAGCAATATGCATAGAAAAACATTCTCTCTGCTCTTGACAGAGTGGCTGCTGCTGCTGCTGCACGTTCTCCACCTGGAGTGAAAATTCTCCGTTGTCACGGCAGCCAACAGTGATGTCACAGACCAAGTATTGTGACTTCAGCTGGAAAAGGGGAAGAGGGAGCAGATGAACTCTGAAAACAAAGATATTGTTTTGGTGTAAACAGCCTTCACAGAAAAGAGGGGGGAAAAAAGAAGGAAGTATATATGAACATCTGACAATTTTAGTTTTCTCAAAGAAGTATAAATATACAAAAAATAGAGTTCTCTCTAGGCAAATGTCCCAAAAATCCAACTAAGTACTGAAAGGATTGTCATTTTGTTTCTGTTCTGTTAAGAAATGGGACCCCTTTTAAATTTTGAAATACACATTTTCTATTATTTTATTTTATTTTATTTGCTTTTGTTTTTAAAACCTTCTTGTCTGGTCATTGTCCCAGAATAAGCAATCAGCATTGCTGTGTAAAGAAATAAGTTTCAGGAAATAATGCACATTTCCAAATGTTACATTAATCCACAGGCAACTTGCAAATACTGCCTGCATTCCTGTGTGAGGGTAGTTGTTTTTCATATAGGTCACATATTAATGCAATTTAAAAAAAAAACTTCATTCCACCTTTACACTGAAATCCAGAGGTTGTAATTACACCCAGGGGCAGGAATAAATTAAACCAAGTGCTTGTGTTGCCTTGTACTCTTTTTTGGAAAGAAAAGTGATCCCGTCTACTCTGCCTTATGTGTTCTGTCGAACGCTTGAAGTTGGCCGAGTGGCTGGCAAAGAGGTTTTCATCAGGTCAGAGGTGAAAAAATGTCACTTTGAGAAGTCAGAAATGGAGTAATACATCCGATGGTCTAACATGTACCAGATCTTCAGTGGGGGATGCTATCTTCAGTACCTCACCTTGTGCCTCACAGAACATCTTCAGGCTGTGGCACCCCTGAGCTCTGGGGAGGGAAGAGCCAGGCACCTCATGGGCTAGGAAAGAGAGGGAGGGAGAGAGGGAGGAAGGAAAACACAATATCCTAATGCTTGAAGAACTGCAATAACCAGCCAGTGCTGGCAAACTGATGTCTGTCTTGACAAACCTTTCTGAAAATTCACATGCAGAAGAGGGGAAATACTGGTAGGACTTCAGTTATCACCTTCTCAGGGGACATTGCAAACAATAAGCAGTTCCCTCCCCAAAGTACCCTAATGACATCCCAGCTTTACAAAAAATTATGCTTGAATATTTTTTCTGAAATATAAACTTGCCATGCACAGTCAAAATTAAAAGAAATATAGGGCATTTTAAAGAGAAATTCCTTGGGGAAATGCAACTGTGAAATAGCCAAACATCAATTATGAAAACCACATGAAGAAGAGGCTCTTGTGCACGGGCTTTAGGGTTTAGGGATTTCAAGAAAATGTGCATCCTAGTTTGACTCATAATGTAGGCAGAGAATGAGCAACTTTCCTCAACTTAAAAACAGCTCAGTGAGTCTGTAACCCTTTAAAGTCACAGTATCTGTACAACTTTCTTGTATCTCATAGCTCCCAGCTGATGGCAATCTTTGCTTTCCATGCCCAATTCCTCCACAGGATTGAAGTTACAGGCTTACTCTCATCCTAAATTAGTGCAGAAGAATTAGAGCATGGGCAAACTTCTCCTGAGGTGTGCACTGCAGCCACCCCACAGCTTGCTCATTGGTGCCATTATCACTGTCTCAACTGCAAACCTTCAACCAGAGCCTTCTCCTCTTCCTCCTCCTCCTCCCCTGCTGCTGCCTACCTACAACTCTGAACAGGCTATGGGCAGCAGCGCTTCCTTCTACCTGAGGGGAGAATATAAATGGAAGGAAAGCAAAATGTAACAAAGTGAACAAAGGCAGAGAGATTTGGGGTTGATTTTGCCTGTGAGTCATGGCCAGATCATTTTCCCAAGCTTGAAGATTATGGTCTCATGCATGTACCATTTGGGACTTCCACAGGGCAGGATCTGGAAGAGGGAGAAACCAGAGCTGGGAGCACCCAGGGTAAAATCAGGAAACACCTTCCCACGTGACCCAAAGAAAAAGCATTGTCATGATCTTGGTCTTCCTTAAAATAGCTTGCAAGTCTGTTAGTTTGTGGCATTGCTTTAATGGTACAGAGCATTACTAGAGAAAAAAAGCATAAACTAGACAACTGTCATGAAGGAAAAAAGGTATCTCAGTTAATTTGTGGTTTTCCTCCAACACTGAACTTCTACCTCGAGGGTCACACTTGCTCCTACATGGATAAAAGCTGGTTATGTCTGGATAGAAGGCTTCACTAATTTTTCCTCTCTGATGACAAATGGCACCAAACGCTTTCCTGTCTCTTCTCCCAGGAGCAACAGCTGTTTATTGTCCCTCATTCCCACTCTGTGTGACCAAACAACTACACAGAAAATGGAGACAGGTGAAAGCAAGCCTATTTACAGCTGCAAATCAAGAACACAAGGCTTAGGAAAACTCAGCTTTAAGGCTGCCTGTGCAACCTTCGACCCTCTTTCTTGCCCATGTGCCATGGCAGAGCTGTTAATCACATAATCACAGGCTATTTTTCCACGGGACCTTGGCCTCACCCAGTGCAGCAGGATCTGGGGTGCTCACCTACTGAGAACCCAGTTACTATTTCATCTTCTCCGCGCTGTTGAAGGTGTGGCCTCGAGCCTTGTTTACTGCGTACCTGCCACACTCTGTTCTGCAGACAGAATTAGTAATTTACTCATGGACCTTCCTACAGTACATATCATTAGAGTAACTGAATGTTTCACAAGCATAAAAGAATGTATTTTCACACTGTCCTTAAAGTAAGACATTGTATTATCCATATGTCATGGGCAGGGAAGCAGTGCACAGGGAGATTAATGTGAAAAGCTTCCACTAATTTTAAATGCTTATTTGAAACACTTAAGTACAAGTCCTTCAGAGATATGTTTTGGCAGTTGAGGCTGTGGTGACAACCATCTTTTTGGGCTGATGCTCTTGGAGATAGCAGAACTGGTATCCCTGACATTGATACCATTCACGTTTTATTGGGTTGTTAATGTTGCGGCTTGCTTTCTTATTTATTTGTACATTCGTTATATTTAACATGCATAAAAAAAATTCAAGAGAGGTATAAAAGAGCTGTTTTCTTCTGAGGCAGGTAGCTGGGATGGAAAATTTCTGCCCAGACAGTTTAAGTTTAGTAAAGTTGTGAACAACTGAAAATGAAGGTCTTAAAATAGGGAAGCTGTTGGATGGCCTCAATAGCAGGTCATTGCCGTAACATACACTTTTCTTTCTCTTCTTGGTTGTTGAAGAAGCAGATGTTACACTAACAGAATCAAGTCAAACTGAAACACAAACTGTAGCTAGAACTTTATTTTATATCCTGGTTCTGTTCAGATAAACAAGATCAATTTATTTTTGACTTTAACGCATAACAAAGTCTTGTTACTCAATTCCAAACAGGGACTTTTGCTTAGAGCATAAGCCCCACCTTTCCTCCTGTTCTCTCGGAAAGAGAAAGCAAGTGTCAGGCACTGCAGGCATCACTGGTCATAAGCTGGATATAGGACAGGCAGATGGACAATACTCAGAGGTAGTGAATCTTACATTGGCATAAACTGATCCTTCCCCTGATTATTTGCAGGGAGATTCACAAATTCCTATAAGGAAAAAAACAGAAAAACAAACAAAAAAAAACCCATCTGAAAATTTCAGGCGGTGATTTTATCTGTGCCAACACCAGGAAAGAAAGACAGACAGACAAAAAGACAGACGGTGGGGGGGTGGGAATAATTCAACTAACTGCTGGTGCCAGCCTTCTTCAGAGCAATGAAGTAATTTTAGAGACACTTCTGTAGGAGCGTAAAATCTAACCTTGCAACTGTGCACAGGACTCGGGACACACAGACACGCACAGACACACAGACAAAGAGGACACTGGACAACAGTGTGGGAGCTGGCAGAACTGGTTCCTCCATCACCTCAGGAACATGCAAGGACAACCTCAGGATAACTCCTGACAACTCCTCCTTGCCACCCAAGCTGTATTCCTGGCAAATGGTGTTACTAACAGCTCCTTCCCCTGACATATACCATACCCACATAGAGAGGAACACAGACACAATTTCTCTGTCCTGCACTGAAAACTCTCACCATATATCCCTGCTTTTGAGCTAGTCATGTCTCCTGACTGCACTAACTTTGACTAATTTAGTATTTTTAATTACAGAGGGATTTACAGCACTGCACTACAGCGCTCTTTTTTATTATACCCACTGTTTCTGCTGAATCTGAGTGCACTCTACATACAAAGTTGCACATTAGGCAAATTACACTGCACATTAAGTAAATCTCTCTCTAGAAATAGGATTAGATGGAGAGGCAAATCTTCCTCATTCCTAGTGCATAAATTAATATCTACAAAATCAATATAAAGTAAGAGCTTCATATCAATTCATGAAAAAAAAATAGTTAAAACATACTCCACAATCAAACAAATTTATGTAGGAGATGCATTTTTCTTCTCCTATTTTGCTTAATAAATAAAACAGCTGGTCTGAGGAATCAGGTCAATCAGTGTCTGGAAAAAGCCCCATTAAAGCTGCTATATAACCTAGTTTCTCAAGCTGCATGAGACATCCTAATACTGGAGAGGCAGAAGTCCATGCAGAGACAGCACGGAAGGCTCAGCTTCTGGCCCTTCAGGGTTATGGAGGATGTTTATCACAGAAGTCAGCAGTAAGTGAGGTATCTTGCAAAGATCTAAGGAGATAGGCTCTGAAGGACCACAACAAAGACAACATGATGCATCCAGACCTATATATAAAATAGAGCTAGTAATCTTGAGCACCTAAGTTCATATCATCCAACATAAGGAGATGGTAAAGGTCCAGATCTTCACATGTGTTCAGATCCCCTCAAAGCTAGCCTAGCCCTGCTGCCACAGTGGGTGATAACACCTCTTCTCATGGCACTCCACAGCTACATGGTTCCATCCCTCCCATGTCACGTGGGAGGGCGAATCCGGCAGTGCCCAAAGCTGTGGGTGTGTTTTGCGGGCACAGAGCCTATTCCAGTGCAGGCAAAAACCCCACAGCATCAGCCCTCCTCCTCCTGCACAACACAGCACACAACACGCAACGCCCAGGCCTTCCTCACCTCAGAAAAAGTAGCCCTTCCTATATTCAATAGGTTTGAAAATATTTTGCCAAGGGTATCACAATCCACATCCTATAGAGATAAAAATGGAAGCAGAAGAAAGTAAAGTGACTTGCTCAGGCTTGAAGAGCAAGGCAGCATCAGAACTGGGAAATGAAACCTACCGGCCCACAAACCTAGGTTTTAGCTTCTTAAATAAGGATTCTCTTTCCTCATTAAAAACTAAAAATGGGAAGTGAGGGAGGAATATTCTGTAGACAGAATGAACTTCGCCCTCAGAGGACTAATGACCTGATATACTTTTTTTTCTCTTCTCACCTCCATTTCCCCTGCTAAAGTTCCAGTAACTTCAAGGACTATCCTTCCTTGGTCTGCTTTAACCTAGTGTGTCAGCTCAGCATCCTTTTCCCAACCACCTGAAGCCAGAGACCATCCTTCCAAGAGAGGAGATTACCTTCTTGCTTTCAGCCTCTCTGGACATCCTTGCAACATCCTGGACTGGGACTACTCTGCTTTCTGCGTCGTGCTGAGGGACACCTAAGTCCTATCCACTCATCCCAGCCTGTAGTACGTGGCAGCCCAAAAGGGTACCCTGGAGGTAAAACCTGGTTGTTCTCTATTAATTTTTCATTTCAAGAATGGCTCCAGGGAAAGGAGGGAGATATAGGTCAGGGACTTTGGGGGCTGATTAGTAACTCTGTACATCTTCCTTCCTTTTTTTCCCCCCCTCAATTTTTTTTTCTCTTCCAAATTCAGAAACAGAGGGTTTTCCCTCCGTATTTCTCATTTACTCATTGAGCATCATCCGCATTAGTCAGCAAACTCCTGCTATTTCCTCACAAGCCCCTGACACTTGCAGAGTGACTAACCCTCTCTCCACACACTTTGGTTCTAATAGTTGCATCAGGCTTTTTTTTTCCTCAAGAAAAATGGATCTCAGTATCGCACACGCGCAGTTCTCCCTGTGGTCACTGTAAGGGCGACAGGTAAGCTCCCGCTGCCAGGAGGCCATAAACACCACCATTTGTCATACAAAGGGCCAAAGAGACAGGAGGTGATGGCAAGGCCTGCCTTCAGGTCACTTCGTACCTCACCATTGCAGTGTCCCTCAAATTAGGAAGAAGGTAGCTCCTGCCCCAAGCACGGGCATGTGGAGACCACAATGGAGGAAGCCTGAAGCCACCTGGCTTCTCTTCCCAGCCCTGCCACCACCTGGTCTGTCAGGGGACACTGCCTTTGCATTAGCCTTTCCTTCCCAGGACCAAGAGCCTCTGCCCCCGTTATGGTGCCTGGTGCCTGACATGATGTGCAGGAGGCCTCAGCTGGGCTGCTGAGGCATGAACACGGGGTGAGTGAAAACACAGCTCCTCGTGACTCAAAGCCACCTCATCAGAGGATGACAGAAGGCTCCTTCTGGCCAGGTGGGCTTGCACAAGCTGCCCACCCTCAGCCACACTCACAGAAGACCTCGCACACAGCTCATGCTCACGTAGGCGTACCCACAGACCTGCCCACACTGTGCTCTCAGTGCTGCGCTCCAGCACACAGCAAGTTTGTTCTGTCCACCTTTCCAGGGTGATGCCAAGAGCACACAAACCACTACTGCTTATGCACAACATGCAAAGAGCATGTCTTGCCCCCAAGGCAAGGCCATGCCCTCAGGCGATGGTAGGTGCTACCTGCTTCCACCCACACAGGAACAGTCCACATCCAGAGCAGAGCCCATCAATAAGGATCAGTGGGAAGGCTGGTGAACTTGGTACTGGAGAAGTTTATTCCCCATTTAACCTTGATGCCCTCACCCCAGCACCCACCCCGTTCCCGCCACCCTTACCTCCGTCCCCATTGTAGGAGAGCCTTCTGCATTGCTGTGTAGGGAGGCATGAAAATAAACCACCGGCTCCAGTGCCACACTCCCTCCTGGCAGATCTGTTTCTCTCTTCTTAACTGTTTCCAAGTGCCTGGCTGTTTTATAATCCCCAGTGAGCATTCCCTTAACTCCTTCCTCACTGAGTCCTTCCACTCTCCCTCGCTCCCTCTCTTGTAAAAGGCAGAAAAATCCAAGGCGAGGTAGGGGGTAGAGAAAGCAAAGGAGGGGGCCTGAATCAAAGAGGGAACATCTGAATCAAAGAAGGAACATCTGAATCAAACTGCACATATTAGTCATTTCCCCAGCCTTCTCTTACACAGACAGACTGACTCTCCTGTTAATGTATTTTTTATTTTTTTTTTTTTCCCACGGACATTTGTGTATGTTAGAAACTTCTTTGCTAATCTCCTCCTGCTTTTTCATACCAGGAGGTCATATGCTCCTGCTGGTAGCATGACTTTAAATCACATAGCAGCTTGCCCTTTGGGGTCTGAACAGAAATCACTGTCTTAGATCACAAGTAAATATGAGCTGATGGCTTCAAGCCCAGTGTCACCACCACCCCACTTAAGCATATTGCAAAATTCAAGAATCAAATGCAGGTATCGCTTCCCAGTGCAAAGGACTTAATCACGGCAAGGGCTGTGAGAGGGCCACGCAGAGCAGCTCGGGCAGAGGAGCACATCCTGTTTCCAAGACGTGGGACTGCAACTGCCCTCAAGTGACCTGTCGAGGGCCACACATGCTATGGGTGCTAAAGGCTGTGCGCTGCGTGTGTGCTTGCGTGCATGGCAGTGAGTGCAGATGGTGGGGGAGGGAGTCACTTGGCCTGAGACATTTTGGGAGACACACAGGTCATGGCTACACTTGGATAACCACAAGGTAGCGCAGGTCACTGTGTGCCAGGGTGTGCTGGCAGCACGGTCTGGAGTAGGACAAGTACAGCAACCCAGCAGCTTTGGATTTCATAACCACCATACGTGCAAAGCAACATCACACAACACTCCGCTGTTTACACTGCCCTTGTGAGTGCATGAATAAAGAAGATGGAGGAAAAAAGCATTGGCTTTCATGTGTCCTCTCTCAGATGGGAACATGACACCTGAAGTTGGCTGCTGCTCTTCCTCAAACCTAGGGCTGCTTCTTCCAGCATCTTGAGGTTACCCCTGGCAGCTTCCACTCAAAAGTTTACCAAGGTATCTTTTTCCCTGACAAAAATAGTTATTCTGTCACACAAGGCTGGGCCACAAGGCTTTTAAAATCAGTTCTGCTGATGTTGAAAGGAAGCAGCTTGCTGTGCAGAGGAGTGGTAGAGTTAATAGCAGTAGGATCAGCACAAGCTCTTACCCTGCCATCTGCCTTCAGCTCAGCCAGGCCTTCTGCTGAACAGCCAGTGTGGGCTGGGACCACTGGAGTGATCAGCAACTCACTGACATGAAAGACTGCCTGGGTCAGTCGATTAAGAATAAGATTACAAGCACAGGAATCCTGTATAGTGTTGGTACTGACTCAGTTCAAGGATTTCATGGGGCTATTTAAGCCCAGTTTTCCAAAGAGGTCTTTTATTTTGCACAGGTGGGTGTCTGTGTGACAGCTTAAACAAACCCCATGAATTGATGACTCCAGAAACAGGGGTCATCTCTGAAACTGCCATGCTTTCTTCTTTGGTCACCCCCACTAGAAAACAGGGATAAATAACACTTAACTGTCTCACTCCCCTGGAATGCTGAAGTCCTTTGCACTTACAGAGCTCTGGAGGAAACACAGGAAAGCCCACCAGAATGGACAGGGATGACTCTCACAACTGTGGGTCACAGATCCCTCTCATCCTGCCTTGTGGACTTCTTTTAAGTGCTGGCCACTGCCAACAGGCCCTGACAAAGGCTGCTCGGCTCTGCTCCTGCACATTCAGATTGACAGCTGCCTCAAGAGTTCTCCCTCTTTTTTAATAATAGAAGAGTCACTTAAGGCCTGTGGATGACCTGAAAGTACCAAACTGCTGACCCACAATCGAAGTCTGAACCTTCCAGCACAACCATGAAGAGCAGGGCTCCATCCCTTTGAGGGACGGGGAGGGCAAAACAATTCTGTAGGCCCATAACAGAATACTGAGATTCCTCCCTGATGTCATATAATTCTGTGGTAGTACCCTACAGCAATTAAAAGGACTGCTGCAGCTGATCTCCAAACCCAGGAGGAGACAGGTGGAGGGAGCAGCAAAAGGGCGTTGGTCTGGAAGGAAGATGGGGAAGATGGGGGATCTGGGATGAGTGAGGGCACAACCTGCCTGCTCTGAAAGCAAAAAGAACAGAGAGGCCCCTCCTTTCACAGATGGGGGAGGAAAAAAGCAAGATGAGTGAAAAGCCTGGACTTAATCATGAAAAACAATAGCTCATCATTTATTTTCATATCCTCTCACTAATGCTGGCATAATGCTAACAGTGGAATTTTTATGGCATGCATGTCATGCCTGCAAATACCAAGTGAATTACTTCTCAGCGAGGCTATGGGCTATGGCACTGAGCAGCACATTCGTTACAAACGACTGGATGATGAACGACAGTTCCCAAATTCCTCCTTCACAATGCTACTTGCATTAGTTGTAATTTAATGAGTGTGAGAGAGAGAGAGAGAGAGAGAGAGGGAGAGAGAGAGAGAAAGTTTTGGCTCAAACCACAGAAATAATACTGCCTGCTGCTGCTTCCCACTGGGTCTTGTATTAACTCACACCACCTCCACCTCCTACTTCTCTACCTCCTCCCTTTTCACACCTATCCTCAGGTGCTAAAAGTCGTGTCATGAAACCCATCAGCATGGCAAGAGAGCATGCAGAAGCCCCCAAGCACACACATTCCTTCTGGCTAAAAGGTGGGAGAGAACACAAAGCTCTCCCTCCTCTCTGCCAACAGTCACACGCAGGCTGGGGTGGTTCCTACAGCAGACAGACTCTGTGTAGACAAACCACCAACTCTCCTTTGGTTCCTTCCTCCTAGGGAGCCAGAGCAGGTGAAAGACACTGACCTGGCAGTTCTGGAAACAGTGCATGACCCACATTGGTGAGGAGCTCCCACCACACACTCTTGCTAAGCACGGTCCTCCTGCCTCCCCAGAGGCAGCCACAGCAGGGTAGCCCAGCCTCATCCTCACCTTGCAGGCTGTCTTAGCTGGTTTGTTGCCCTTTTAAACAATTTTGAGATTTGGTACACATCAATGTGAACAAAACCTTTGCTAGGGGGTAAGGCCTTCAGCAGTGTAAATGTGCCATCATTGGTGGCCCCAGTGAACACGGCAATCATGGCCATGCTGTCTCCTCCTGACCTCTTGGGTAGATCTTCAGCTTCTTCAGGGCATAAATCAAGCCCCTTTTCTTCACTCCGTGGACCTTGACACAAAAAGAACAGCCACAGCAGCAGGGGCATTTGCAGGTCTCTGCCCTGGAAGGACCCTGACTGGCCAGTGTCACCTCCCACTCCTGTGGCAACCTTGCAACAGAGCCTGTACCCCTTCACCTGACAGGACATTAATCCATCAAATGACCCTGCACATAAGGTTCACACCTGAAACAAGACCCACTGTGTGGGGTCTCATACACTGGGTCAGAAGAAAGCTGAGAGGTCTAATCTGAGCAGCATACTTACAAGTAAGATTCTGCAAACATCACTACTACTCTCCTGGTGTATCCAGTCTCTTCAGTGATTCCCACTGACAGAGCCTAAATGACAACCATCCACGGATTCCTACCCAGTGGAGCATCCAGAATACTCCTTATCCCTTCTGTGCCAAATGTAATTTAAAGGCCCCCCCTCCCACATTTTGCAGTGTTTTCAAAAAAACCAAATCCAAACAAAATTTACATGTTTCTGAAACAAAGGCATAAGCAGGGGAAGGGAAAATGCCCTTAAGGATTGGAACCAAATGTGTTTGTGCAAATGAGACCCAGGATTTACAGTTACCTTCCAGCCTCCAGCAAGTGCTACAATCTTAGCTTTGACTTAAAAACAATCTGTTTTCTTGTGCAGGTTGCAAAACACCAGTGATATTTTCTCTGATCTACTGGCCAAAGTCCCACAGCCCTGGCTGGGAGAGGAAGGTGGACACAATGTCACAGGACACTCCCAGGGACATGTGTAGACACAGGTCTGTATGGACACAGAGATGTACATTTGTGCTTCCCAGCAATTCAGCAGGCACAATGCTGGGGGCTACCAACTTCAGAAACTATCTGGACACAGATCTGCCCCTTGTCAAAATTCCCCTCCCAAGTCCACTCTGTGGCTTTCTTAAAACTATGATTGTGCTTTGAGCAGTGACTGGGCTCTGAAATAAATGAAGACATGCCTTGCTGAAGTGACCCTAAGTGAAAGCAACAATACTTGGCACAAATAAATAAACAAGCACCACAGCTGCAAATCAAAAAGGATGAAACAGTGAGCCTCATCAGCCTGTTGTAACTAACCTTGTGCTGGTCAGCTCACCCACTCCAGCAGCATGGGGAGCCATGCATCCCCCAAGGGGCACCAGGTAGAAGGGGTCCCTTTTCAGACCCCCAGTAAGTGTGGGGAGAAGGGGAGACCAGCATGAAAGGGAAGTGGAGGGGCTCCTGTGACAGAGGCCCACCACAATGGCTGTGTGGCCTTTAGGAGCCTGGCAGAGGGGTGCTGTAACCTGCTAACAGCCTGCAAAGAGAAGCAGTGACCAGTCTGGGGTGACGAAAAGCAGTTATCAGGGGCAGAACTATAGGGATGAACATACCTAGACAGATGGAGACCTGCTGGACTGCCAGAACAGGCCTGTTACTGCAACAGCTTCTTTGGGCATACAGTCCAAGCCACAGCGGTCGGAACTGCCAGCCATGATTTATCACATTTGCTGTTTAAAACCCAACCAAATCCAACACGTCTGCTGGAACCAAGAAGTTCAGCTGAAGGTTCCTGGCCCTGCTGGGGAGGCAGAGGCTGTCCTACTCCTTGGTTCCCCTCCTGATAGGCTGTTGTGGCTCAGGAAGGGTGGAACTCAGACACAGCACTCAGTGTCACACTTCAGCTCCCTTTAAGCCTTCAAATTAGGGCTTACACGGGGCTTAAGTGCAGCCCGTCCCAACACAGGGTTGGATTTCACAGCTCTCATGTGCTGCTGGGTTGCCACCTCCCACTGAAAAGGGGATGAGTTCCCTGCAGGCTGCCTGGCAGGCAGACCATCCACCCAGATATCCTGAGCAGGGGATGGGGAGCACTTGATCCCCACACCCTTCCCACATCCCTGGAGGGTAAAACAGGAGGGCTGAGATCACTAGGACAGGCTCCTGCTTCTCCTGCCTCGGCTAGCCAAATAACTCCCAATATCCATCTTTTCAGCAAGCATTTCATGGTTACCTCTGTGATCAAGCCTGTGCTCTTCTTCCTCCACATCTCTGCCGGGCCTCAGGGTGACCAGAGAGTCACCACCCTTCCAGCCCACGGGCTGGGATGCCTGACAGGCAGCATTCAGGTCCCACATAAAGTCACCATGTTCTTGAGACATGGCACGCTACATCCTTGGCCATGAACACCTCAGGTGCGCTGGTCACCTTCCAACAAGGACAGCTGACTATGACAGGGCTGGGCTGGGGAGAGGGCGGCACAGGGGAAGAAGGTGCCAGGAACAGGAGAAAGGACACAAAATACACCAGGAGAATAAAAGCCCCATCCCCTTCACAAGCCCTGCAATAGCAAGAAGGCAAGAATGACAGGAGTACCAACCACAACAAAACCCAAATGAAAAACTGTGACCAGCAACTTGCTCCAGTGCTGCCATATAACAGCTGTGGCTAGGAAACACTTCCTAGCTCACCATCAGTGCTGCCACAAGCATCTGTTTTATTGTACATGCTATCAAAAGCATCAGGCATCCCCACCTGAAATCATGCCCTCTCCTGCCATTCACTCACATCCCACCTTCTTTTTATTCCCTCACACTTTATTTTCTACAGGGACCAGCTTGTTGGCAGGAGTGTCAGTGTCTGTCTGCAACAGGGCATGGCAAGGGAAAGCAGACATCTCCTCGTAAAGCATCCTCTTCCTGAAACCCCTTCAACCCTTCCTGGCTGAGAGGAAATGCAAGGATTGGTAATGACTCAAGTGCTCCTCTGGGAAACAGCAGTGATTTTAGAGGAACATGAAATAACTTTTAAGCCAAGCCTAGTCCTGAAAAGGGGAACTCCACACTCTGTAGCTTGAGCTCACAGCTGAGCATGAACAAAGCCGGAATTCAGGGCCCACCAGCAGAGATACTGGAAAAGACACAGCTACTTTACTGAGGTAGTCTCACCTACATTAGATACAGTAAACACATCTGAAGCGATACAGGTTCCCCAGGGGATTCTACATTTGCATATGCACCCCAGTCACATCCCACCACTGGCTAAAGTCTCAGATAACTGAGGATACAGAGACAGACTTGAGACACATTAGCAGAGCTGAAGACGTATCCAAGAACTGGTCCAGTTGGGCCACCAACACCTGGCACTGGGAGAAGATGCATAAAAGATGCCTGCCATGCAGCTGCTCTGGATCAGGATAGAGATGAGCTGGTGGATGTGGATTACAGATCATTCTTCGTCAGAATGTTTTGAATGATTTTGAACTTTTCTCAAGCATGGATTTCTAGTAACCCTTTTGTTCAGCCTGAAAAGTCACATTGCTTGAAAAGAAATCTCTTCCTGCCTTTTAAAGGCAGAGTGGCAGTGTCCCCTCCTGAACACACTGTGATTTACAGTCTTCCACACACACTGGAAACACAACCCCTTATGCAGAGACTGCAGACAGCACTCCTGCCAACACATACACTGTCACAGCATCGCTCCACATAAACACCCTGCATTCACCTTGTTTATATTTCCCCCTGTACAGGCTGTGACAGCTCACAAACACACACAAAGCCTAATTTATGTTTATAATAAATCTCCTCTCTTCTTTCACTGCAGTGGAAAAGAGCCCTGCTACAAATACAGATTGTTATAAAAATGGTGTAACAGCTCTAAGGAGAATCAGGCCCATGTTGTCTTCCGTAGATAAAGGGGAAGGAGCCACACCAAACACATGTGTACACTCCTACACGTGCCTACAAACATGGAAGGAGTCCCACATACACACATGTACACACAGACACTCTCCCACCTGTGCTCTCACATCCACTGCTCAATAACAGCACCTGCTGTCCCTTCTGACTCGCACGTGCTTGCAGGCAGCACCGACTTTTGCAAGGTGCACTTTCATTACACAGGTGCTCACAGCCTCAGATAAGTGACAGGAAAATGACACTGCAAGAGAAGTACTGTCATCACCAGGGGGATATGCTTGTGTCTGGGTCTCACATGTCCTTTTCAGGTGGTGCAGCTATTTTAAAATGGGGGTTGCAACCTGTTTCTTATCTCCACTTGCTAAATACACATATATTCTGCTGTTGAAAGAATGAAGAGCGGGAGTTAGGTGGGAAGGCAGGTTTCAGGTGATGCCACTGATTGTGCTAGAAGAGATGAAGAAATTTTTTTATTGTAGTTATAAAAAAAATGTGATTCCCCGGTTTCTTTGTAGATTTGGAGGATTTATGAGGTCTTGAGTTTCTCCATGCTATCCACAAACTGGCTGTAGCCAAGAGTTGTCCTTTTGTTTTAATTAGGTTTCAGAGAAAAGGTTGTGATCTCTCTTTTCTCCACAAAGGACCTTGTTGCCACCTCCCTAGCCTCCATCACCCTGAAGCCTGATTGTGGCAGTGCATTCCCCACAGGACAATGCTGCCAGCCTCTTCTGAAGCTGGGCCTAGTGTGCTGTGGGGGTGCTTGCAGGGGAAGCACACCCAACCAGTCCTCTGTGGTCTCCACTGGCTCCCAATAAGCTTCCATCAAAGTGACCTAACTATTAATTCCTGTCAAGGTCTTGTGTGCTCACGTGCCTTCTGTACAGCTCTAACTTCTTATGGCCTTGCAGAGTTTGAGTGACTCCAGCAATTTGTGTGACCTGCCACCTTCTCTCCATACTGCCAACATAAACTCAACCAAAAACTTCACTCTGCATCACCACCAAGCACACCAGCAGCCTGCCCAGCTACCAGACAGTTCCTGTGCACTGACATATTGGGAGCTGGAGGATGGGCATCACCTAATCCCAGCACTGCTCTGCTGCTGACCCAGGACTTGTCGTGCGGTGAATTCCAGTAATGGAGAGAGCACCATTACACGCTGCCCAAGCTAACTGTATTGCCAAGGTAAGCACACATTACCTGGCACTGCTGTGCTCAGATCCCTCCACTCCACTCCTCCCTGGGGCACCACAGGGCCTCAAGGTGGGATCAATTCTGTTTGTCAATGTTAAGGAGCTCAAGTGTGTCACCAGAGATTTTCAACTTAGAGACGACTCCACTCCAGGTATTTTAAAGAATAGTAATGGCTGTTTAACTCCCTGGAAATTCTGCCACAAGGGGAAGATTAAAGGTTGCACACACACGCAGAGCTATGAGGATATCAAAGACTGTTTTCTTGGAAATTTTTCTCCACCTTTTGAAGTCAAACATCTAAATAGGAAAGTAGCAATGATGGCTGGAAATTACCACTATTTGGAGGTAAACCAGAGACCTGCTGAAAATACTTGCCAAGCTATGTGGAATTTGTCAACACTAAATGCTGCCTAGGAGAAAATAAAATGCCATGTATTTTAGCTGGACATTCTCCTCCTCCAGCCTACTACTTTGTGCAAACAGCCTTACTACCACCATACATATGGAGCAACATGGGCACTCCCCCTTCTGCAATCCTGCTGCTGTCAGCTCCAGACAGAGGGACAGCCCAAAGCCATGGAAGAACTAGGCAGATGGTCAAAAAACAGCCCACGACCCACTCCTGGCACAGCTCTTCCACAAACATCACTGTGAAAAGCTAACCCTGGGATGAGTCTCGGACCACTCTCTGGGCAGGCTGAAGCAGTCCAGAGATCACAGCCCCCCCAGTATCCTTCTGGGTACTTGTCCCTCTTCTCCCCGTGCCATCTCAGGCTGATTTGAGCACCTATCACACCCATTCTCAAATACAGATTATGTGCTCTCTGGGGCAATGCCATGTCACAGTTGTCTGTCTTTTGGAAAATCTGCAGCACAGAGATCCTTGACTTCGGATCCCAGCTGCTAGTGGCTGTGAATAATTGGTAATTAAAGTAAAAGTGAAGCCATACCAGGGGATTGTTGTGCCTCTAAGTTTTCTCCAGGCTACTCTCAAGAGACACAGGAGAGCTACCAGAGGTAAAAAAATAAATCTCAGCCTACTAGGTTTACACAGAAACCATAAAAAATATGCGCCTGTATTGTTCTGACCTCCAGATCTTTTTTCCCTTCACATTTTCCTAACCTTTAAAAGGCATATAAGATAAACAGAGAAGAAGCTAGGCAGACAACATCCTTGGAAGAGAGGTAGGAATATAATCAAGCCCTCAGACACACGCACACAAACACCATAATTTATCTCTTCCTCCTCCTGTTTGATATTATCCTCTGTTCTAGTATCATAATCTGTTGCTATGGAAACAGCTATGATGTCACTACAAGAGGTTTATGGATGCCTTGAACAGGAAGGAAAGGTACAAGATGATGGGAGAGGAAAAAAAAACCCACCTACAAACAGCTGCTGAGCAGGAGATGTTCCAGGAATGGCAAGTGTTAACCAGGGAAAGATAAATACATTGATGGTACTGGAGTTGTTGCAGACAAGAGCAGAATATAAACCACACTTTAAAAATAAAGAATGCTTACAAATTTTGCCTACAAGTAAAAATATTCTGGGCAAGCTAAAGGACCTTCCTGAAAAAAACAAACTTTCTTTGGAATGTTCAGCAAGTTTTCTGGGGCTGAACATTCTCTGAGTATTGCTGGTAAAGTCCAAGTCTCCACCAAGCCCCTCCATCATCTGCTCTAACATTCCCTCTCGAAGTGTAACACCCCATCAATGCAGCTAATAGTTAGGGAGCTTTCTGGCTATCCCCCAGCCTGTGTATGCCTCTACAACCTGTAGCTAGAAAAAAACCTCATGTCTTCAAGCAAAAATAAACAGAACCATAAAATCCCTTATGCTGAAAATGACCTCTAAGATCAATGAGACCAGCTGTTAACCAAACACTGCTGAGTGCACAACTGTGTCCCCTAGCACCACATCTATATGTCTTTTAAATACCTCCAGAGATGGGGACTCCACCACTTCCCTGGGCAGCCTGTTCCAGTGCTTGACAAACCTTTTCCATAAGGAAATTTTTCATAACATCCAATCTATACTTTCCCTGGTACAACTTGAGGCAGTTTCCTCTTGTCTTGTCACTTGTTACCTGTGTAAAGAGGCTGCCCCCACCTCAGTACAGCCTCCTTTCAGGTGGTTGTAGAGAAAGACAAGGCATCCCCTGAGCCTCCTTTTCTGCATGCTAAACAAACCCATCTCCCTCAGCTGCTTCTCCTAAGTCTTGTGCACAAGATGCTTCAGCAACTTAGCTGCCCTTGTCTGGACATGGACCAGCACTTCAGTGTCTTTCCTGTAAGAATTTCTTGCTCCTGTGCCTTTAAGATTTCTTTCTTGGAGAACATCCAGCCGTCCTGGACTCCTTTGTCCCTCAGGACTGGCCCAATGGACTCTATCAATCTGTCTCCTATACAGGCCAGAGTCTGCCCTGTTCAGAAGCCCAAGGTAGCCCTTCTGCTGAGCCCCCTCCTTACTTCTTGGGAATTGAAAACCAATCACTGTACCCAAAACAGCCTCCAAACAGCACATCACCCACAGGTCCTTCACTGTTCGCATAACTCAGGCCCAGCAGGGAGCCTTCCTTTGCTGGCTCACTCACCAGCTGTGTCAGGAAGTTATCTTCCACATACTCCAGGAACCTCCTAGCCTGTTTCCTCTCTGCTGCTTCCTCTCTGTGCAAAGACATACTGAATCCACTGGATCACATCCAGTAGCAAATAAACACTCCGACCCCAAACTATAAGCAAAAAAAGAGCTCTTCTTGCTGTCTTCACCCACGAGAAAGACCACAACCTTACAGACTCCCTGCCAAACATACTGACATACCTGACTTGCTACTAGAGGGAACAGCATGCTGAGCCTAACACACTTGAGATGTGCCAGGCCTCCGGGCCATGCACATCCATGTGCAGGAAGATGCACATGTCGTCCTCACCCATAAGCTCAGGTGATGATGGCTGAGTCTCCATCCTCCTGCCTTTTCTGGCCACCCTGACTGAAGTTGAGAGTAGAGCAGACACGATGACAGTGAGGGTGGGGCAGTCACATATGTCCTTAAAGACATCATGTGCAGGGGAGGAGGAAGGAGGATGGCACATCAAATTTGTCCTGCACAGACACTGTTGTCATGGGGAAAGCAGCGGCAGAGAAGGAGGAAACCACAAGGATCTCAGGTCAATGAAAAGTGCTGGTGTTTTAGATAATCTCTGTCCCATCAGTTTCCCGAGCATGGTAAGTGGGATGCCAGATTTTAAGTGAATGCCACAGCATCAGTTTTGCCTCTGGTGTCAGCTCCAGATGGGGAATCCCCAGACAGATTCTCTGTTCTGCCTGTGAGCATTAGGATATAGGTAGTGTCTCTTATCCTCACTCACCTTCCCTTCCAAAGATGTTAAGAGACAACTGCAGGGGAAAAAAAACCTGGGAGAGACTGAAGTCTGAAGAGAGTGGGAGAGACAGAAGTCAGTAGGGGCAACTGCAGAAACAGTCCAAGATGAGATCTTCAGCATTTCACTTAGTCTTCCATTCCTGCCAGCTTTGGCTGTGACAGCCTCAGCCCCTGAAGTTCTCAGGGATCATCTCCCCCTCTTCTCTTACAGTTTACTTGCCCTCATCTTTGATCCCCACCTGTCTCTCTCATCCTCTTCTCTCTTGTTCCTGACCTACTGACTTACTCCTTCTCAATCTTCAGCCCACCCTTTCCTTTCCCAGAGGAATCTCTGTCACAAATGTTGTGGAAAACCCACACATCATGATTTTCTTTCCTGAAAGTGTCCTGACAAATTGTATGATGCACCCTCCTGTGTCTGCATCTATAGGAAATTCAAATCCTTTGGGGTGGTAACTATCTACCCCTTCATGCCAATGTCATGCCTAGTACAGTAAGGTTCTGCTTTTGCTTGGCACAGCAAATACAACTCTTATTAGGAACACCTCGAAAGCACCAAAGGAGAGTAAAAGAATAGGTATAAAAACAATGCCAAGTGTTGTGTGTGTGTTCCAGTTTCTATTTTGTGGGCAAGGCTCTCCTCCTGGTTTTTATGAAACCATTTGTTCTCTTCTGCACTTTATATTTGGGACTGCAGAATTGACAACGAAACTTATCTCGGTGAAGAAACAGAGATTGTCCTTTTTAAATTGGCAGGTGACACCACTCAGGATTGCAAAATCAGGGGAATTAGATAAGAATTCTAAACAATCATGACAAATTGAAGGGTACAGGATGACATTCAAATGGGACAGATACAAAAATCACACAGATAGGAAAGTCTGTCTCCACACACACAGGATAGAAAGAGGCTCATGAGACATCAGACGTCTTGGATAGAAGTGTATGAGCCACAGCACATCACAAGCTGCACAGAGATGAACAATGTTACTGTGCAAAACTTAAACCAAATAGGAGCACTGACTGTAACAGACAAGAAGGGACACTTCTACTCTTCTTGGCCAGCACAGGACAAATACAGCACTGTGCTCTAGCAGTGCCATTCAAGAGAGAGATGAATTAGCTGAAGGGAGCACAGAGAACCAGGAGAATGGTCAGAGCTGAAGGGGAAAAGATACAAGAGAAAGAGATGAAGTATGTGTTTGAGATATGATTTTGCCTAAGGAACACAAAGGAGAGACATGACAAAGACAAAGGAATAGTTTTCCTACACCCACAGTTAAAAGGACAATGAATCAGAGCAAGCAAAGCAGAGAGGAATTACAGAGGGGAAAAAATCTTTTCAGTGACAAAGCAAAGGGCAACAGTAACTGCCTGGACACGCTGTGGACTGTCCATACATGAGGAATATGCTGGGCAAACCTGTTAAGGAACATGCTGGACAGGCATTTGATATTTTGCCTTGAAATACTTTTTAAAATCTTTCCTTTGCCTATTTCCTATGATTTAAATGATTTTGGTGAGAGGTAGGTTTCTTTGGCATTTCAGCATAGCCCAGAGCCCAACCTGTCAGCCTCTAGCATCAAAGGAGATGTTAGCCTGCAGGGTTCTGCCAGGTAACACCATTTTTCCAGGTCTTGCTAGCACCTTTATAGATTAAAATCTATAAAGGACAGAGAAGGCAGCTGCCCTTCATAGTTTCCCAAGTATCTTTGGCAAATACCAATGCCTTGTGGGATGACCTTTCCCACTTTTCAGGGAAGGAGCTGTATGTGACTGCTCTTACTTTGTCCTTCCAGAGACAGATGTCAGCACATGCCCTGGAAGGTGAGCAGGACAGAGAACAACATGTAAATAGAGTGAGCTTCAGCTTCTCCAAACCTATGTCCCATTCAGAGGTGAGCTTCAGCTTCTCCAAACCTATGCCCCATTCAGAGGTGATGCTGAATAAAAAAACAGGGGAGCAAATTATGGCATCCTTTACCCAGCATGGAACTCCCTCTCCCCTCCAGAACATGACACAGACAGGCTAATGCTCATCAGGTGGAGACACTGCTTCCCCTTGTGGAGCTCCTTGGGTTTCAGTGACACTGTTGCTCACCTGTATCAGAATCTAGCTCAGGAGCAGCTCAAGGGGTTTACTTCTCCAAGAAGGTTCACTTCCCTTCCTCTGGCTATTCTGCACACGTCTGGTGAGTAAGCAGAAGGCTGTTCCTTGGCATCATTCTGTCAGTGGCCTGACCAGACAGCCACTCTTTACATAGCACCTTGAACATATACAGCATTGTATAAATACACACTATTACAGCAATAAATCCTAATGGTACAGACAGCTTTTTAATTTAGTCCTGACGCTGAATTTTCCCAGCTATTTTGAGATGTGGCAATGTCTTTGCCACACGGAGACAGAGGCTGCTCCTCCACTCACATGTGTGGGCAAGTCCTAGTAGAAGTATTTTTGCCATCAAAATTACCCAATTCTAAAGGCTACCTGAATTCAGGAGTGGTCCCAAAATAGAGGCCCTTGTGCTTTCCGGAGGATGGACCTCAGTTTGCTGACATGGCCAAATGAGGGAGTATTCAGGGGCACTCCATGCTGTAAATGAGAGGTAGCAGCAACATGCCTCTAACCCTTCCTGCATGACAAACAAATTGCTAAATGCCGTGTCTGGAGTGAAATTATCATCTGTGTTTATTTTCAAAAGAAAAGGTGAATTCTGTACTGCTAGGGGAAATAATTTCAAAAGAGAAGGTTTCCTGTTAATTACCTTGGTCCACGTTAGGGTATGTAAACAGCTCAAGGAACAACCTTTTCTCTAAATAATGTTTAATTCCCACTTCTTGTTATCGACCAGCTATCCTTCCAAAAGTAAGAGAAAGACCTATAAAAAATATTTCACATTCAGAGGGCAGAGATTTCCTAGTAAGGATGAGGAAACAACCTCATTTTATAAATGGAGTGATTAAGCTATAGAGGCCATGAGTCAGAAAGGTACTTCAGCGTGTGGCCAGCTTTAAAGACATAAACAATCCTAATGAAGTCAGCAGCACTGTCTGTGAGCTTAAATTTAGGCACAGACCTGAAAATATCTCCTTAAATTGGGATCAGAGGGGGAAAAGAGTGGAACCTTGAAAAAAAGCCCCAACAAACCAGCCTTAGCCTACCTGTTCACTAAAGACACAGGGATGGGGACACCATAATATCTTGTAAGCCCACCACTGAATGCCTTTGCAAACTCTTCCCATGGGCAGCACTATCCCTTGAGTCCTCCAGCTAGAAGAAGCTGTCTCATCTGCCTCATACTGGTGTCTTCATCTGGTCTGAGCAAAAGGTGACTGCACCTCCCTTGACCTCACCATCTGGCAGGACAGCTCTAACACCATCACCTGGGACCCACTTGGTGAGGCCCACAATCAGGACAGGGATAAATTTCCAGGCCCAGGTCACCATCCTATCATGATTTGACTTCCCAACTGTCCTCCTGACCAAATATTCACACATTTTTACACACCACTGCTGTGATGTGGCCAAAATCGGGCCTTATTCATTTAGCCACATAAGTCCATTATCTATCTCCAAATACCCAGTCAAATTTCCCAGGGCTGAGCTATGTTCAAAAGCCTCACAGGCATCAAGGAGGTCTCTAGGCTGTTCCCCATCAGTAGAAGAACCTACACTGAACAAGGAGCAGAGGCAACTCTTATCCCAAATGAAACCAAATTGAGTGGTCTCAAACCACCCTGTAAAACTGGGAAGTAAATAACAACTGCTGAGCAAATGGGGAAACCCAGTGATGGAAAAATGAAAATTATTTCTCTTTCCAGGCCAGCTGAGGTGTCCAACTGAAGCCAACTGGGTCTTTCCCCATCTGTTACAGCCACAAAGAGGAATGCACTGCACAGAGTCCAAGGACTAACAACTGAGGTGAGTAACTGAGCTTGCCTCTTTCCCGGCTCACCCCAGCCCCATGTCCCATCAATGCTCTCCCCCCTTCTGAAAATAAAACAGCATTTTTTACCCATTACATAGCAAACTTGTTTAATCACTAGACAGCAGCATGATAAGAACAATAATTTTAACTGGAGGGAGCTTCCTGTTATCCTGGTTATAGCCATACCCTAAGCAAATAAAAAGTTAGGCTTTTGGTCCCAGCACTGACATAGCCTAAGTTCTGGTTATTATTTCATAAATAGGAGTCATCTCTGAGTTATCAGCTCCCTGCATGAACTCTGGGGTAAAGACCTTGACTCTGGCTCATGGGGGCCATGTCCCTGATGAGCAAGTTTTGTGTGCTTTGGTGGTATTTGAGGATGCATTCAAAACCCAGCAGGCCTGGCCTGTTTCTAGCATTAAATGGGATCTGATCCACCACAAGTACAGGGTCAGATTTTCCGGCTTTCCCAGCCCCGTGTGTGACAAGGATAGCGTGCAGGCAGGTCCCTGCCTGTGCTCAGCTCTAGCAGCCGCACCGGTGGTGAGGTGCAATTTACAAATATTACCCAGATTAATTCCATGAGCCACCCACATAGAAAACTACCGATGTGGCTGCTAAAAATACACCCTGAATTGCAACAAAGTTGTCAAGAATAAGTAAGAAGCAAAGCAAAGAGGAACAAAACCAAAACAGAGGTAATCACTGTTTAGAAAATAAAGGTTAATACATATAAATACCTCTCTTTACACAACTGTGAAGGATGCCAGGTATGAGACACCAGGGAAATCACTGGAGACACCTGTCCTAGGCAAAAATCCACCCACAGCCTGTGATATCTGGCAGATCCCCTCTTAAATTGGGGTCTCCCTTGGATTATAGAGCGTGGCTTTGTTCTCTGCACAGTAGGAAATGTCACAATGAGTGCACAAGTGAGGATAACATCGCCTAGAGGAGGGTCCAGAGAATCAGGTCCTTGCCTGGCTTAAGCCATTCACCTCCTCTGAAGCCAGTACAGCCTCTGCTGATGAAGCCACATCTCTGGTGCTCAGAAGCCTGGCAGCCACTAGTTTGCCCCAACTCTGGAGTAGAGACCATGTAGAATTACACCTGATGAGGTCTGCTTTGAAACTCAACTCATTTCCTTGTACAGCTCACAAACGAAACTAAAAACCAGGTCAAACATTGCGCAGCAGTGTTACTTCTGTTTTGTTTCACTTGTTAAGATTTTTATGTCCCTCATTTTACTGCTAAGCTCTCCACCACCCAGAGAAAAAAAAAAAAAAAAAAAAAAAAGAAAAGGATGAGTAAAAACCCAGGAGAGGAGAAGACAAGAGCAAAACCTCCAAATTCTTTAAAACAAATGGGAAAATTCTCCTGGCACAGTGTGTGTGGGAGAGGATTTCAAGCCAGATATTCACTTATTTATCATGCCTTGCCTATTAATATCAGGTGAGGCACCATTCTGCTTCCCAGAACTGGTATTTAAGCCAGCTGCTCTGCACAAACACACACCACCCTCACCTGCACATCAAGAACACTGGGTGACTATCTGCGTGTGTGCTATGTTATCACTCACTTAAATTTCTACTGGAACCACTTCATAAGGCCTTTGAGGTGTCACATTTCCTCCCAGGGTGCTTTTTCTGTCAAAGAGCCTATGTTCTGAAATCGGTACGGCGGGGATACGGTTTCACCTCCCCTCGCCTGCCTTGCGGTGGTGGCGGTGGGCGTGCATGTGTGCCAGCCGAGACGGCTCGGCCAAGGGCAGGAGCAGAGCTGTGCCTGCCCGTCGCAGTGCTGATCCGAGCCCTCGGTTCCTGGGCTCTCCTCAGTGGCCTGACTGGACCTGATGCTCCAGAGGAGGGCTACAGACCGACCTGCTTTACGCACATAACGTGAGGCTCGCAGGGGAGGATGGCAGACCTTGCCTCCCTCCAAGGAGGAAATTGCATCCCCTGCGATAAATAAGTTTTTATCTACGCACTGCGATATTGCAGGGAATTCTGAGGACCTCTCATGGCAACTAGGAGGCGAAAAACAATCATTAACCCCTCCTCCACTTCCCTCGAAGCCATTCAGCAGCAATTTAACCCGCAAGCATACCGCAACACAACAGAGATAAAACAATTTCTATCAGCCTTTACGCTATCTCCGGCTCCTGCCATTTAGGATATTCACCTATTTTGAGGCTTAAGGCATGCTGCAGAGCCTGGCCGCAGACCCCTCCGTATCTGCTGCGATGAATTTGTTTCTACGGGTCACTTTCAGGGTATTTTTCCCCATCTGCTCTCTTTTTCCAGTCAGGCAGAAGCAGGGGCGCCGCTGAAGTTAGGATGCTCTAAGGAACCGCTAAACTTCCACCGCACGCTCCGGTGCAGCACCGCCGCCCCCTCCCCAGGAAGAAGCCGGCGCCCTGCTCGCCCCGGCAGTGGCCGAGGCCTCTTCTCCTCTCCTCTTTCCTCCCCTCCGCTGCCCTGCCCGGCTCCGGGGAGGCGGCCGTGCCGGCGCTCGCCCACTGCGGCGCGCCGGG
>NC_031773.1:53750945-53752323 GCF_001522545.3 Parus major | reverse complement strand
GCCCTGGGCCCGGCCGCGGCGAGGGCGGGGAGGGCCGGCTGTCCTCCCTGCGCTAAAGAAAATGCTCCTCTTTGTCTGCCCGCCTCCGGCGGGGTCCGAACTCCGAACAGCGGGTGAGCCCGGGGCTGCCCAGAAATAACCCGGCGGGCCACCGGTAACTTTACACCGCCCGCCGGGCGCCCTCCGCGCGGGCGCCGCAGCCCGGGCTCGATTTCCTCCTCAGATAAGTTTTACCGGCCTCGCCATGGGAAGGAAAGTGCCGTCTCCCCGTGCCGCCCCCTCCGCGCCCGGGTCTCCGCCGCCACGGACCAAGCGGCCCCCGGGCGGGATGGCGCGGCCGCCGGGGGATGTCCCTCCGCTTTATGTAACGCTCCCCGGGCAGCGCCGAGCCGGGAAGGGTGACGGGGAAGGGTAAATGCGTCGCGAGGGGATTTAAATTAACCTCGATACATCTCTGAATTTTTCTTTTTAAACGGACACCCCGGACTACACATCGATCTAACACACACAGCCGTATATATACACATACACACACATATATGTATTTATACATATATATGTATATAATTATTGTGATTTTTTTAACCCGAAAGAAACTAAGTTGGGTTACTTGGGCTTCTCGCCGCAGCCCGGGCTGGGCTGAAGGAGAAGCCACAGGAGCTGACAGCAGGCTCCGGCAGCCCCGTCCGCCGCCGCCGCTGCCCAAGGAGTCCCCGCGCTTCGGAGAGGAGCCACGGCGGGGGGAACTCCTGGGAAACCGGCGAACGGAGCGGGGTAGCCGGTCCTGGGAACGCGAACTGCGGCGAGGGGCAGGCAGGCAGCAGGCACACACACACGCACACACACACGGAGGCGCAGGGCAGGCTTCGTCCACCTCATTGTTCTTCTCGGCACCGGCACGGACTTCACCCACCGCCCCCCGCCGGGGGACCGAGCGCCCGGGACCGCGGGGCCGGGGCCGGGCAGAGCCGGGGGGCGACCCGCGCCTCGCCCCGCTCCCGCCGGGCGCCGGGTAGGGCGGGGGTGCCCCGCCGCCTCCCCGCGACATCGCCCGGGGGGACGGCGAACCGCGGGCGAGCGGCCAGGGTCCCCCTGCTCCCCCCTCCGTCCCCCGCTGCGGCCGGGCCAGGGGTGCCGGCGGGGCGGGCCGGGCCGGGGCTTACCTTCGTACATGGGGGCCATCGGTGCAAGGACGCCTGTTATTCATGGCAACGCCGCCACGAACGACGCGAGATCGCAGCCCCCCAAACTCAACACACATCTGCCATCTTGAGCGGGTGTCTCTCGGCGGAGGCGAAGCTGCCGCCTGCCTTCTGCATCGCTGCCCACCTCAGCGCGGGGGGAGCCGGGCACATCCAGCCCCGCTGCCGGCCCTCCG
>NC_031773.1:53619005-53749744 GCF_001522545.3 Parus major | reverse complement strand
CGGTTGTGCTCTTGCTGTAGGAGCACCAACCCGACGAGCATCATTTTTGTCGGTGCACAGAGGAAAGCTGTAGGTGAAACCACAGGAACCCCCTTTGCCTGACAGGAGCTTTACAAAGGAAGGTCAGTCACCAGGTACCCATTACGCAGGCAAAGGAAGCCGAGACTCATGCAAAGCCTCTGGCAAAGGTGGAAACAAAACCTCGGGCTGTGATCCTGCATTAGCAGCCGTCTGGATCTGCCTGCCTCGAGCTCCTTACAGAAGAGCAGTCTGGGACTGGAGCGGTGAAGAGGTAAGTCCCTTTGTGCCTGCTCTTACTGCTGATCCCCCAAAACGCCGCTGCCTCTTGCTGCGGCTGGTGCCACCCAGACCTCTCCCACCGCAGCACTCGGTCGCAGCAGGGCTCAACACCCGGCTACTCCCACTGATGTCTCCAGGACGAGGCAAGAGGTAACTTTTACTTGGGGATCTCAGTACGAGTCAAGCGCTCCAGCCAGCCTGGCCCTTGTCTCGGGGTGCTGCGGCTGCCTAGGCCGGCAGATAAAAGCAGGCCAGGGAACAAGCCATGCTGACCAGCCGATGGAGCAGAATGGCCATGGCTGTGCTGCGGAGGACGTGATCCCCAGGCTCCTGTGGGCCATCTTGTTTGCAAGGTATCTCCAGTGTTTTGCATGGTTTTTCTCCCTCCCCTGAAAAATGCCTGAAAATACAGGAGAGCTGTCTCACTCTCCATTAGTATTCTGTTTGCGACATGAAGCTGAGGATACATTTTAAATGTGTCGAAGAGTTCCACGCAGGGCTGGTGGAGGTGATTGAGGGCTCAGAAGTGGGCTGGGGTGGCACTGGAAGAGTACGTACAGCAGAGGGAGCAAAATCTGCTCCCTCATCCCTGCTTCATTTTGAGAGTGATCAACCATCACTAAATCTTGGAAAGAAATGGACCTGCCTCCAGCTGGACCACTGGGGAAGTCCAGGCCAGAGGTGGAGGGCAAACATGCAGATGACAGCAGGCACAGTACTTGAACTTATTTCTTGTTCCTCTTTTATTTAGCTGTGGTGACCCTCAGAGTTCAGCTCTAGGCACAAGCTGAAAGCCTCATATTTTACTAAAATGTGTTTCTGGTCATCGTAATTCTGCACTGCTCTCTTCTTTATGATGGAGAACCTTATCTGCTTCCCAAGGCTACTGATGCTTCTGATCCCAGCCTGCCTCCCTGCAGGGGGAGACACAAGAGGAGATGTGGAGAAGTGTCAGAGAGTGTTGGAGAAGAGCAGAGGACAAAACTAGAGGAGCGGGCTGCTACAGGAGCCAGCTTCACTTCTTGGCATTGCATTCTGCTGTAGCATGCCTCCAGGCCAGTCATATCGCCCTCACTTGCCTCAGCTAGAGAATGGAGACAGATGTCTGACACAGTCTCTGCTGTGTGAGACTGCACTGATAGTTTCTTCTCCCTTTCTTTCACCCTAGGCTATCCCATAGGTCTGTGAGATCTGTGTTAACTCCATGTGCTTCAAGGCTGGCATGACACAGGAGTTTAAAATATAAACCAAACTCACTCCTTGCCAGAAGAAATGGAGGCAGGGGTCATCAGAGATGTCTGCAGGACTCAGCATGTGTGGCCTGGGCATGGAAGTGGTGCTCCCTGGCCCTGGGGCTGGCAGGTGGAGCACGAACAGGGACACGGGAACATCCAAACCCGTGTGTGACATACTTAGACAAATGCTAAAGCTGTTGGCTTCAAAGCACAGGTTATTCTGCTCGTCTTCAGGGAAAGGTGCTGAACTTGATGGACTGCTTGGACAACAATTCCTGAATGCCTCTCAGGTTCAATATTGCCAGGGACATTAAAGACTCTCGTCCACTTACAATTTGTCCCAAGATAGGAAAATTAATGGGCATGTTTTCACCAACAAGGACTGTTCTGATCTTACATGTTTTTAAATGTTGTTACCAAATAAAGCCACATTTGGTAAATAAAAACCAGCCCCAACAGGTCCCGACCTCGGCCCCTGACTGGCTGTGAAAACATGGTGCATAGACAATGCTGGTGTTCTGTGGGCACATAGAAGGAACAGGGATTTGCCCAGCTGGCCACAGCCTTCCTCTCCAGCCCTCACAGGAGCCTCCCCCTGAGTGTCTCTTTTGAAGAGGACTTAGGGCATGTGATTGGAGGTAAGCGGATACAACCCTTTGCTCTACTTCCCAAGTACTGTGAACAGATGGGGATGCACTCTGGAGATGGCCCAGCTGTGAGCCTACAACCTTCTTTCCATTTTCCCCAAAACTGGGCATCCGTGGAAGGATGTTACACCCCTGGGTACCTGAGCCAAGGCCAGAGCTGTGGTGTGAACATACCATACGTGTCGGGAGCCAGTTGTCTGCAGCGCAGCTGCAACAGCCCTGGGGCAAGGCCCTTCTGCTGGAGAGATCGTGGTCTGCTCTCTTGGTGCCTGAGACTGCAGGGGGTGTCTGACATTTTGAATCCTGAAAAACTTTCCCACCTCAACAGACTGCCTCGTCTCTTTGTCCACTTTGTGGGAAGATGGCAAAGGAGAAGCACCTTTAAATGCCTCATCTGCAGGTTTTTTCATTTTTCCATCTGCATATTTGGGTCTCCCATAAGCACAGCCCTGGTCTGGGTGCAGGTACATGGCATGCTCAGCTGTGTCATGGAGTCTCACAGCAGCATGCCCAGCTATGTCCAGCCTGGCTACTGGGTGGTGGTGGCAGGCACTAAGCCAGGGAAAGGACAGGTGGCCTTTCTACAGCACTGGGCTGGCACTCAAAGGAGCTCCATTTCTGCTCCACATATGCATATCTTGGTGGTCTTGGCATGTAACTCCTTCAAAAAGGCACATGGTGTTTCACTGGTGTGTCTCAGGGGCCTGCTGGTAACAACCTGAGCCTATACTTAATCGCAGTGTGAGCAGCAGGAGTTACTGTTTCTTGCTGGAAATGGTGAGAGTTTGGGCTTCTTTTTCTTTTCCCTTAGAAATTATTGCAGATTTTGAAAGTCAAGTTTAAGAAGAAAGGCAGATGAGTTTTAAAACACAGTTTTTGGTCACCATTCCCATTTTAGGGGGGTTGTGTGAGTGGACACAAGATGCCCTTTGGTCTCTCGGAGCCAGAAATGCTACAATGGTATCACCTCCTCTTCTTTGGTGCCCCTGATAAAACCTGGCTGTGCCAGGAGCATCCCATGGGCATTGCCAGAGATGCCTGGTGCTAAGATGCAATTTATTCCTCTTTCCCTCAAACCTGGGGAGATCTGAGTCTCTCAGGTTTCTTGATTCAGTGTCCATCCATTGCGTTTACTTCTTTGGAGAGATTGAGCCTAAAACTGTGCTAATAAAAGCCTGTATGGTACATTAAAAACACCACCACCACCACCACCACCATAACAAAACAAAGAAATCCCCCCCAAAAAGCAGAAGAGAAAGGCTGTAAGCACACAGGGTGAGCATGTCCCCTTCAGTGACAATCTTTCATACCTGTTTGTCTTTACAGTGGAGCTGGAGCTGGAATGAAGAAAGTTGTTAATAAGGATCAGGCCCCAAATCTTTCACATTAATCAAAGCAAATTTTTTTTTTTTAAACACCAAGGGAAGGTTTCCCAGTGAAATACACATAGTTGTTTTCTTTTTAAATGTAAATCAGTGAGGGAATGGACAGTTTAATTAAAAGCAAAATTATTAGGTAAGTGCTGAGGGAATCTACATTATTTGCTGGGTACACTCACATATTTTTACTGGTGACTCAATTGCAATTTTTAATTTCTTTCCACCTAGTAAGACTAGCTCAGAGAGTAGCCACTGTGATGTGGAATATTTGGGGAAGGATTTTTCCACGGATAGCCAGAATGTCTGTTCTGTGTGCGAGCTGTGGATGCCCAGGCAGCCTGTTATGGTATGCCCATTACATCTCTGCTAATCACAGAATATTCTGAGTTGTAAGGGACCCACAAGGATCATCATTAGCAAACACTTGCTACAGGCTGCCTCTGTGGCATCTCCTGGAGAAAATCCTGTCCCCTGTGACAGGGATTTTGGGTTGCTGCTAGTGACTGAGGCCTTCAGTGTCACCTATCCCTCCAAACACAAGCCTTTTGCAGGCAGGTGTTTTGTGGAATCCACCCTACCCCTTCCCCTCAAGCCCATGTGTCCCTCCTCCACATGGCAAATGATCAGACAGATTTCCCAGCACATCAGAAAACAGTGTACTGGGCTGGGACTATGCCTGTTTATTTTGTAAGGTTCTGAGGGAAGGCCCTTATCTTTGAACACACACGGAAAATATGCTGCATACTTGAGTGGGGTTGGGGACCGATGGCTCTGTCGCAGCTGAAGTTCAAAACACGACCACAAAAACCTACAGCACAATTATCCCATGCACCAGTAAGTGGGGCTTCATAAGAACTCAGATATTTTTACTCAGTCTGAACATCAGTGGCATAGTCAGTGCAGCTCATGTGATGTAAATGCCCCTTTCAGGGGGTACAAATGGATTTACAGCGCAGGCATACAGAGGGATGAGACTTACTTCCCAGAATGAAACCAGATGATGCTGATAAAGCCCCAGTGGCTTCAACAGATGTACCCTGATAGAGGCAGGAGTGTGGCAATGAGAAACAGGACAGATGCTGAAAAGCGCTCTAGGTACCATGGATGGAGGAAAGGTGCGGTGCAAGCGCACAGCCTGGTCAGTGCCCTGGGGAAGGCAGAGATCTGGGTCACCTCACCCGAGCCCAACACCATGTCTGATCACATTCCTGAGCTTGCTTCCCCATCAGGAGTATCGCTGAAATAAATGCCCTAAAAATGATGTGGCCTCTCCGTTTGAGGGGTTAAACACAATTTCCCATTGTCGAGCTTTTGCAGTTGGCTCAGGTATTTTTGCAGGATCTTGGATCCCTTTCTTCTTGTTATTAATAAAAGAAACTTTGAAATATATTTTAAAGAAAAGTGCTTATCAGATAATGAAATTCTAGCTGTGGTTGTCTTTCAAACAACCAGGGCCATGATTTAATTGGAAGTAATTATAGTCTTTTCTGAAGTATAATTTTTAGGGTATTTTTTCCCCTGACATTTGCAGTGTGGAAATTAAAAATAAAACGATGTCAGAATCACGAGATTTCAATCTGTCTTCAAACAATAATGTGGGCTAGTGTCAGAGGTTTGTCCTTGGCTGGAAGGGAGAAAAACTCACTAAAGAAAATCCTTCTGGTGAAAATCGCCAATAGCACCTACTGGTGCATTTGCTTGTGCTGAGAAATTCCTGAGAGACTCCTGTTTCCCAGAGCTCACTGGAAACCCTCCTACCTCTGCTGCAGTGGGAAAGGGCACATCAGTACCTAGCTCCTGAGAGCAGCACATTTGTGATGCAAGCTTTGTTAATTATTCCACTGGTAAAGCTGTATTAAAAAGGTACACTTGGAGCAAGGAAAAAAATTCCCATTCTTCACAACAAAAAATTAAATGTAGTCATCATATCCTGCTGAAAACAAAGTTATTTCCACAGTTCTTTTCCCAGCCAATATTTTTTTTTTTCAAATTTTTAAACAGAAATTTTTTCAATTTTTTTTTCTTTCTAAATTTTACCCTATTTTCACTTTGCAATTCCTCATCCTCCTTTGGTGAAACCATCAGTGCATCCCCTAAACTTTGACTCATGCTCTCTGTCTTACTGAAAGTGCCATTTCCGTGGGAGGGACAGTCTCTGTCTGCATCAGCTCAACCTTTTTAGTGGCCAGTGGCATCAGCAGGGCCTCGTGGGCAGAGGCTGAGCTCCTGTGTGGCTCTGCTGGTGATGATCTGATGGCCCCTGACACATATGCAGCTCTAAATTCAACCACTCAGTGGACAGGTTGGCTCAGCCTCCTATATCACATTCTCCAGACTTCAAATAATTTCTGTAGGGATGTGGATGCACACATGAGGAATCATGTTGCACTCTGAATTCTCTGCTTCTGGATATGAAATTTTATATCTAATGTCCATTTTCAATCCATTCCTGAACACCAGTCAAAAGGAAAGGAAGGGACTATTTCAGATTAAAAGGTCAACACATAAGAAGTTCCACTCAAGTCTGTGATTCACTGTATAAAGTGCTGAAGAGGACTGTATGAGGGATGCTCAGTTCTGCAAAGTGTGTTGACTTTTTGATGAGGCATTAGGTGAGGTTTCCTATCATTACAGACTCTATGGAGTTATTAACAATATGATTTAAAAGCCAAATTCCAACTGGCCAGTGCCTGCCTGGCCCACTCATGTACCCCACCTCAGTGCTCAGCTTTATTTATTCCATTTCACTCTTCACTTTAAAAATCCCATTGTGTGGCCTTCCCAGTGAAGAGCAGCTATGTTTCATCTCAGACATACCTTCAGTAACAAGGGAAGGGGTTTACCTTTACTCTTCAGCCTTTTCAAAGAGAGGCATTTTATTATATGGGAAAAAACTTTACACTGACTGAGGTAAAATTTTGGTCAGGCCTTGTAAAACAAACTCAGTGACTTTAAAGTAATAAAACTTTCTGTGGCACTTTGCCAGAGCTGATCTTCTATGCTATACTTCAGTAATAAGTACGGATGTGCTGACAGAAACCTCGAGGCTTCCAACCTGTGCTCTGTGTAGAGCCTCAAGGGATTTTCTGGAAAGCAACTGCTTTTCCAAAGATAAACATTTTTATCTCCCTTCCCAAAATGGCCATCAGACCAGCGGTATTTCAAAGACAAGAAAACGTGTTTACTTCCACGTCTTTCATGCTGTCAACAGAAAATATTTGAAATTGCAGGCAAAGTTTCCAAGAAAGCAGAGATGGAGATTTTCTTTGCTTTAAATTTTGGAGTACCTTCCAGCAGTCCTCCTCCTGTCTTTGCACCACTCCCTTGCTCAGCTGGGAGCCTGGAGATCTGAGCCCACGACTTGACCACGGATCTGTCTGGGGACTCTGTGTTTGGGTACTGTGGGCCAAGGAGTACATTTGGTACACACAGTGCCAGCCACAACACAGCCCTGAGCTTGGCCCGAGCCTTCTGGCCAGGGGTGGAAAACTCTTCTAGTATTTACACTTATTTGGCTATGCAGTGGATATTATCCCTTTTTCCAGCCCAGATCTCTATGAGAGCCAAACCTGGCCATGATGTCAATCACTGTTAATGCTGTACCAATAGCTAAGCTCTTGGTGAAAGTTTGACATAAAAACATTGTGCCTTGCTGATTAGTCACAACCGGTGACTATCACAGCTTTAAAAATTGTGATCATGAGGTCTTGTCTTGCGACCCTGCTGCCCACCCTTTTCCCTGCAGAGAGAGAGGAATAAATATTTACTACCTCTCAACACCCAGCCATACTCACCCTTACTGCTGCAGAGTAGTTCATCTAATTGAAATAAGAACATAAGTAAATTGTTTGTCAAGGCAGTTTATTAGAAAAAGATTGCTGTGTCAGGAGCTCCCTCACTGTGAGAGATGCTGTGTTGTCTCTCTTAATATTTAATGTCATTTTAATAATATTTCCCAGTTAGGGGTGCAGGCTGATGCTATACACTAAGCCTGCCAAAGTGGGGAGGAATAAAAGCTTGAGGTCAGCTTAATTCCATTGACTTTTCCACCTGGAGGCTGGGTAAAGAGCAATGCTGCACTTTTTCCGAGGGACTCAGCCACTCCCCGGTACTTCTCTCAGCAGCTTTATCTCAGATTTGTGGGTTTTGCCTTTCACTCACTCAGAATGTCACTTTAAAAGTTGAGGACCACATCCTGAGGAGGTAGAGATGAGAAACCCACCTTTCTGTCCTTTGACAAACCCATTTCTCTTTGCGATGCTGCTCCCCTTGGGCTCGTTAATCAGACAGTACCATAAACCACTGAATTTCTCCTATCTGCATTTGCAGTTACAGCACTCTTGCCTCAGTGGCAAGTCTTGTTTTGAAAACCTCTGGGTTAAATTCAGAAGTGTTTTAGCCCAAAGAGTGGGGATCTGCAGCTTAAGTATCAAAGGCCCCTGCTTGTAAAGCGTCCACCGACGCTGCCTCGGTGTCACCCTCCAGCCCTCACAGACCTGCCTCGCCTGCAAAGCTGCTGCACTGATGGTGCCTCAGTCCCCATGCCATCCCTCCAGACATCTCCTGGCAGCAATGCCCAGCTCAGGCTCTTCCTTGTTGTGAAAGGCTCCTGGCTGAAGGACTGTGGAGTCAGAGCCTTTTGAAGCTGCTGCATAATAAGCTGTATTCTTTACCCAAACATCACTAGACAGTTCAATAATTACATGAACTTTGTAATCAGCCAAACAAGCATAGCCATCTACCTGACGTACACGTAGCACTTGTGAGTAATTTTATATAAATGCCACGTACTTTTGTACTTAGTGCACAGGCCTTGTGCACAAACAGCTATAGAAGGAGGGCCCAATTATAAATAAACTGTCCTTAGTTGTCACTTTGCTGTCTCTGACTTCCCACGCATTCAAATTGTGAGACTGATTCATTTAATCTTACTCTAAAGCAGCAAGCCACAGAGTCAGTTTCCTGACAGTTGTTCTAAAAAGTGTAGCTGAGCTCTCTTAAATTGTCTTCCCTTGTATTATATTTAGACATTGTGATTAGAGTATCTGTCATGATATGCTTTTACTTTAAGGCAGAAGTTCAAGCTGCTTTCTGAAAGCAGAGATGCTCCTGGGAGCCGAAGGGGCACGAATGCTGGGGTTCAGCATTTGGGAGCAGAGATCTTCAGCACTGCTTGTGTTGCTGGCTCCCCTGTACAGCCAACCTCATGAAAACCTGAGCTTTCAAGTAAGTGCAATCTTACTTACCCTAATGAGACTACAGGGAAGGATGGAGGCAGCGAAATACTTAGCGGCTGTTTCCAAGGGTTTTAGAAATTTCAGCTGAGCAATTCTTACAATCTTCCCTTCTCCCTTCCTTCCCTCTTCTCCCCCCCAGATCTTGTCAAAGGCTTGGATGCAAGATCTGGACATTCCTGTCATATGAGCATGGCTTTTATATGTTTGTGTCATTGCAAAGCAGATTATAATGACTACACTTCATGCATTTTACCCTAATTAAGTCAGCGGAGGTTTCAACGCAGATACAAACTTGACATGCAGCTCTGCCCTTGACAATTGCCTACCAAAGAGAATACCTGAAAGCTCTTGTTTTGCAAAATATGCTATTTAATATTTTGTAATGCTTGGGTAAATGCAGTCAGTGAATGTAGAGTCTTCTATGTTTCTATAGTATTGTGGAGGAGGTTATTTGAGTTATGCTCAAGGAGGTTTCCTTGTTCCTTGACTTGCTTTGCCAGAGCACTTGTCAGATACTGAGCTGCAGGTTCCAGCCCTGCTGACCACCATTTGTGATGAGGAGATCCACAGACTCCAGAAGACCCTCAGCCACTGCTCTGATGGCAGGAGCTCTCCAGCAGCCTGGTAAATGTGACCAGGAACTGACAGGCAAGACAAAGTGAAAGACCTGCTGGGCTCTGTGGTACAAGCGAGGACGGGAAGGGCTCTGTGTAGAGGGGGGATGTAGAGAGCAGATGCCACACCTCTGTTGTGTTTTGTTAACCTGAAATGAATAGAGCTGAGGAATTTAACACACTGAATTGAAAGGTGAGTTTCTCCCATGTGCTGTGTGTAGGATGCCTGTCTTCCTCTAGCTGATCTACAGAGATTTGTAAATCTATTATGCTTCCACACACCCTCATAGAAACTTGTGCTTTAGGTTTAGCATGCAGAAAACTTTAGGTCCTTGGTCCATATTCATGTGTTTGTCCAAAAGTGATCGGATTACCTTTCCTTCAAGATTGGTCATATTCCTTTTCCTCAGATAAAACTGTCATGCTACAAGTTTTCCACCATCCCTGTCTCTAGAGAGAATCTTGGAGACTTGAAGGTGACTTTTCTGAAAAATGGTCTCAATAAAATTCCAAAAATACTTTATAATTTGGAGCCTGCTCCTCAACCTCCAGCAGAGATCAAAGAGATCCCAGAAAAAATATTAAGCACCATGCATTCCTGGGAGCTGAGCCTTTGGCTGTAATGAATCAATCAACTACCCTTTTATCAGCCAGATATAAACTGACTTAGGGAATTTTGGAGCCAAAGGCTACTGGTACAAGGCTAATGGTTTAGGCTTTGTTTTCATTAAAAAGTTTGACTCCAAAGGAAGGTCTTTGTTTTCAAAAAGTGTTTTTAACATCTTCCTGTTATTTTCACCCTCAAGCTTGCTCAGCCAGTTGGGTTTGAAAATCTTGTTCTTGCTTCCTAGTGGCAAGATTGTGTGTTGATGGTAGAAATGGGGTGCCAATTACTATCTGTCATTGGTATTTATGGGGTTCCAACTGCTACAGTACTGTGGTGCCAGGTACAACATTGAGATAAGCAGGGAAGTTATTGAATGTGGACTCTGCTCTTCCCACCCGAGTGCTTGGCCCCTTCGACTTGGAGACTTTGTCCTCTCTCCCATGCTCAGATGCGGGGCACCCGAGAAAAAGTGAGGTTTGTGTTTGCTGCCGAGCAGCCCCGGCCTGTGAGCCCAGCCAGGCTGTACCTGGTACCTGTGGCTCCATCATGTCCTGCTTCCATCCCTGATGCTGGCATGTGAGCCAAGGCACCGGCGCTGGCACCGGTGGCACCGGGAGCAGAACCCACAGAGCCTGTGGCCTGCACACCAGCTGCTGCTGAACTCTTTTCCATAGAATGTTTTCCAAAATCCGGCAAACTGTGTCAACTGGGAGAGCTGAAATCAACTGAGGTACTGCTTCCCAGGCTGTGCAGGGTCACAGAAGTGTCCCAGTCAGACAGCACGGAAAGCTTTGATCTCTCTGGAGAAAGAAACTGGCATGACGCAGAGGGCTGCTGGAGCCTGGCTGGCATGAATGGGAAGAATTTCTTCCAGCTACAGGTACTAAAGGGACATTTTGCTTCTCAGACAAACTCAACCCTTTGACCAGCTTGACCAAGGCTGTGGCCAGAGAGTCAGTCTCAGCCTGATTCTGAGAAAAATGCATGCCTGGAACTCCATTTCTACCACTACAGAGAAATTAATATGAACCCACAAGAAAGTGGAGAGGAAATGAAAAAATGCAGGTCATGGTAGCAGCTAGTTCTTAAGTGGGACAGGCATAAATTTCTTTAATGTGGATATAGAAGGGGATGTATTTTGTTCTATTTTTACTTGATTGTGGGAGGCTAAAGGGAAATTTTCTCATAACCTCAAGAAAGAAGTGTTCAAAACTAGTTTTTAAAACGTGAAAATTTAAACAAAAAATTAGAAAGGAAATTGTGATGGAGGATCTGTGTAAAATTTTTTTTCCCCTTCTTTTTGATCAGCTCTGATGGTTCTAACTGATGCCCAAGGAGAAATCTTGATGATTTAGAGATGAAGAAGAAAGGAACTGCACCCTTGGTAAGTCCTGCCTGTGGGACAGGAACCCCGGGACATACTGAAAATGTTTAAATAAGGAATGTGCCATGAACCAGCATTTATCTCCTGCTTACCCTTACATCTATTTCCTTACCCTCAAATTTTCAGGAATGAAAAGCTGTAAGGATCAGTAATTACGCTGAGACTTTTCCTTTATGTATCACTGCTCACTCAAGAATTTCAGGCCATTACACAAATAGCAGTGACGTGCTTGTCAGGGGCCCTTTGAAGCACAAAGTGCCCTTGCTGCCAGTTTGTTTTCCTCGGAGGAGGAGCGGCAGCAGAAGGAGATGAAGGGATGGAGGCTGCAATGCTGGGATGCCCTCCCCTTCCTCGCCCTCCCAAGTCGCTCATGTCCCTCTTGCTTTACCCCCATGGGGGTTTCTGGCCTCACAACCCACCTGAGGCCATTCTTTTGGGATGATAGGGCATTTCCAGATGCTTAGGTGCACCTGGCAAACAGGGAATGGGCACCCAGTGCTCAGTGCCCAGTGCCAAGGAAGCCAGTGATCCTACCCCCGATTGCTGAGAGCTGCTCCATGACGCCAGAAGGTTCACAGAGAGCAAGCAGGGCTGGAGTCAGCTTACACTGACTCCCAAGGACCAGGCAGCAGCTTTCCAGGGGAAAAAAAACCAAAACATGCCCACGTAAATAAAGAGGGAAATAATTATAAATGAGTAATTAACTGAGCAGAAGTAAAAATGGGAAGCTGAAAGACTGAAAGAAAAGAGAAGTGCATGAGATTTTTTGTAGATGCAGAGGCTTGCATTTTACATCTAAAGAAACAGAGGAAGAAATTTAAATGCATATTTAGAAAAAAAAGGAAAAAAAATCTGGTGGGAAATGTGAAAAGAACCACTTTTATGAGGAAGCCTCTGAAGAGACAAAGCTATAAATGCACAGTTCCAAATATCAACCATTTCTTTTTCAACATTACAAAAACCCCAAATAATTCATACTGTACAGAGTTAAAGCAAATTTTTGGAAAAGCACCTGGGAACAATGCTGGGAATTGCCCACCCACTGTATGATTTTTGCTTCTGTCACTGGGCAGTATAAGTGAAGTGTTATTCACTCCAAGAAACATTGCATTCCTTTCTTCTCACCATTATCTGACTTATAGAGGGGTGTATTTATAGAAATCTTCCCAAAGACTGCAGATGCACTGACATCAGTCTTCCAGCACCGTCCACTCAGTGCTCAGTGGGAGGATAAAGACTCCTATCCAGGGAAATACCCTTTCCCATAGAATCATAGAATACTTTGTGTTGGAAGGCACCTCTAAATGTCATCTGCTTCAACTCCCCTTCCACAGACAGGGACATTTTCATCTAGATCAGGTTGCTCAGAGACCTGTCCAACCTAACATTGAACATTTCCAGGAATGGGGCCTCTGTCACCTCTCTGGGCAACCTTTGCCAGTGTTTCACCACCTCCATTGTAAAAAATTTCTTCTGTTTATCAAGTCTGAATCTACATTCTTATAATTTAAAACCCTTGCTCCTTGTCCTGTTTCTATTGTCCCTACTAAAAAGTCAGTCTCCATCATTCTTATAAGCCCTCTTCAGGTACTGGAAGGCCACTAGAAAGAATCCCAGGAGCCCTCTCTTATCCAGTTGAACAACCCAACTCTTTCAGCCTTTCCTTATGGAAAAGGTGCTCCAGCCCTCTAACCATCTGCAGATTAAGCAGAAAATGGCTTATCAGGGAGGCAGGATTTCACTTGGAAAGCTCCAGACTGAAAAACCAGTCTTTAACTTTATTTGAAAGACAAGATGGAAAACAAATCTAAATATGCTTTCTTTGCTCAGCCACCACAAGGTACCTTGTGTACCTTGCTCTCATGTTTCTGGCTGAAAGAACATTCAGTGGGCAATTTTTCACCATATCAAAGTCACCACTATCAAACTCATTCTGGATCCTAAAGAGCCAAATAAATTTGATTGTACTTGTAGAAATGTATATTGGGCAATGATAAAGAACCTAGGCCAGCTTCTGCTCACTTAGCTCTTATGTAGGCAACACTTACATGGATTGCAATGGGGATGGCTAAATGAGGGCTGGATGGGGTAATTGCACTGAGCTGGTGTTGGAGGGGCTGGTGCTTGGAGACCTAATGACATTCCTCAGCCTGGGATAATTCAGAATCCCCAGAGACAGGGCAGCCAGGTACCTGCTGCCTTTTTTTCCAGCCCCATTAGGAGGTAACTAGAGTTACACTGTACAGAAAAGATTCAGGCAATGTGATTGAAAAAAAAAAAAGGAAATAAAGTCCCTTTATGATTCCTCTATGATTTTGTGGCTCTTAGAGCTTGCTGGGTGGTGGGACTGGAAGTGTGGAAACACAGAACACAGACAGATGTTATTAGCTTGACAGACTAGAAACAGGGGTGTGTTTTAGCACTCCATCACTGTTACTGGCCTTTGGTGAGAGTGTCTTTGGCCAGTGTTATTTCCAGGGAGGATTTCTCTGCCCTTATGTATACCCTGCCTGTTGGGCACATGAGAGCTGTGCTATTGAACCCTTCTTCCCCTTGTTTATGTTCCTCATTCCCACACAATCCATAGGCAATGTTGTATAGTGTTACGCCCTTCCCCCAAACTTTCCCTGTTTCAATTGGTGTCACCACAAAGGAATAGATTATTACTGACACTGATCCCAATTTAATCCTTCCAATAATCTGATTTTTCCAAGCCTATTTATATCCTTGAAATGACAGTAGGGTTTAAAGTGAGACAAATACCTGAGCCTAAGTGCTGGTACTATCCACAGCAGTCTGGTCCAGTTTTGACCCTTCAGAATAAAGTGTAACCCCAAATATTATTTGAAAATCCCTTCCCAAGTGTTTGTAGTGCTAGTCTGGTCCCGGGTTCCTCTTTTTGACCAGCTTTTTCACATTACAGGTTTATTCTCCTATACACTAGTATCAAGCTGAAGTCCCAAAATAAGTTTTAAAACTCATATAAATGTAGAATTTCTTTTCCCTTTGTGGATTTTAATAGCTTTCTTGTGTCTGGAAATGATCTAGAAGCAAAGCTTTCATAGCAGCGCAAGAAGTAGAAACCCATTCTAGTTTGTTATTTCATCCAGCAACCTGAGAACTTTTTTTATTTTCCTGGGCTATAAGGTGATCAGACAATGTTTTCTTCCATTCCCAATCTCCTTAAGAAGCTCATTAATGCTTTACATTGAAAATAAAGACAGACCAATCTGAAAACAAAGCCATCCTTAGCGCTGAATATTGTAAATGTGCTTGCTGGACCATTTCCACTATTAGTAACAAATTCATTTTAATATTGCTCCTGCTTCTTGCTAGATCTGCAGAACCTCAGTTCACACGTAGCCAAGGAGTAGTTCAAACAGCAGTCAGCAGGTTTTTGTTCTTTTTTTTCCCACTTTTATAATTCAGTGCAGTGACTTGTTTATATAACCAAATCCTTTTGTTTCTCCAAAAGGGACTTGGCTATTCCACTTGAGCGACAACACCCGTGGAAGGTGATGGTCTATTTTTTCCAAAGCAAAGGCCTCAGTTTTCAGCAGAATTTACAATCCAGTAATAAATATTTAAAGGAATTATAATGGAACTGAAACAAAGAACACACACACACATGTACACATGTGTACACACACACACACACACAAAGACATGCACACTCACAGTCAATTAGTCTGAGGTCATTCTGGGGCAGATGGTGCCTCTGTTCAAACCCTGAGATATTTTGTTTTTTCTGTCAGGAAACTTGGCCACCTCAGAATTTTAATACCCCATAAAAAAACATATAAAAATTATTCTTTACTGTCTATGTAGCAGATTACTCAAACATCAATGTCAAAGGCATTTTCTTCAACAAAATCTCCTTCTGCCCCTAAAATAGTGTAATAAATAGTACAATCCATGCTGATTTCTTAGTATTCTTTCTCAGGTATGAACTTTAGGATATTCAATCATCTCTATTTTATTCTATAACAGACTAAAATAAATTACACCAGAATGGCAGTTTTGGAACATACCAGAACTACACAACTACCATTTGGCTTCAAATGTATAGGTTATTATAAAGCAAATGAGACACTGATGTACTTTTCCATTTACAAAGCTTGGATTTTCCCCTATGGGCATAACACTAGGTGATATCTTAATTAATGATGGTGAAGACAATATATGTGACATAAACAAAAGAGCTGCATTTTAACAATAATAAAAAAGAGAAGAACAAAATATTCCAGCTCTTGTGAGAAAGAATGAACTGGTTCCAAAAAGTAGAATAATGAAAACTGAAAGGCAAAAGAATGGAGAATGTGACGTAGATATTGGAGCTACCTGCAAATGTCTCCCTTTGCCAACCAGAAAGTATTTTATTTTATTTTATTTTATTTTATTTTATTTTATTTTATTTTATTTTATTTTATTTTATTTTATTTTATTTTATTTTATTTTATTTTCCATATCCTTGTCTCTTCATGTGCACTGAATGATGACCTACCAGCAGCACTACCTCTGCATTAAACTGCATGATTAAAATTCTCACTGAACTCTGCCCACCCATCAGAGCCTGCTTGTCCTTTCTTTTGCCAGTGCATGTGCAATATTTGCAAACTGACACACACACACACATATATGTATATATATGTGTGTGTGTGTGTGTGTGTGTCATTATCTGTGGAAAAAACAGGCATTGAGTCTTAAGTGTAAGTGCACAGAAGGGCAGTTTCGCCATGAGGAGGCCTGCTACCTGCAGAGGAGCTACCTGTGCAGAACTGACCCTCTGACACAGCACGCTGAGCTGGACTCTGACAGGTCCTCTTCAAACTGGCAGGTGAACATGGGGTGTTATCCATTCATTCCTGTGTCCAGGGCTAAGCTGGAAGACAGTACTTCTCCATTTCCACCCTATCTGTATTTTTTCACCTTTGGAATCTGGTTATTCTTAGCTCACTGGGTTTAATTTGCTGACCTGACATGAATATATCCATCTTTCATGTTGATCCTGGCTTAAACTCAGCAGAAACACAAGAGTGGAAAACAACCCTTCTGTCAGCTAGAGACAATGACACTGAAATAGTTCAGGAGAAATGGAAGGTGGTCACTTCCATACCTGTACCTTCTATATACCTGTAGAAGGTCTCTGTCTACTCACAGTAATCCACAGGTTAAGAGCAAAAGAGCGGGTGTTTGTGGACATATAAACATAGACATGCAGACACCAGTGGAGAAGTAGAGATAGATGCTTTTATACTCATCAGCCCTCATTGCTGTATGCAGCTCTTCATCGGGAGAGACCTTTGGGATGGATCCGCTGGCCAGGAGAGGGAACGAGAAACCTCCTGCAGGAAAGGGGAGACCGTCTAGTCCAGAAGAAGCTCCTGGGAGAGGGGCAGGAAGGCCTCCCACTCCTGTCGCTCACCATTCCCGTGCCAGCCCTGCTCCATCTGCTGGCAAGAACAATGCGGAGCCGCTGCCGCCTGCCCGCCGGGATCCAGCCCCTCCTGTCCTCCTCCCCAGCCCATTTCATCTGCCACAAGTGCCGAGGGAGAGAAGAGCAGAGCCTCCCCCACACACAGGAGGGAGAACAACCCTTATTTTTGGATCCCTGCTTTCCCATAGGCTTCCCCTTTATTTTAGCCCCCAAGATGTCATTAAAGTTACAAATTAAGCACTGAGCATGCAGTGTATTTACTATCTGATCTGCTGGCTGGGAAGTTTATTCCCCTGCTCACCTGTGTTCAGTCAAACCCAATGGAAATATCCTGCAAGTCCCCTGAGGTTGCACATTGGGATGCTGATGGGAATGGAGTGAGGTGACAGTACCAGCTGCTGCCTCAGCCAAGTGCCCAGGAAACCAGGGTGCAGCTGGAAAGGTGTTCAGGGGAAATGTGAATCCTTTGGTTCTTTCCTTTGCTGCTTGGCACTTTGCAAGGGTATTATTTTGGCTCTGCCTCCATTTTTCCCTTGGCTACTACGTGTTTAAGAGAACAGGCTGAGGAAAGCTCTGATATTTTCAAAATGTGAAAGCAACAAGCAAAGCTTTTGCTATGTATGAGCCTGCATGGCATTGTGAATTTGACTCACTCTTCTCTCTACGTGGAGATGCAGGGTGTTCATAGCTCCCTTATGAAAGGGTCTTTCAGCTCTAGCACCATGGGCATTAAATGTTTTTTATTCTTGTCCTACCTTCTGCTTTTGGGAAATCATCTGCACCTGGAATTTGTGTCTCTCTTCCATAAGGGAAAAGAAGCATGTTCATCCTGCTGTGGTCCTTATATATGGCAAGTCTTCCAGCTCTGGGTTGCAGGTGAATGGGGTGGGCTGAGCTTCCCCACATCAATTGAGTCCTCAGGGAAGAAGGGCAGCCAGCGTCAGACCTCTGTTTACAGAAAGTTTAGTCTCCAGTGGATTTCCCTATTCCAGTGAAACAATAGGAGGGTCTTGTGCTGTATTATCCATGCTTCCTCTTTATTCTGATATTGTCTGTGAATTCTTGCAAATAATAGATGACAGAGACCGTTATTGTTTTGGGAAGTAGGAAGATAAAAACCTTAGATGGACCTTAGCAGTTTCAATAGACTTATTCATGGTGTTTGTAGCTATGCAAGTCAGAAACTAGCAAATTACCTGTTGGAATAAGTAATAACCCTGTGCATTCACTGAAGCAGTTCTTTTACATCTCATTTTTAACTAGAGACTGCCTCAGTCAAACAACTGCTAGAGTTCAAAACAAAAAGGGAAAGCAAACGTAACTCCACTCTTAATGCCATAAGATTTTTGGGAAGCAATCCATTTCAGCTCATTCATGTATCTGCATTAATACAGGAATTCTCATATAAATTGCATGATGGTGATTAATAAATCTTCTATTAATTGAACTTGAAGTAGAAAGAACATCTTTTTTTCTTTTTTTCTTTTTCTTTTATAAACCTGCATTAAAATAGATTATTCAGAACTCTTGGAATGAAAAGTGCTAGGTCAAAACTCACATTTTTCTAGCAAATCTATGAAAACTTACTATAAAAAGTCACATACTGTAGAATCTCAATTGTCCTGGAAGGCTTATCCGGGTTATGACTTAAGTGTGCTATTCATGTGCTGCCAATTTGTTCCAGAAGTACAGGATGAGCTCTAGTGCCTTGCAAAGCAGCTAAACCCTTCCCTGTGCGAGACGGAATCCAGGAGCCATTCAGTGGATTGATTTGGGTACAGAAGTCCTGCAGCTTCCCTACAGTCCCATGCAGAGCTGGGCTGTGTCTCAGAGCTGGAAGACACAGAGCAATGTGGGTCTTCTGAAGTTCTGGCAGGACTCAGTATCTGCCTCTACATCATGTGCTCCTCATCTGGGAAGTCTTCCTCATTCAGAAACCTTGCCCTGCAACTGCACAGAGATGGTCATGGTGTGGTCCTGCTTAGAAGCTGAGAAATCTTTATGGATACCACCTGTCTGGACACTAAAAACTCCTGCATCACCCATGTAGTATTATTTCCTGTTACTTAGGACCTTTCCTTCTCCTTCACCTCAAGTAAAGGGGACCTGTTGATTTATTCATGGGTCTAATACCTACTGGTCCTGGTGGAACTTCTCTGGCTCATTGTACATTAACGTTGTTGATATTTTTTTATGCATATGCAATTAAAAAAAATTGGGCAAAGCATTAAAGCTTTTGCTATATTCTGGACAGATTATGAATTTTTTTGTTCTCTGTGAAGTATTGTTAAAATTTGCTACCCACAAGGATTAACTGCTAAGAGCAGATTTTACTCTGAAAGGAGAACTTTCTCTTGTTTGCACAGCCTTGTGTTAGAAAAACAAACATTCACAGTTAGGTAAATAGGGCCATGCTCCCAAAGGGTTTTTTTGTGAGTTTCATGGCATTCAGTGATCCTATTGATCTCCCAAATTCAGGGCAGCAGTGACTGTGTGAGAAACTTCACCCCCACTTTTCAAAAGAAATGCCTAGCTTTTAGGGAACAAATGCCTAAATGAACACTTGAACACAAGGTAAAAACAGAATATGCAGTTTAGGCTCACCTTGCATCAGTCCATCAAAGGTAGCTTGTGAACTGAAAACCTGAATAGGGCAAACTAATTCAGAATAAAGCAGTGTTAGTGTGAAATACATGTCCAGAACAGGAAAGGGGAGTTACGCAAGAGAAGCTACTCTGCAGCAACACCCAATGTGGATAAGCCCTTAATTACTTTTAAAATCTCATCATTAGTAAGCCATGCTTATAATTTCTAGAGGCCTTGAGTTTCTGGAACAACTGGAGTATGAGATTCAATTGCATGCACTTCAGTGGAGGATACAGTTAAGTATCGGCACGTTTGCAGACTTGAGGCCAGTCATTAACTAATTAGTGTATGGGAACATTTAAGTTTTTCCCATCTGATTTTGCAAAGCTATTCAGCAACAGTTGCTTCTGAGCTTTCACTTTTCGCTTTTTTCCCTTTTCCCTTCACTACAAACCAAAAAAACCCCACCAGAAGCAGAAAGACAATTGGAAGTACACTAAGTTCCCATTTTCCCCTTGCTGGAGACAAAAATATTTGCTGAGTTTTGTGCTTTTTTATTTGTAATGCAGACATACATACAAAGACTTTTTATAAAAGAAACGTATTAAAGGTCTCAGAGCGTTAGCTTCGTTTGCGGCCATGCAAAGCCTCCTTTCCCAGCAAGAGCACGTCAGCCGGAGCTGCTGGGGGTGATGGTGGAACTACAACCCCCAGAGGGCATAGCGAGGGGCAGCCCAGGGGGACGGGGCAAGGAAGCGCGGGGGCTCCTGGGAGTTGTAGTCCCGAGGCCCTGCCTGGCAGCTGTCCCAGCACCTGTCTGTTCTGAGGGAGGCGGCGATGGCTCCGCGCCCCACTGCTGCCCTCAGGCTGCTGCAGGGCAGCTGCGGCTGGCACCCCAACCAGGAACCGCTGCAGAAGGCATGGGAGACCTCTGAAGGTAAGGATCTCCTGGGGGTTTTCTGTGTAAATCCTGATAGGGTCCATCCTAGTCCTCCTTGCCCCGTGCTTGTGGCTGGGAAGCTTTGCCATGCCGTTCCTGTGGCACATCCTTGGGCACAGTGGTCGGAGTTTGGCTTGTCTGCAGTGTCAGCGTGTGGGATCGGGGAGAGGTGCCATTCTCCCCCGCAGCCGTGGTTAGACGTGTTGGCTCCTTTAGGTAAAGCTTAGTGGGACAAATAATCATTCAGTCTTAGAAAAAGTGAGGGTAGGAATCCCACTCCCCTAGAGGGGCTGTAAATCTTTCTCTAGTCAATAATGGTCTTTATAGCATCCAGCTTTTTGTTGAATTTAAGCTTGCTTTTTAAATATGTTTTTTTTTTCCTCTTAAGTTGACTTCCTAGGTCTTAGTAGAGAGAAATTGACAAATACACATTTTGCATATGTGGCTGCAATAGACTCTGCATGTGTACATTTCCTTCTTCCAGTGTATCTGCTGTTTGCTCAACTGGAGGTAACTCCAAGTTTAAGGCTGTTCAGACCACTACAGTGAAAATCCTTGGGAATGCTTCTGTTTTACCCTGCTGCTTAATAAAACAGAGCAGTGGTCAGATAGCAGAGGGAGAAGAAATGGTTTTGTGTGCTTCCTGGGTAAGGTAAAACGCTTCAAACAATTTGGCTGTGATCCTCTGGCAAGCAGGCACCTGGGAAACTATTCCAGCCTTGCTGTGGGTCCTTACACCTGAGTGTAAATTTGCCACATAGCTGTGGTAAATACCTTGCAAAAGGACACATTGCAGACCTCCCAGGGCTAAGTGTACATGAGATAGTAATGCCTTGTGCATAGAGACTTGGTTCAATGGCACAATTATACCCTTGTGGTCCTTTCCCACAAATAATTTACTTATTATTCTGAAGACCATAGATTCGTTGTATGCATTACTTATGGTCAGGGTCACTGGTTCTCAGGTACTGCTTCTGGGGTGAAGCAGCAGGCAATGGGCAGGCTGAAAATTGTGGGAGTAGAATGGGAGTTTTTAGCTAAGGCTACTGGTGCAAGACCCTATCTATTAAAAAAAAAAAGGTGGAAGTGAAGACAGGAGACCCTCCTAGTAAAGGTGTCACCCAAGAGAAGATGTGAAAGGCACTTCTCAGTTCTGCTGGGAATTTCGTTGCCCTTTGCTGTTGGTCTCTGCAGAGGCTGCCAAATGCTGAGCTGAACAGGTCTGGACAAGGAGGCAATTCCCTTCCTGTTGAGAGGCTTGGCAGCTCTGGGTCAGTGTGAGGCACGGTTTTGGGTGTGTGGGGTTTGCACACCATGGCATCAGAACTGCTGTCACACACAAGGGCAGAAACAGAAAATAGAAAAGCTGGTGTCCTTCATGAATCAAACATGCAGAAAGGTTAAACACAGTGCCCTCAGATCTGAAATGAGGATGATACAGCTAGTATTAGAAGTGGTGGTAAGAAGTTCTAAACCTTCTAACAATTAATCAATTTTTGTAAAAATCCCAGCAGCTGTAATGGGGAGGTCTTATGGGCTGCTTTCCAGGTGAAGTTTTTCATGTATCTCATAGGCCGATTATTGGCACTGTTGATATATTTGTAATAGAAAATAACTTATGAGCACATCTGAATTGGAATAAAAAATAATTTTTAGGGGCATCTCAATCTGAAAGACTTCCCTACACATTCAAAAAACTTTATTAAATGTAAACAGCACTAATATGAAAAACAGGGATGATACCTGTGTGCAGCCTTGCTGAGCTTTGAGTGTTTGTCTGTACATGGACAGTATATATGGCAAGTTAAGCCAGGGTGTCAGAACTCCTGCAAGAATGTCTCTAGAGAAGTGTGACGGCTGGGGATGCCGCTGAAACCCTGAGGCAGGGCAGGTGACCAAGGTGGAAGATGGTGATGGAGGCACGAAGCCCTGTGCAGGCAGCAGCAGTGGTGGGAGCCTCTGCCCCCTCCCTCCTGGTACTGAAGGAGGGATGGACCTCCCTACTCTATCTTTCCCCATCTGACAGTCAGGCTGCAATATTTAACACAGGCATGGATTTCCCTGTTTACCCAACATCAGCACTCCTCCCAAACGGCAATTGTGTTGGTTTTGTTTTCCTTTCCTCATACACACCAGAAATCACACAGCGTGGTATGGCTAATGGGATTACATTGACCCACCTCTGCAGTTGCTATTAATATCTGAAGAAACCTCCAAATATAACAGTGGTAGTACGGTTGTCTGCGCATCTTTCTCTTGCCAAACAGAACAGGGTTTTTTTACATTAGCAGATCCAGTAATTACCAGTCCAAATTTTGCTTCTTGGTAGTGTTAAGAAGATAGGGACCAGATTATATACAGAAGACAATATATATAGAATATCTGTTTTTGAATGGGTAGCAAGCTGATTTACAATGTCCTTTAAACAGCATCCAAACAGCCAAGTCTTTTTTCAAAACAAAGAAGGCTGAGGGGGTTTGAGGGGGCTCATGTCTTTCTCTTGCTGACCCCAGGAACATAACCCACCCTTTTCTAAAAAAACTGCATTCAAAATTCAGCCTTGCTGCACAGGCTACTAAATTTCAATTGCTGGGTTTATGTCATCATTGCAGTTGCAGTAACTCTGTAAAACACAAGATGAAAGGTTGCTCTTTCCACTCTGAGCTCTTTCCATCCTCCACCTTTACAGCAAAGGTTACCCTGAGTGCGTCTGTCTGTTGTAAGTGTAGAAATACGTATTATTCATAACTTGCCAAAGTGTATGCTGGAAAAGCTGAATTTATAGCTGTATTTCCTCTCTGCTGGGGTTTTTAGAGTTGTGTGTTTCAGCATTTCCATTATAAACCCCTGTTTTCTGAGGTTTATAACAGTCTTGAAGAGTGGAGTGGTCTTGAACCATAATAGAAAGCGTGTAATGTTGCATTTACAGTACAGCTGTAACTGCACATTAAGGAGTGTAATCTTCTCTGTGTACCCTCACTGCTTCAATAAGGTTCATTGGAGTTACACATACTGAGAGAAAAACAATATTTTATGTTTGGAGTTGGTGCTCTCCATCCACAGAGCTGAGTGCATCACACGAGGACAGAGAGCATCTACCTGCACCAGACTTTCAAAAATTCTTTGCTATACCCTTAAAATACTCACATGCATCTGCGGGGGCCCGTCTGAATTACAGCTCATCATTACCTCCCTTTGTCCCTGGGGATTCCTGAGCTGCCACAGACAGAGCTGGGACTCCTGACGAGAAAGTTCCCCATACCCTGAAAAGGATACATATTCCCTTTTTGTACTAGCCCAGCTATAGTATGAGGCTGGGCTTATCTGCCGCTTGGTGGAAGGCATCAGAAGGTAGGAAAGAAGCTGAACACTGTAAACTTCAGGCTCAGATCCCATCTACAGTACACTTTGAGAGATGAAGTTAGAAGGAGTGTCAGTGGGGTTGAAATCTTGTTTGAGGCTAAGTTTTTCTTGCTGTTTCAACTCATAACGTCAGGTTATTTAGTCTTCCACTTAACCTCTCTTCCCTTGGCTAATAGGTCATCTTCTTGGGTTCATGTCCTTTTACAAGTACTGCTAACCTCAGGCATTCAGAAATCACAGATTTACTCTCAGATCCATGAGACTTCAGGAAAAACATGCATTTTTTTAATTGAGAAATTAAAATAGTTTAATTAGTATTTTAGCCCTGATCCTTTGAGTTTCACAGCTTCTGAGCACTTTTTTCCTCTCTTTGAGCTTGACAATCCCTGCCCCCAGTAAAACTGGTATTTATCACAATTGCACAAATGAACAATCAGTGCTGTAGCAAAATACTCAACTAAACCAAGAATTCAGAAAGAGCTTGAGATTTGGAAGTGTTGGTTTTGTAATTGCATAATTTCCCCCCCCCCCCACCGGTTATGCATGTCACTGTTGCAACTTACCTGCTGAGAATGAGATGGCTGAAGGGATTCCTGATTTACTGAATTAGTGTACAAGTGGTCAGCAGAAAGGTCTGCAGCAAAAAAGCCCAACGAATGGGAAAGCACAAAAGGCTGAACCAGAGTAAATCTGCCCCTATGTTGCATGTGCTTCTCTGCCACATATAAGGGGGCTGCAACTTGCATGTTAGTTATCTTTCATATGGTGAGAAGCCCTTTGGGAATATTTGGCGTGATCTACCAAGAATTATTCATCATGTGATGTATACATTTAGGAAACAAATACACTCTGTATAGGGCCATGAGTGAAAATAGGGCATTTCAAGGTACTTTATATTGTCCCTGCTTTTGCCCTGCAGTGTGAAGGTTTAATGTGTCTTCCTCCCCCAGCTTTGTGTGTTCCAGCACCCCACACATTTTGTGTTCTTACTGTCATCTGAGAATATTCATCATGGTTGTTCACAGTGCAGTTATTGTCATTTTGAAATGCTTGTCATGGAGAACATTTTCAAAGGCACGAGAGGCAACAGGGCAACAGCTTCACCTGCAACATCTGCAGGAGTCAGAGCAGCATTACCAAACCCTGCACATAGTGATCTCCAGGACAGTGTCCTGTGAAGGGATGTTTCTGCATCTTAAGAAGTGGTTCTATAGATGCCACTAAAGAACTGCTGAAGAACTGGTCCTTAGTGATTTCTTTTGCTGTCAGTTTGAGTTTCTTTGCAGTTGGGTTGCATTTCTACATGTGGATGTAAGCTAAGAGCTTCTGGGCTTCTTGAGGTATGAGAACCATTGCAGTGGCAATAGTATTAGTCTAACTTGCTTCATTGCCACCTTTATTTTAGCTTTTTGCCTATTTACTGCTTTTTCTGTGCAGAGACTCGTGGTGGTAGTGCCTGACATGCAGTACCTGTTCTGGTTTTGGCATGTTTGTATCATCCAATACATTGCACATTCATTTGCTCTCTTTCTGCTGTCTTATCCATCTCAGAGGGAGAATTGTATCCAGACCCTCTGGTTTTAGACAGAGGTAAGGCATAAAGGGACAGCTGATACTGCCCATGGTTTCCAGATGGGAAGAATTCTAAAGAATTCTACCATTCTTGTCAGGCTGCAGGCCATAACCCATGGGCACATTCTCCATTCACATCTTTGGAGTTTCTTCTGGGTGCATGAGTTTTGAAAAAAACTCTGTTGGACCTCAGGTAAAAAATAGTTCTTTACCTTGTCTGAAGTTCAAGGTTTTTGAGACATTTGGTGCATTTCCTATTTGTCATTTTGAATTTTGACAAGGTACTGATAAATGCATTGTGTTAGTCTGTAAGTTTGTTTAATTAAGTTATAGAACAAGGTACTTCTGTTGAGTTTTTCACAGTTCTTTTGACCTTTGATCCTCTACCAACATAGTTTGGAGAATTCAAGCCTGGAATTTGTTATCTAGAGTAGCTTTTCAATCAGACAAAGAAGGTTAGGTATTTTTCAGGTATTTAAAAACTGAGCTTCAGAAAAAAAAAAATTACAACTTAACAGCTCTTACCATAATATTTTTGCAAACATTTGTATGTCTCTCTGGAACTACAAGACTAGTTTAGGCAGGGTTTTTTTGGCTTTTTCTGTGAATGTGGAGCTATTGATCTGTGAACATAAATCCTTATTTATCTCCAGTCAAGTTTATAGTACAATGAAATTATAGGATTGCTTGAATCAATCAATGTTTCTAAAGCAAGCTATAGAAATATAAACAAATTACCAATTATTTAATAAAGTCAATTTGCTTAGAAATGCCTGGCGACGGGCAGCAGATGTTATACTAATTTCTGCTTTCTCTGGAATTTCACAGGGGCTGCAAGATCTTAATGTCACTATTAGCAAAGGTAACTTTATTTTAGAAACTCATTCTGAACTCTCACAGCAAGAGGAAGAAACTGTCATTCCTTTTGACCACAAAATCTGTGCTATTTCTAAGAGGAGTTCTTTGAAATAACTAGGATATCTCACAGCTTGTTGCTTCAGAGGGGACTTAGTACAGTGGCACTACATATAGTTAGCATAATGAGTTTTTTAGACTCTAAGATACTCACTGTGTTTGAAGTACCATAACTTTTAGGCAGATAAGATTAAATTTGTTAGTGAAGTACAAGCTTGCATAGTATTTTAGCTTTCCTAGAATTTTAAACCGTATTCCTGTTTCCTGAGAAGCATTTAGGTTAATGTAACCAGGTTCTGACTTGGCAAAACAATTTAAGTGTAAGAGTGTGTCTTTCTGCTTCTCAGCTGGAAGTGCCATGAAGGTGTCCTCCTCAGTGTGGTTTTACAGTTACTGTGTTTGCCTTTTGAGATCCACTTTAATGGAGTGATTTTATTCAAGGTGACTCAAGAATCTCCCATGAGCTCATGGTGTCCTTTTGGTGCTCTTGTCTGTTTTAAATGTAGAGCAGGATCTTTATTAGTAGTCTCTGATGCCTTGGTGGTCTGTCTGTTGGGTAGTTTGTCATAGTTTATCATGCAGGAGTACAGAATCATCTGATTAAACTGCTTAATCAATCCTTGAACAGGGATAGCAATAATTAAGTCACAGATGGCCACTGTAAATTCCTCTATTTCAATACATTATTATTCCCAGTACCTTGAATATTAAAGTTGTTTACAATAAAATAAAAAAAAAAGAAAATAAAAAAAGAAGAAAATCTCTGTGAAATGTGCCTCTGGAATTTGTTGGGTTTTTTTCCATTGGTCTACCTTCAAGACAATTGAGAATTCATTTTGGCTCTGGAAAGGTTTTTGCTTCAAAATAAATTGTCACCATATATACTTCTACATTTTGTTACATGGGCTTTGTTAAAGCTTATACATAAACTAGTGCCTGATTAATCTCTTTTTTAAGCTGTTCTGTGGTATTTTGTCTGCGGTATTTTGTGGCTAAGCTGTCTGTAGCAGAATTTTGTTGATCTAAAGACTGTGCTATAAATTTCTATAGACACAAACTGCTATAAAATTAAAATGTAACATCTTCCTGGACTTCCTTCATCTATCATAAAGTTGGTGTGGCTCAGCCTTAATTAGATTATTATAGACCTAAAATATATGAGGTAGAATAGCACAGGAGGAATTGAATTTGGTCATTAGCAGGAATGTGTGGTTGGTGTAGCTGGTTTAGTCAGTAGCTCCTGAAATACAAGACTGCTCTTTCCATTTGATATGCTATGAAGACAGTCAAAATCCTTAACGTGATTTAGGTTTACTGGGAAGGTCTATAATCCTGCTTTTTAATAAACTCTGTATTCCATGTTGGAACAATACTTGTTTATGTCAAGCATTTCTGAGGCTCACAGCCACGGTTGTATTCCTTTGGAAGTTGAAATGCATTGTTTTGGAAGAGCATTTACAGAAAATATTACAGGACTCAGACAGGGCTCTAAGGCACAAAGGCTTCCTGTAAAACCTGGATTGTCTGGGTGCCAGCTTTTTGTCCTTTTTCAGTTGAGGAACAATTCAGCCTCTCAGACTGGATGCTGTTGTGTACTTCCCTGTTTAATAGCTGCTGCTGTGAGTGTGTGTGTGCGGGCTGCAGCTCTGGCTGCTCAGCACTGAACTCCTTCTGCCATTTCCCGGGGAGCTCCCAGGCAGTGGTGGGGAATGAAGGATGAGATGGGTCTCTTCAGTGTAGGTTTTAGTCAACATCTGCTTGTGATCAACAAGGTGGTGATCTGTGGATTTTAATTGCTACGGAAGAGAGGACCGTGGATGGCACCGTGTCAAGGAGCTGCAAGCCTTGGTAGATGCAGTCTTGAGGGAAGCCTTGTGGATGCAAATGCAGGCGCTGCTGCTGACTCACAGCAGTCTGACAGGAAAAGGCTCTCTTCTGCTTGCCTCTGGCTTCCTCCAGCGTGTGGTTAGGGAGGACTTTTTTATCTGTCTCCCTAGTTCTTACTGTTACCATGCTGGCCAGCGTGACTCCACAAAAGGAACTTGGAGGTTGGTGAAAAATATCTGTGTTATTAAGTGTTAATTAGGATGATATTTCTCACGTAAAAAACTTGTAAAGAGAGTTCTCAGGATTGATAAATAGCTTGTTTTCATGGCTCTCTGCATCCCTGACTCCTTCTCCCCCCACAAGTATCATGTGGATTTATGTGACTCTTCACAGAGCTGAGGTCCCTAACTCCAGGATGATAACTGTCTGTGATGAGAAGTGCTCCAGGTAGGTTTTAGAATCAATGCTTGCCACCCTTCCTAATGGTTGGAGGTGCCAAGTTAAAATCCTTCAGCAAGAAACAGGTGATGAAGTGTAAAAAGTAAAACAAAAAAACCCCACTATCAACAGCAAAAAAGGATGAAAAGAAAAGGAAAAAAAAGCTTAATTGTGTGTTCTCTTCCAAACTGGATTCTGATGTGAGACCCTATTTTCTTTCTTAAGTATATGTTTAAGAACTATTCATATCTCCTGTCTCTCTGTGTGACTGGGAAAAGACTTCAGTGCTTCTTTAAAAACAAGTGAGGTCTGTACTTGATCTATGTGTGCTGATAGGAGTTGTGCAGTAGAATTTAATAGGAGAACATTTGTCCTCTATGTACAGAAAAATGTCTTTTATTAAAAAGACAAATAAATAAAAGTGGAATTGGAATATTTCTTTTGTCTTCTACCTTTGTGGTGGTTGCTTTAGTTTTTAGAAAAGACTTTGATGCATATCAGTGTTTGAATTTTTTTTCTCTTTTTGAAAGTCCCACAGGATTGGTTGCCAGTTGGAATTAGCTTGTGCCCACTGATTAATTCCTTGTGTCGGTGGTCTTGAATTTTGTTGCAGTTGTTCACGGAGAACTTGCCAGCAGCAGCAGTCCAGCAGAGCTGTTATTGACCTAGAACAGCAGTTGACTTGTTGTTACATGAAGAAAGGTTTTCTGTGAACTACGTTGCTATTCTGTGGAGCTGATGAGCTGGTTAACACCTTTTACTTATTCTGTAAGGATCTGAGGCTGGAAAGGAATTAATGCAGTTGTGAAGCACAGAGAACCAAAATAGCAGTGATTCACTTAGAGCAGAGCCAAATCTTCTTAAAATTAAACTCCATTGTGTTAGAGACTTTATTTTTTTGATACCTATATTATTAACTTCTCTGATAAAAGCAGGAAATGTAATACAGTGATATTGGAGAAACCTTGCACATTAAATCTGAGCTATTGTCTTGGGGTAGTAAGAAAAGAAACCACTCTTCATCAGATGTGTTATGAGGATCAGATTTTACAGAATTTCTGGTTCTCAAGGTTACCATATAATTCACAAACCAAGTTTTTGCATAGCATTGATTTCCTTATCTTTCAAGTAGGTTGTTTAGGATGGGTGGAAACTCTGAAGCACATATATGAGAATTTATGATTTCATAAGTAACAAGCAATACTGGGCAGTTCAGTTCAATTTTTTCATGGGCAGAGGTGTTTACTTGCAAGCTGCTGCTTCTGATGTTGTCCTGAAGATTTTTTTGATTATGGAATTTGGTCACTTTAGTGTACAACAGGTTGGTGGACTTTTCTCATAGAAGTGCTTCAAGGTGTATTCTTTAGTTTACCTTTCTAATTGGACTGGATCAGATGCTCAAAACAGGCTTGAGGTTTTGCCTCCTTGCAGGCAGAAAATATGGAATAAAGCTGAAGAGTTCATATACAGTGAACAAACAATTTCCAGAACTACGGTCAAAACTTGATTATTTTGTGCGGCTTGTTCAAGGGGCTGTGGCAGCCTGACTGTACCACAATAGAGATATAGTAAATTTGTCCATATTGGTGTAAATCTGATACTAGAAATACAAAGTAGGGGTAGCCAAAGTATCTCTGGAGAGAGTGGTTAGTGATACCTCCAAGGAGGATAGTGCACTGAGCCAGGAAAATTTGCTGTACCCTCATGAACTTGAGATGATACAGCCAAACAGCGCTGTGTGGACTCACCAGTGTGGCAGATGCTGACTTATGGATCTGGTACTGCTCAAAAAAATTGGGGTTTTCTGCTCATTAGTTCCTTCTTTATATGCATTCTAGAAGTCACATTAGACCAGCTTTCCTCTAATTCCTCCTTTTAGTTGTGGTAATTTAAGTTTACTTTGTTCAGTCTTTACAAGGTATAAGCAGCTTGGAAATTAAGTGCTAATGAAGTTTTATATTGCAAAAATGCTCTATTTTAGTTACTTTAGGGAACACCACTGTTTGTATGTCAGGGCACCCCTGAAGTGCCTTTATATTTTTCTTCTGTGATCTATAACATGGTCATGCTGTCTGCACCATTTCTTTTCCCCACACATTCCCCAGCTTCCCATACTTGAGGTCTAAAAACCTATTCAGCAACACTGATGTCTCAAGCGGTGGGTATGTAAATATTTACTGGCATGACAGTCAACAACAGTGGGAGGGGGGAAATTGCTACATTTTACCATTCAGGGAACCTTCGAGTTCTGTCTCAGAGTGTGCAGTTGATGAGAAGAGGAAAGGTTTGCAGTTTGTGCCTGACATGTTTTTACTCTCTCGGTTCCTGTTTTGTTGCAGATGTCATTCATTTAGCTGTGGAAGGCTTTATCAGCCCTTGCGGAGGCTTTCCCCTGTGCACAGCATTCAAGGCTGGAGCTGCAGAGGAGGAAAATGGAGCCTGTAGGTCTTCTGGCACTTGCCTCCCTAGAAATGAGCAGTACCACAGTCACCCTGGCTTTGCTGGCAGTATTCCTGGTCCTGCTGTATTGGTAAGTGATAGCAGTGAGATGGGTTGCACATCAGACACAAACCCTGATGCAACTGCAGATGCTGAAGCAGTGCCCGCATCTGTAGAGTCTTTTATCCATGAGGGGAAACTGGAAGGTAATTTCCTAGGAGGGAAATGGAGGGGGAGTTGGTTTGGATGAAGAGAGCACGATAAATACTCACAAAACTCATGATGCTTTTAGAGAATTCTTTCCTTGCAATATTGTCTTGTAAGTGCTTTACCAACTGCTAAGAGAAGTTGTTTTCTAAGTTAAGAACTTATTTGTTGGTTTCTTATTAATTTCTTTGGGCAGCAGGAACATTAGTCCAGGTCAGAAAGAAACCAAGTACTTGCTGGACCTCTTCTCTCTATTGTGCTGCACACTTATTCTTTGGCTTAAGTGTACAGACATTTTAACTGCTGCTTGAATTTCCTCTCTTGTTCTTTCCACACTGACTAGTGGACACAAATCAGAATTACAGCAGCCCTAATGGTTAGCACAGTAGGCACTGCAGTGAGCTGTGCTGAAATAAAAGAAAACCCTCCCCCCTGTCCTGATAATTTATTTCAGAAATTAAATTACCTGAACTGGGAGTGTTTTTTCTTACTTTTTACTTGCATATCTCTTAAAATCCTGCCTTCCAGTAAAATAATGTTTTTTTCTGAATTACATGAGTGTTCAAGAAAAGGTTTCAGGGACTGTTGCAGAAAAAAAATCCAGCAAAAATCCAAAACTAATCTAGAAGAGAATAGGGATGGCACCATGAGTTTAGCACAATTGTTGTAGCAATATAAATGACAGATTGCTTTGCATATATTTTGTCATTCTTTCACCCTGTTGAGCTTTGTTCAACTTCCTTCTGTGTCCAGGGAGGATCTAGAGAAACCAAAGAGTCAAACCTATATTTGATGTGTGTTGCTGTATAAAATAGGTAGCTGAGTCTACTTTCTTAACAAGATCTGCCCAAATAATCACAAACATCCAAATCCTACTTCCTCTGAATTTTATAGGGAAAAAGAACGGCAACTCTAGATCATTAAGTAAGACCGTGCTATTTGCTGTAGACCTGTGCATCTCTGGGAGCTTAAGGGGAAGAGAGGCACATCCACCATTCAAAAAAGCAGCAGATCAGCTGGTGAGATCTGGCCACCTGTGGTTCATTTGAAATAGCCTGATGCTTCCACATAGAACATGTTCAGATGTGCTGAGATCTCCAATGACCTGGAACTGCTCCTTGTAAATGTTAGGTACTATCTGGTGTGTGCTTGGCCAGGACCTCATTTTCTGGTTCAGTTTGGGAAAGGCTGTTCCTCCCCTTGAAGTTATGACATGGTGGTTTAGTGCACATTTGGTCTTGCCATTAACAAACCTAACTCTAATTGCAGAGTTAAACCAGACTTGTGGTTGTGGTCAGTTACTGCTGAATTGAGTGCCTACCATAAACATTTCAAAAAGTTCAATTTAGTGAGGTGGGAAATTGTCTAACACTGAGACACCCCATTCAGTGTGTGCTTTCCTGAAGGTGAGTTCTGTGAAAACTTCAAGAAAAGGAAGCAGAAGTTTTATATGAAACAAGTGTTTTATACTTGTAACTGCCAATGGTTACTACTAACCAATCTTTTTGATCTACAGATTCAAGATTATTTTTAAGTAGCTTATTAAGTACAGGTGCTTATAGATCACTCTTCCAATGGGAAGCTGGTGATTTTTAAATTTGCAATGAAATAAGCTATGGGCTGTTGGTAGGTTTGCCTGGTGGCTGAGCTGTTCACATTTATTTATCTCAGTAAAGTGCAGTGCCTGAGCCAGTAAGGTTAAAGTCTTGAAGCACATGGAAGTGTGGTAGTTGCTCAGACTTGTCAACTTTCTAATTTGAGTCTATTTTGTTAAAGTTTTTTATATTGCCTGTGTGTTTAAACAAATCAGTGAAACCCAATGCGTGCTCACATCTTCCTTTATTCATGCCTGAAACCTTGAGTTCAATGAATTATTTAAACAGTGAGTAAAATGGTTGCTAATAGAAATACAGGTCTCTAATTCTAGAGAATGTTTTTATTACAATCATGTTGCATACCTGATTGAATGCAGAGCATATCTGGCTATTCTAGGAGTTAGAAAATATGAGTGTTGTGTATGGCAGGAGTAATAATAAAGTAATATCTCTTAAGGTTCCTTTGAGGTTTTCTTTATAAGCTTCATTCTATTTTATTAATAACTACCGAATTATTATTTTCTTAGCTTTTTCTGCCAGGATTGTCTTTTCAGAAGGGCAGTCCTGGGGAAAGGGAGGAATGACTATTTGCTGTTGTAAATTTTGTTATGGTAGAAGCGTATGATTGATTGGGGTCACGTTGTGTCAACTGTAGTGTGAGTACAAAGAACAGGCATTTTGTCCACCTTGTTGGCTGTAAAAGGCTTAGTAAGGCTCAAAAGAAGGCAGTTGCAGGTAGAGGAGAGAGTCAAAAGATCTAGTGCACACTAGAACAGGAACGTGGTGATGGCAGCATTCGTGTTATTGAGCTCTTTCCTTAGCACAATTTTTGTGGATGAGGGTACTCAGTGGTTTAAATGATGGCCTTGAGCTGCTGTCCATCGTTTCAGCCTCAGTCCCTGTTAGTCTGTGTGTTGTAAGGCCAGCTGGGATTTGTCACAGTTCAGCTGGCAGGTGGTATCTTGCTAAACTGTGATAAGACCAATCTCTTCACAATTTTGGGTATGGTGAGGTCATATGAAAGAGAAAGAGAGAAAGGATTGATGGGGAAAGGGAGGAGAGGCTGTAGCTTCATAAAATAAACGTATAGGGAAGAAGCAAGTCTTAGGAAGAAACTTGGATGACTGGATAATTTTTTGTCTGTTATTTATAGTATTATGAAGATCATCAATAACTCTTTATAACAAATCATGTAATAGCACAGCTTTTGGTTTCTCATGCGCTTTCATCAGTGTAATATGAAGGTGGTGCTTGTGGTGTAATGTGTCTATTTTAAATCAGTGGAAGCAACTATAACCTCTCAGTGCTTGTGTTCTACATGACCTTAAGTCAGCTCTAAGGAGAGGCTTTGTTGATTTAATGTTGGGAGTAGAAAGCTATGAAGCTTTTCAGGTATATAGTCTATTTGGATTTGAATGGGAAGTTGTTTTTTTGGTAATCTGTTAAACTGGGAGGCTGCTGAAGCCTCTTTGCTATCCCCCATTCCTGAAGGATTTAGTCATCTGCTACTCTCCCCATTCTTGCTACTTGTTCTCTGAAGGTAAAAATCTCTTCTTGCAGACTTCTTATAATGTATTCTTGGATGTCTGTTGCTACATCATTATTACTGTGATGGACAGGTTACTGCTTTATTGACCACAAAAAGGCATAATATGGCTGACTACCAAAGTTCAGCAATACCTGTGACACAACACTTAGCATTCTTAAAAAATGTCTTGTCTGTGTCCTCCCCTGTGATTTCTTCCACCCAAACTGATTATCAGAGTTTCTTTTAAGAGCTCTTTCTTTCCCAGTTGCAATGACTGCTGTCTCTATTTGCCTAATCTCTGTGAATCTCAGGGGGTTTTTTAGGCATGACATAAAACCAAACTCTTAAGGGAAGAATGAGGTTAACTTTTACAAATCCCAGTGATATTCTCTATTGAAAAATACAGTAGTTTATCTATGCAACATATTGTTCATTTTCATTTCAAACATATGCTGAGTTGGATATCCCATGCTTGGCTGTAGCTGCAAACATTGCTTTGTGTCTTTCTTTTTGCTGTCTGGGTAGATGTTTGATAAAATGAAAGCAGGAGTTTATCTTGCTTTAAAGTTTAATGTACCATAAGCTGAGCATTATGAAGAAGCTGTCACAGCATTCAGATACCTGTGTTCAAACTGGATTATCAACCCCTTGTCTAAACAAACCTGGGGATTTTTAGAAACATGGAGGTTGGATGGGAGTGTTTGTTTATGTTTGTAAGATCCGTGTCTAATTGCATGCTTTCAAACATAGCAAAACATAAACTAGTGGTGTTCCTGCCTGTTTCTGAAAAGCTAAGTAATTGAAAAAGATGTCATTTTTATATTGAAGTAATATTAATGATTACTCGTGCTAGAGAACAAGTATAGAGAGACTAAGAGATTGAGATTGATCTACCTTCCTAGATCAAGGTACTAGCCACTCAGTGCAGAACAAGTCATCCCTGACCCAAAGAATTTGCAGTCTCTGACAAAAAAGAATGAAAACTAAACTTAATATTTTTTCTCCTCTGACTTTAAGTCACTTGCATGCAGCTGGATGGGGGACATGCTTAGACAATGGGGCACATGTGTTAGAATTCATCATTTAGTCCCATACCTGTACTAAACCAGATCAGAAGTTGATCACAGGGCAAGGTGGTATTTTCATACAGGTGGCTTCAGTATCATTGCTTGTTTGGCATTACTTTGCATCTGTGGTTTTGGAAAGGCCTCTAAAGGGAAAGTTTAGAGGTAATCTTTCTCCAGCAAAAACTTCTGGTTTTGCTGAACCTTGCTGTTTGGGGTTGAGTTAGCTAAAACTTCCTTTTTTCTGAAGTGAATGCCACCTAATACTAGATCTTGAACCAATTTTTGCCCCTCAAAAGATCACTATTTACAAAAGATATTTGACAGCTACAGCTCTAGCTTTATGGTCTGAGTGCAGGCATAAGGGAAGTAGATTTTCCCTAACACATCCAGATAATACTTCTAGACCTATTCAGGGACCTGCAGTACAAAACTAGCATCCTTTCTGGATAGGTAGATCCAAATTTTCCACCTGCCATTGCTGCCATCAAGAGTACAGGGAGCACCAGGCCTTGGTGTGGAGCATCAACAAACACTCAGAAGGACATACAGATCTTCTATCAGGCTCTTTGAGATGAGAGGTTCAGAGAGGCATCCTAATGCTCAGGTGTCAAAGCCTGCTCATTTCCCTTTCTGGCAGAAGGCACAGCTCTGTAGACAGAGAGTGCTCAGGGGCTGGTGCCCCTGTATTGCTGCTGGACTCTGGCTGCTGGGCTTGTCTGTCTCCCACGTCCTTTTGACCAGCAAAGTCTGACCTCTGAGCTGGGATCTCAGGTTATGGTCCCTAATGAGGCTTCCCCTATTACAACCTTGTAGCTTCTCAGTTTGTAGTGCACCCAGCATCAGGTTTACAGGGTCCAAAGACTGGGAAGTTTTGGGGGTTTTAATATTCTATTAACCCCAGCTGGTGGTTGTTTTTTTAATTTTTTTTTCCCCTAAAATGATCATTATCAGTGGAAATCATTCTTCTTCTCTCCTCTTCATTTGAATGTCCCATTAGAAAATCTAGAAGGATCTGACTCAACAGGAAACATCAGCAAACTGCTGTTGATGACAAAAGAAAACCTAAAAGATTCTGAATTGTCTTTGTCATGCAGTTTCACATCAAGCAGTTCTGGAATTCCCACTAATGTGTCAAGCATAGTTTAGTTCCACAGCTGTGCAATGTATGGCCTTGTCTTTGAGCTAAATCAAGCATCTCTAGGTGAGCTCAAGAAGCAGCAGAATAAATGACTGAATTATAATTTGGAAAAGTTCCATACCACATATGACTAAATACTTTATTTCTCAGAAAACAAAGTAGATTTGTGTAGATTTGATCATCCAGAATGAAATTCTATCAGTGCCCTGATTATGCTGCCTTTAGGTAAACTAAGTTATCTTACTTTTGGGGGAAGAAGCAGAACAGTTTTCTCTTGTTGCTATTGCGGCTTCAGATCCTTGGATTCTCTGGGATATCCTCAGAGGCTGTTGTAACACCTTGGTTATCCAGACAAGTGTTGAGCTTTTCGTGCAGTGCAGTTTTGGTTTTGTTTTCTTGCACTGTGCTGCAAAACTCAGAAACCACCTCTGCTCAAGTTTCGTTTTGTTTTCAATTTAGAGATTACACGTCCAGCAGTCTTTATGTTAAGGCCCTCAAGTGGTTGCTGAGTTTTTTGCTTTTGTGAAGGTGCACTTCACCCTAAAAACTCTGTGTAAAAAAAATCAATCTCCAGCCTAACCTTGTGGTTTTTGTTTTTCTCTAAACTTTTTCATGCCTTTCCCCATTAAATCCCATATTAAAGCATAGTTTGATTTCAATGAGTGGAGGTTGGAGCCTTAATAGTATGTAAAGGCAGACCTACAGGAATAGGGTGGCTTCCTTTCACAAAACAAGTAAAAAACCAAAAAACACAAAACCTGTGTTCTACTATGGTCTCCAGATCCATGTCCAGTGGAGTGAGCTGCAAAGCTGGATAATGCACACAAATAGCTCAAGAGTAAACACGAGCTGGACTCAGCCTTTGAGCCATCCCATTTCTGCTTCCACCTCCTGCAGGGCTTGGAATGGCCTGGGTCTGGTCTCAGCTGGGTTGCATAGGCAGGAGAGACCAGCAAAGGGAGGGAAGTACTCTGCAACTTCTGCCTGGGAGCCTGCTCTGGAGCTTCACTGAGCTCTTCTGGACCAGAAGTTTGGATTTAACTTTTGACCTGGTCCTTGCCTTCGGTCAGTTTACTTTGTTTAAGTTGGGGATAGTTGGGCCCCTCCCAAAGTGAGTTTGGGTACTCCAGATTATCTTCTAGGAACTCCTGCCTCCATCTACTGTCAGTATTAGGAACATGAGGAACTTAATACCCAGCTGGTGGTGCTTTAAATGGAATTGAAATTTGATGGTGGGAGAAAGCAATGTACACAACTTCCTCAGAGACAAGGCCCTGCAAGCAGTGCAGCGCTCCATCCATTGCGCTGGGGCTGTCTCTTGCCGTGGCTGTGTGTTTAATTGCCAGGCTCAGAGGGGCCTCTCAGGTCTGCTGCAAAGTCTTCAAACACTGCCATGAGCTCTGCTCTTCCCTGAACCCCAGGGGTGCATTCTGCAGTTCCTGTGACTGCCCTGCCCTGGGGGACTTGTTGGTCCTCCTGTGCTCCAAGGTGTGTGGATTTTTTGTCACTCCACTTTCAGATAGCACCCAAAGTGTCCTGCCAGCCTGCCTGTGCTCCCCCTTAAATGAAAAGTTAAAACAGTTTGTAGTTTTGACAGGTTAGAACTCCTTAGAGTGGTGAAATATAGATCTGTGTTCTCTTTTTTCTTGTCTCCTTTAACGTTGTTCCCATAATTTAAAAAGAAGTTGCCCATATTCTTCTTCACCCTTTTTTGTCTTTGCATTAGATTTCACCCATACCAATGTTTGTTTTGTCCTCACTGCTGGCTCACAGGTAATTTATGCCTTTGATTGTCATGCCTTGCTCTTCTGTAGGGAAGTTTTATATAGAATTTAATGGAGCTGTCTAGAAAATATTTTAAAATATTGTCATGTTATTGAAAGATTGTTTTTTATCAGTTCCCCTTGACATACCCAAAATCTTTAGATGGATTTTTCTCTCTCTTATCTTCCTAGTTCTGTTTTTGGTTTTTTTCCCCTATTGAAAACAAAGTTTACTATTCCATGAGCTCAGTATGTGCTAACTGCTGTGAAACAGCTGAACGAGCTCAAAATATTTTCTGGTTTGGGTTTGGATATGCATTTATTTCACTTTCCCAGGAATAGCAGAGGAGCTTGAGAAAATGATTTTCCATGTCTGCCTCTTCCTTCCCTTACTTCGTATGCAATTGCTTACACTGGTGACAATTTCTTTTAAGCTTTACATGTTTATTTGACATGTGTGACCTATGATTGGAGTGATGGGCAGGTCAACAGGAATACAAGAGTTTTAATGAAGGGATCATCTAGCATGTGGGAGATTCTCCATATCCATTCCTTTGGTAGCTTCTTTCCTAGCTAGGTGCTGCTTTCATGGTTCTGCAGAACCTGTGCAGTTGCTGGGGGAGCAAGGAAGCAACAAACAAGGAAAGGGGCAAAACTTGGTATGCTGGTTTTTTTTTTTCAGGGTATGAAAAGAAGCTGGATGCCCAGCAATGGCTGGGAAAGGACTGGAAAGAATGACTGGGAACAGCAGGATATGTCTCCATATGAATTTGCAGTGGTTTGTTACAGATTGAGGTCAAGTATGTATGGGCAAATTGAGGTTGGAAGAAAGGAATTGAACTGAGCTGTATTTTGGGAGTAGGAAATGGGGCACTGGCTGTGTGCTTGCTTGTACGGACAAAGTAAAGTCTACTTCCTTGGAAAGAAGTTTCTTTCATTCACTAAAAACCTTGTGATGTTCTTTATGAGTTGAGGGGCATGGAAAGGATGAAAAGGCAGTGGACTTTAGAGGAGATGAGTAATTGGTAATTGTATGATCACAAGCTCCTGCTGAATGAATGCTCTTGGATGAGAACTCTTGGCGGAGTTCTGAACCTGTAACCCTCAGTATTGTTTTAACTTACTTGGTGGCAATAAATCTGATGTAATCTGTGCATGCATGTTTGTGGTTTCTCATCCAAAAAGCTCCAAAGAGCTTTTATGTAAACACCCTCTCAGTAGAGCTATAACAATTGAAGAGGTCGTCGACGCATGTGGTTTGAAATGTGGGAAAGACATGAAATAAAGCCATCCTGGGAGAGGAAGAAGCAGCTAAAGGATCTTTGGTGGGTTGCATGCTAGCATGACAGAGAGTGATGGTGGTCAAAACTTCAATGGCCCTTTTCCATCTTTAAAATATCGACATGATCTGTTTGTTCTCCAAAGACTTTAACAAATCGCTGTTTTAAGATGTTCTGAAATACTCATCGTGCCTTGAGATGAAGCAATCTCTCCCAACAGAGTTCTCAGTATAAGCTTCATAGTAGCAAAACTGAGAATCTGCATATTTATGTTAGGATAAATTTCAGTGTGTGTAACACTATTGTACTGGACTGATTAATGTCTCTGAATGCTACAATGAACTGTACTCAGTATGGGACCCTGAGCTGACCAATAGCTGCTAAGTAGCCATTCAGGTCAGAGCTCTGGCCAGTAGCTTCAGGAAGAGCAAACACCTCTTGGTGATTCCAGAAAGGCTTCAGATCCCCTCTTGTAGCTTATGAAAAGGGGTTGTCCTGGAATAACATTCAGCAGCCTTCACTTCCATGTATCTGGCTTGCTCTCTCTCATCTCTTCTTCAGAGCTAGGAATAGCTATTACAAAGATAAAGAATCCTCAGTTTTATGAGAGCTATTACTAAAGATGGCAACAAACCTTGAGCCTTTCCTATTTCAGAATAGTATTTTAAAATTTGTCTGTTAGAAAATTTTAGATGTCAGGTAATTTCTCACAGATTGTGTAGTTGTGTCTCTCAGTGATTGTGTTTTAAAATTTTTAAAAGTTTAAATTTTTAGCAGTCGTTAAGTATTCAGTGGCTTCACAATATATTTTCTTTCCTGAGATGTAACTTTTGTTTAGTATAAATGGAAGTGCTCTCAATTTGAGTGGAAAAGCAGCCATCTGGTGTTCTCCTAGGACACAGAGATGTTGTCTGTTATTAACTGGAAGAGACCATCAGATCTTGGGTGTCAGGCACAGGGGAGTGAGGAACCTCCCCAAGCAATGCTGCACAGCAAGCTTGGAATTTTAACGGTGCACATAGTATGGTGGAAGGACTGTAGGAACCTGTGCCTTCTCAGGCCATGGACCTTATAAAGATTGGTGTATTTAAAATGTAAGTATGTTCATCCTGCCAGGACTTAGTTTGGGATTTGAGAATTGGGATTTGGGCAGTGTGTACCTAACCACACTTCTTAGCTTTAGGAGACTCTAACCATTAGCAAACATCGTAAGAAGGCCTTTATTTCCATGGTAGCTTGGTGACTTAGTTTCTCGTTCAGGCTTTAGCTGTGTCAGTGGTGGACATTTTCTATTTAATTTTTGACATTGCTAGGGATTCTGTGCAGTAAAGCCTTTTTTCTCCCTCCTTCTCCCCCTTTTTATTTACGTTCCTGAGTGAGAGCATAGCCAAGCAGTGAGCTCAGTGCCATGGAAGCATTTTATATTTTGAGCAGAGATAAAAATCTCATTCCTTCTATAAACAAAACAAATCAACAGATGATGCCCAGGAGAACCATTTCTCTATAGCCATTTTCCTCCAGCTGCTTTCTATTCCGTGCAGCTTGCAATGCACCATGTGAAATACGTGTGCGCCTTTCTGTGTGTGCAAAGCACGGGTTTCCTCCAGACAGTGGCAGCTTCATCATAGAAAAGAAACAAAAACCACCAAAAACCCACACTTTTTTTTTTCTTTTACAATACTGTAATAATAAGATTGCTAATAAAGTTGAGATGCTTGGTTGTTTAATAGTGTGTAATTTAGCAATGCTAGAGGATATGCTGGAGGAACTCTGCAATCACAGCCACTGCATCTTCCCTCTGAATGGGTTTGGACTATTGTCCGTGGGAGGATGAGGGACAGAAATAATCTGAGGGAGGCTGAGTGCCTCATAAACATGGCTGAGATGAGAGTACAACAAAAAAAGGCTCATTCAGAGTTTGCTGCCCTGGGTGGGCTTGCATGTGTCCCTGTGTCGGTGAGGAGATTCTCTCCAGTGCTGCAGCACCCTTGTGGCTGGGCACGAGCTTCTTTCAGGCATGAGACTGGTGGAAGGCAAGAGGAATTGGCCCCTTCAGCCTGCTGTAAGCCCTTGGCTGATGGCACCTCTTTGCTTCCCTGCTTTAGTTTGGCCATGGTGAACAGCTCAAAGGCTGAAGTGGATGGCCAAAAGGTGCAGGGGGGTGGGGTTGAGACCCCGAGGCACCATGGAATGAGATCATGCAAGGGAAAGAGCAGAAGGTTGTCTGGGTGACGAGCTGGTAGGTAAAGTATATGGCAAGATCTCAAGAAGCTTGGGAATAGTTGCAGGTCAGCCCTTGGCAGAGGTGCAGCTGCAGGGATATCTTACCTCAGCAGAATCTTTCTGCTCACCTCCCCCTCCTGAGACGTGCTTCTGTACAGGAGGAGAGTGGCTAAGCCAGATGTTCCTAAGCTGGAGCCTGAGGGAGTATTATCTATCCTTGCAGGGGCAGAGAAAGGTGATAAAAGTTTGAATATCGCTAGGTTAATGGGCTATTTTTTTGCTATAAAGAGTAGCCTCTGAGATGTGAAGGAACTAGTGAGGGGGACAGGAGGGCAGTAAAATTTGGCAATATTACATTTGGTTGTCTTGATGAAGCACGGTTTAGAACTGAAGGAAAATATTGTGGTTTCACATCCAAAAAGCTCCTGAGAGCTTTCATGTAAACAACTTGTAAGCACCCATGTATGTATACATTTACACTTAAATATAAACACATAGCAAGTGACTCAGAACAAACAGCTTCTAAATAAGCAGCCAGAAGTAACTGATCTGATCATTGGATAGATCATGTTCAGAGCCCAAAGCAAACCCCTTATCCCATCTCTGGCCAAATGACTCCTGGCAGCTAAGGAAATAACCTTGGGTAAAACCAATAGAATTTTTATAACAGAGACGTTAGCTATTGACCCCGAGTGTATTTTATGACACTGCCTCTGTTTTGCCTTGTGTATCTTCATTCTGGTGTTGATGTGTTGTTCTGTGTTTTTGAAAAACTGCAGTCTCCCCCCAGCACTCCAGGATCTGACACTGCAGCACCAGGCTGCGGGTTCACACTCATCAGCTCCGGATCATTCTCTGAGGCAGAGCTCATCCAGACAGTGCTGGGCACATGAGACAATTTGATTTATTTAACTGGAGTGCAAGACAAGTAATTGGTACCATTGCTGCTATGCTACTGGGAGAACAAAGGCACTACCTGATCTGGTTTGAAGGTCACTTTTCCATATTAACAAATTTCACTTCAAAGAACTTTTTTCTACCAAATCAATTCTTTGTGTGGTATGGCTGAGACAGTTTAGATCAGAGGCTTCTTGCCCTAAACCTGAGTTTGCTGAATCATTAAAACAGGGTCTCAAACTTGTGTGAGAACTGAGTTCTGTTTACTTTGCTCAATTGCCCTGGTAAAGTTAGGGAGCAGCAAAAAAAGTTCAGTAGAAATTTCCCTGACTGACAAGTGCACATGAATAAATTTTTTTAAAAATAATATTGTATTTGTGAAAGTGTTTCCCAAGGTGATTTGCTTATGTCTGAGCATTTAGGCTTGCAGTATCTATGGAGCTTGAACTCAGAGCTTTAAGGAAATGAAAGCTGTGTTGAAACATAGCTGACATTGTTGGTTTTTTTCCCCTCAAAGAAGTAAAATATTTTAGGTCCTTAGTTCTTTTGAAAAATGTGGATTTAAAGGAGGTGGTTAACAATGGGAAATCTTGCCACAATTTTTGGTAGCAGTGTCTGATTGTTTTTCTGGGTGACACTATTTTGGGTCGAGTTACAGAGCTGACTGTAAGATGTGAAACCATTTGGGTAAAGTTTACATGGACAGCCTGTCTCATTAATTATCCAAGAAATTCTGACCTCTTAAATAACAGCTCTAAGCTGATTTACTGATGCAAGCCCTTTAAATTCATGGGCTGAATTTGGCTTGCATTGCTTAGACCAGTGATAAAACAGTTTTGTGGGGTTTTTTCTTTCATACCTGAGAACGTAATTCTCCCACCATTCAACTTTCACATGGACACTTTTTCTGACCGAAAAATGTTGTTAAACATAATATTGATACAGTAAAAGAGCAACCCACACAGAAACCCAAGCTGCACCATAAATCCTTCTCTGAAGTTGCTCACACTGGTTATGTAAATAAAAGAAAATTGATGCTGTTTGCAGAATGTGATGATATAGGGGAAATTTCTCTTATGTGAGAGAAATTGTGTGTGTCTATGTGTGCCCCTGTACCTGTCCCCCCCACCCAGCTCTTTTTGTTTTGGTTAGCTCTGTAGCTGATATAGACACCAGAGAACCACCCCCCCCCGAGGCGGAAAATGTCCTTTCTCAAGGTTTCACGGAGGATTATTAGAGTGATTGTTTTGTCTTTTTCTTGCTGGGGAAAGACCTTTTGACTGAAAAATATATTGCTCAGTACAGGACGAATTACTGTATGTAACCAAACACTAATGACTTTCCTTTGAATGTGGTGGGTTTTGGTTCCAATTCCGGATAATGAATTGTATCTCCACAAACTAAGGGATGTTTCAACCCCTGTGACTGTTGATCCCCAAGGATGCAGCTGATCCATCTATGGGGGTTTTATTTGTAAATTGCATTGCATTTGTAAATAGCTGGTGGCCAAAATCATTATCATTGTGTTAATTTAAAGATCAGTCAGCATTTTCAAGGGCTGGGCAGTTTCAAGAGCTTTCTCTGAGCAAGTTGGAGGCTTTGTCTTGTAGGCTGTGAGCAAATTGTTACAAAACACAAGAGAGCTGGTAGGAGTTTATGGAATCATAATTAATTGACAATGGTTTTTCAAAAATGACATTTTTCAATTTAAAATAAGCTGTTAAAACAATTTAGAAGAGTGTTGTGATAGTCCCTTGACACATGTGGGGAGCTTTGGGTTAAACATATAAATAATGCTGAAAAGACTACATTTAGTTCCAGACTGATCCAAGGACAACTGAAAAATTGAAGGTCAAATAACAAAACGAAGAAAAGAAAATTATAGCCCTCCTTGTTCTGTTCTGCAGCATGATGCTTGGCAGCCGTGAAGGTTCAATACTGGGGAATTTGTCACATACAACTATTTATGATTTGTACTTTAGGCAAAGCAAGTAAGCGTGAAGTGTATGTACTTATTGACAGCAGCACATCACTGAGTCCTGTCACACTGCATCTGGAGAGCAGCTCTGGAGTACTGCAGGATTTTGGGGGGCTGGATATCAAAAGATCTATGAAAACCCAATTAATTCAATCAGTCACAGCTTCCCCCGTTCTCTGTCTTGACCCTTAGGCTCTAGCAGTTTCTGCTTGGAACTGAGCTGAAGTGTAACCAGGTGCTAAATGGTGGGCCAAGACCAGTGCTTATTTTACTATTTTTATTCATACAAGGTTTTAAAATTATGGAAAAGGAAGAACTTCAGTTCAGTACTGGCTTGGGAGAATTTTCAGTCTGTGTTTGAGCAGGAATTTGTTAAACAGCCAGCCCAAGTGTAGAGCTTCCAACTGCAGAGACAAGGCCATGAACTTCGACCCATCTAAGTTGGGTACAATGGTGGTAAAGGTTCTTTTCCTCCCTTGTTGAGACACCTCGTGCATTGCTGATCCGCTCAGGATCTGAGGTAGATGCCAGCTGTATTCCCTTCTCATAAGAATGGTATCCCACTTGAGTGGCTGCAGGTAGCACAGGCACTGTTGGAGACACAGGAGCGCAGCTCAGCAGGTCATGCCTGTTTATTCAGCTGAGGATCTGTACAAGGACAGCGAAGCTCTGAATGCTCAGCCTGCTGATGAATTGATGGAGATTGTCAGTGATGTGATTTCTGCAATCGTGTTTATGCGATGTTTCACTTGACCTAATCTTGCCAAGCCTGATCATCCCTGCCTGTCCTCTTGCACAGCTCCCAGCGTGCCCAGAGCACTTTCCTACTGGCCAGCCAGGCCACAGTCCTGGGGCCAGATCCCTTCCCTGGAGTATCTGCTGGCCACTTTGCTTCAGACGTGTTCTGACTGTTCTGTTTCTATTAGGAGATTTGGGTAGTACATGGTGTAATTAATTATTTCAGAGGCTTTATTTCTTTTAAACTAGTCTCCCACTAGCCTCCCTCTTCTTGAACTGCTTATGAAACGTTATTCAGTTGAAACTGCAGGGTATTATCTCACTGAGTAGTGCAGTTTTCAAATTGAGTAATATGCTTTAAATTCAATGTGTGCATTGCATGAACAATGTCTATTCAGACAAAGCTTTGGCTACCAGTTGTGTGAAAATCAAATGCATTTTTAGCAGTGTTAAAAAACGACTGGGAATACATATGGTGCAACTTGGCTAGCACCATGTCCCAAGATGAGTGCACTCAACTCTGAAACTGTAGCATTCAGAGAAACAGTCTTCTTTTGCTTAGATGGAAACCACGTCTTGCATAATTTGTGTTTTTGCAATTTCACTTTAAATCTAGGCTTTGCCTGTCAGAGATAATGGGAAACAATTATTTCTTTCAATTACTAGCTGGCTGTTGTTTACATTTCCTATGAGCATCTCTCTCTCTCTTTCTAGCTCTCTCTCTCTTTCTCTCTCCTCTTTCCCCCTCTCTCTCTCTCTCTCTCTCCTTCCCCATTCCCTCCCTTGCCCCCTTAAAAATATTTTTGTGCATGCTATATCTAAAAAAAAAAAAAAAATCAAAGTGGAGGCCCAGTAATTAGGGTAATTCCTTTAGCAATGAATTAATCTCTTTGCAGAAGCAAAAAAAAAAAAGAAATTGGGATTGTCCTCAGCTGAAGTCCCAGATGATGCATCGTTTTTGGTCTGGTTATTTCTTCAGCTTCTGAATTTATTAGATGTTTAATCTTGACTGTGTTTCAGAATAAGGTGTAAACTCAGTTATGGTTTAGAAAATTGGTTGAAGTCTTATCCTGGTGAAGGCAAATATAAACTGAAATGGAAATTTAGACAAAGGAAGTTGTGTAAAACACTGATTCTTGCAAAAGTGTCTCTTAATAGACACGTTTCTAAAAAGTGTTTGCCCATTCTTTTTTTCTTTCAATATTACAGGGAGCAGTGACATGAACAGTGTATCTTTTCAGTAGTTAATTTGTTGTGCTCTTCATTTATAGCTTCATTTCCTTTACCTCCAACTTATACACATTACTTACAGACTAATTCTGAGTTCATAAACTTGGATATGTAAGCGTATGGTTTTTTGGTTATTTTTGTTTTGTTTTATTTTGTTTTGTTTTTTTAACCACCAAGATATTAGTGATTTATGTGAGGAATCCCTGGGTAGAATGGGGAGTTCAGCAGTGGCTCAGGTGAATATGGGTACAGCTCTGGCTTTTCTTTAGTATATGAGTTTTGGCACTTGGATATGCATACACAAGAAGATGGAGATAAATTACTGAAACCATAATTTCCCTTACTGTTGACTACCAAAAAAGAAATTAAAAGGGAACTCCTAGCCCTCACTATTTATGGAATGTCACCACAGCATATTTTGGAATTGTTTTTGAGGGATCATTAACTTCACTATCTAAAAGCAAGCAAGCAACCAGCATTCTTCCAGCTGTCAAATACAAGCTAAATTATTTCTTTTAAATTAGTTTTTGTCTCTGAAGAACATTTTGTTATTTATGCTTAGTCTGTAAGGGTGCTCACATGCCTCAGTTAAAGTCAGAGCCAGCCACATCAGGAGAAATAATCTTTACACAACGTGGTATCTAGCTACGCATGCCTTTGTGATGAGAGGAATATACCTTTCCCAACATGATCAAGTAAGAAATACCTTAGCAGCATAGAAGGCTTGATTATGATCTTTATTACCTTGCTGTAAAGCAGGAACAACACCGCTGAACTCTGTAGAGTTGCCCTAAATTGAAGTGTGAACTCTGAGATACAGAGCAGAATAAATTCACTTTATGCACTTTAACTTGGAGAAGACAAGTCAGTGTGGCAGTCCCAGCAGGGTTACCTGCATTCCATCACTTTCAGGGCTTGTATATCCCAGCATTGTAGATAGGCTTGGGAAGCTTAGTTAGCAGCAGAAATGTCACTGCTCTTCCACAGAATGCTCTGGTTACAGCCAAACCTCCTAAATAATCATCATCCCTACTGTTCAGTGTGTGAATGCTGGGAACAGAAGTGTTGGGGGAATCTTTCGCAGTTCTGGCAGGAAACGTCTCTCTTGGAGAACAGGAGACTTTCCACTGGCGCAAGTCCTTGCTTTTCAAGACCTGTCTCTTTGCTGAGACAGCCATCTGGCCATCTCAGAGGGATGGCAGTTTGCGGTGCAGTGCTGCTGGGGGTGGGTGTTATCTTTCCAGGTGGCAAGGAAAGCCTCTCATGCTTGCATGCCATTGCCATCGGCAGAATGCACAACTGTAGGGTTTTGAATGCTTAGATTCATTATTCAAACTCCAAAATATTGTGCAATCTTTTTGCAATTTTTTTTTTTTTTTTCTTGGCAAGGAGCAGGGGTAACCCTAACCCTGGTGACTCCCGTTTTTGCTGTTCAAGCCATATGCATGTCTTTACTTGCTCACGGCTTTTAGGACTTTGAGATTTCTTTTGGTTCTACCAAGCAATGGCAAGCCCAGAAATGAGCTCTGGTTAGGGCTCTTTATCTGTGCCCAAACTTCACTTCCTTATGCAATCATGCAGTTTTAATATTGATGCTTTCAGAAAAATCCAAATAACGAGGGATTCACGATAAAGCTGTGGGATTTTGTTGCCAGGTTTATTCTTGTGGAGCAGAACTAATAAAACTTTCAGGAAGAAGTCTTAGCCAATTTTTTTAAAGTAGGTTATTTTTATTGTGAAAAACAAAATTAAAAACAAAGAAAGAAATCCAAAGCTTGAAGATTGAAACTCAGTTTAATTTGTGTGGCCAGCATAGACTTTCTGGTGAGCTGGAACCAGGCAAACATGTGTCAGGTGCATAGAAAACAAAGTAGTATGAATACGTTGGCTATGAATTCATCTTGGCTTCCTCCTCCTCGCTTGCATGATATTACAATAAAAGTTGGCAAAAGGAAATAAAATTGCACGTGATTAGATTTTGACAGCTGAGGAACCTGACTTTCGGTTTACAGAGAGGAAAATGAGAAAAAAAACTGGCAAATAAAGCTTCCTATGTGTCTTTACACAGTCCAGGAAAATATGAGGTAAAAAATGTAAGACAGGCTGTAATACCAATCTGATTAAAAAAAAAAAGAAACAAAACTCAAAAATGTTTTAATGAAAAAATACTCTAATTCAAATTGCAAAGGAAAATCCTTAGTTCCTCTGTGTGTGTGCGCTGTATTCCAGAGCAATAGAAAAATGTATGCTAACAGAAAAGGGGGGATGAGTATTTGTCTTTCCTGGACTTTTGATATAATTATTTAGCCAACTCTGAGAGAATCTCTGCATACTCTAAAACTCCAGTCATTTCTGAAATATTGATCTGGGAAGGTCACTAAATTCCAGAGCCGGTGAGATCAGGGTAATGAGATCAGGTGACAGGCCCAGTGGTACCCACTGATTTAGTTGTTTAGATACTGTAACCAAACCATGACCTTCTTGATCCACAGCCTCTTTGATCTAACTGTGTGAAAACACAGCTGCTTTTACTGGGTATTGCATGTTAGTGTGCATGTAGGCATTAGGGAAACTTCTTGTGACACGTTGATTATTCTGGTGTCAGTTTATAAAAATGAGTATTTCCCACTGGCTGGGCACTGGAATGGGAAGTGGTCACAGCACCAAGCCTGACAGAGTTCAAGAAGCATTTGGACAGTACTCTTGGGTGCGTGGTGTGACTCTTGGGGATGTCCTGTGCAGGGCTAGGAATTGGAATCCATGATCCTTGTGGGTCCCTTCCAACTCAGCATATTCTGTGACTAACCGAGGATCAAAGTCTCTTCTAATAGATGGGTGACTTCAGATCACTGTGACTCATGTGGTGTGCACTGGCAGAGGACCCTCTGGCTCCCAGGATTTGCATGCAGAGACTGATGGACGCTCCATTCCCATGCTCAGTGCCAATTCCTCAATGCCTGCTTTCCTCTGCACCTCTCTGTGCAATTCAGCCCTCATTACTGCTGTTGAGCAAACAGAGCAAAGCCTCCAGTGTGGGACCTGGGTCTGCCCTGGGTTCCCCATCTGTGTAAAACTGCCTGTGGTCTGGGTCTGTTCAGGGATGAACCTGTGCTTTGCTATTTTTTTGTCAATCTTTATATTTCTCTCAATTTTGGGCAGCTGTTTGGTTTTCAACATCTCTATAACAGTGCTTCTCTCTGGAGATTCTCTGCCGTCAGCTCTCCACTGCCTGTGCCAGAGTCCACATGGCATTTCCTTCCCCAGCAGAAAAACAGGTATGGAGCAGAAATTAAGCCTGCTAAAGCTGTCCCATGCTCCCATGGAAATATATGCCCAGATCCATATGAGATCATACACTGGAGCCCAGCTGCTTCCTGCCCCCAGCTTAAATACCGTGAGCACAATAGTAAAGTTCCATGATGTATGGATGTGACCTGGAATCACTTAGAGCAGAGGAACGGGATGGAGAATTTATGCTTAGCCTAGGGCAGAGCACGTGGGCTCCTGGCTATTGTGTACAGTTGCCTTTTCACTTGCACACAAGCTTATCAAAATGTTTTTGCAGGCTTGCTCCAACTTTCCTGTGCAGCATTTAACTCTTCATTTGGGGATCTTTGTGAAACCAGCAGCAGCAGGCAGTGCTCAGAGAGGGTGAGTAGTGAGAGCTCAGTCAGAGCCAGGCAAAAAACCCAGGCTGCTGCAGAGCTTGGCAGGAGCTGGGAGCCCACAACACTGTCTCCGCAGGCATGCTGGCTTGTCTCCTTTCCCCACAGGCATAAGAGTAGAACATTTAAAAATAAAGAGGAAGACAGTGTGGGATGCCAGTGTTGTGTCCCTCTGAACATGATTTAAAAGTATATTCTAGAGAGGTTTAAAGCTGATTAGACATGTGGACTGGCATTAGAAATAAAAAGTGCATCCGAAGAGGCATCATGACTCCCTATAAAGTCAAGCAAAAATAATCTCGTGACGCTTTTTCTCCCCATAAACAAACACTTCCATGGAGACTTCCATGGGGTAAGCAAACCTGGCCCCACAGCACTGAGTGTGAGTACTGAGAACAGAGCTAAACTAAAGGTGAAAAGATGGTTGTTGGCTCAATAATGTTGAATACATCAAAGTGAAGGTTAGTTCATACTCTCTTTCAAGTAAGCAATGAGTTGCAGGTCCTTAAAGTATATTTTGTGTTTAGTAGAGAGATGGTTGTGTTTCTTGAGGAAAACAGACAATACCTCAAGCTTTCATCCAAACTGAAGTAAAGAATTGAAGCACCTCCTTTTTATGATTTTTCTGTTTGTTTTTAAAAAATTCTCTCATCCAATTTGTATGTAGCATTTTCACAGTGCAGGCATAAAAAGTGATCAGGAGAACAGTCTCTGCAGGCACTGGCAGGTTTTTACAGTGTGCACAAAGCTCTGGAAGAAGCACTTTTGGGAACGTTTTCCCCTGGCCACAAAATATTCCTTAGCTGCAGAGAAATAAATTACTTTAAGGTGGGAGCTTTTTATTTTTTTTTTCATGAGTGTTTTATGGTAAAATTAAGTAATTGAAATACTCTGTTGTTGTTTTTTTTTTCCTGTTTTATTTCTTGCTGTGGTTACCTAGTGAGCACCAAACCAAATTGCTAAACATAGTAAAACACCAAGGCAAAACTGCCAAACATAGTCCAAATTCACAGCAAGACAACAAGTAAATTTTTTTATTTTATTGTGAATATCCGAGGAATCAGCAGAACATTTGTAAAGTGCCTGTCTGAGCTCTTATCAGGATGACTTCTAATGTGGTTTTATATCAGAATTTGTATTATGAAGGGGTGTGGAAGGAATTATTTCTGCTGCTTAGCATTAGCTGTATGAAATACTCACCTAGAACAGAAGACATAGTTGAACATTTCAAAGAAAAGTAACTTTCAAAGTATGCACTTTCTCTCTTCTAGGTTAAAAGAATTATGTAGAGGCTTAAACAGTTAGCTGTATTCTGCCCTTTCATATAATGCAGTAGGGAATGATAATTTACTTTTGTGTTTAATATTATGCAGCTGTGGGTTGGCTGTAAAGTCTGGAAACATTTTTACACCCATACAAGAGGCGTGCTCCACTTCCACTGTCTGTTAGAGAGATGGAAGAAGTATTGCTAGAAAACTCCACAGAGTGCTATAAAGCTGTGTCAGGGGTGTGTTGCTGCAGGGATCGCATAACTAAACCCGCAAAAAGCTGCTGTCTGTTTTTCTGGTAGGATGCATGTAGATAATAGTGTACTTTTCAAAGAAAAAATTTAAAAGGCCAAATTTGGCTGGGACTCTAAAGTCACCTTGAAAAGTAACGAGCACTTTGTGTTTACTTGCTTTATTACCTGTATGCAAATTGGGTATGCACACATAGAGCAGGAAGGGTACGGCCAGCGCATTTTCACACGCGACTCTTGAGGCGTTAAATCAGCCAGCACCTGCGGGGCAGGAAATTGGAGCTGGGTCCTGGAGCACTGCAGGCTGAGGCTGGGGTGCCTAGGGGACTTCTCACTGGAGTCAGATGGAGCTTTCATGGAGCTCTCTGTAACACGTGGTATCATGGCACAGTATGAGTCAAGGAAATGGATTTCAAAGATTGTATAGTCAAGGAAAAATTGGGAGAATCAAGAAAGGAAGGAAGTCAGTCAATACTGAGGTGCTTGAGCAAGTCACTGAGAAAATGGTGTTTTGGTAGAGGGTGTTGGGTAACTGTGGGGAATGCTGGTAGTATTTTCTGCTTTACTAAAATGGAAACACTTAGTTAAATTTAAACTCCTCTAACTTTCAGCTATCTGGTTCTTATAGCAACCCTGAAGTGCACATGCGATATTGAAATGGATTCGATGGGTTGGCAGTCCGTGGGATTAGAGTTCACTTTCCCACAATTATCCTCTCTCTCTGGGCTGAATTCTTGCAGCCAGTACAGCTGTACTTGGCTATGGACATTCTTTTTCTGAAACTCTCCCTGGAGTTCAAACTGCCACAGTCTTGCTGGCATAACACTGCCAGCCGTGGGCATGTGTCAGCCCAGCAGGCTGTTGGTGTACCTCTTTTTCTTGGGATCCTGGTGCTAGGCAAGAGGTAAACACACAGTGGGAGTCAGGCAGGAGAGAGAAGGATGCTCAGGAGAGAGAGGGTGATGCCATGAGAGGTCACTTTTCTGTAGGCTTTCCTGTACACTTTGTTCTCCCCAGTTTGCAAGCTGTGCTGGAGAAAAGGGCTGATGTACAGAGATGTCAGATTGTGCCAGAGCAGAGCTGTGTTCTTACATAGCTCAATGTAATGCTGTATCTGGGAAGAAAGCCTGAATTATTCACTCACTTGCATAACTGCATGTAATAGTGTTTATAATCAAGGGCTTGGGCTCTGTCCATATTTATGAATGACCAGGGCTGAGTCTGGGCGTAATTCCAGCACTGATACTGTGTGTGAGTTGCACAACTGTTGTGAATATATGACATTGCTTCTCCATGCGAGGCCATGGGATGGACGGGACATCTGGCAGAGCTTGTGCTCCCTGCTTTGAGTAGCTCGTGCACAGAGGGGATCGCTACTGTACAAGCACAGAACCCGGCACGCTTAAAAGTCCTTCCACTGATTTAGCCACTGTCTTTGGCCAAAGCAGAGCTCCTTCTCCTCCAGACATTATAAGTAGTTATGAGCCACCCCTTGAATTTACCAGGAGCCTATCTCCAGCAAAAATAATAATCCACTCACTCTAATTATTAACTCCCTTGAGTACTAATTGTTCACTCTTTTTGACTTTTATTAATGGCATATGGATATTGGGTCCTTACTGTAGTTGATGAAATGTTGGGCCAAGTGTTGCAATTAGTTCCCCAGCTGCTTTGGTCATTGATGTGAAACACTTGTACTTCTCTAGAGGCCACTTTAAATGGGAATCCGATCCAGACCGTTATTACCAAACCCTTTTGCTTTCACCTTCAGGTGAAGGAGTTGAAGCCTTGATGTTACCTTGGGGAGAAAATTAACAAAACTGCTGTGTTTGTTTCACTCACACCTCAGGATTCTGCTCCGTAATGTGCTCCCACACCCCAACTGGACTCCCCTCACGGGGGATCATTCACCCCCTAGTTACCACTTTGCAATGATCTAGTCACAGGCAGTCTTTTTGTTCTGTTTTCCTCCTCTTCAAGGTCCCCTGTGTCAGGTGGCTGGGTCAGAGCCCTTGCTGACAGGAGTAGTCCCAGAGTGGGTCTCCAGTCCCTCCTGGAAGTAATGAGGGTCCTGTCAGGCCCCTGTGTCTGACTGTGTGAGGCATGAAGCAGCAAGACCTTCCTGCTCTGCAGATCTTGTGGTCTAGAGCAGAGGACTGCTGCTGCTGTTGTATTCACTGTCAGCCAGTAGCTGCTGGCCAGTGTTCTGGATGAAGGCTCTGCCTGCTGTACTGACATCCATCCAATTTGGGTAAATGCTGGATTAAGCAAGAGCGGCAGTGAGAAAATGTCATGCTGATTTCCCAGGAACAGCGTGTGATGTATAACTTCCTTGCCTCATCCTAAATGAATTAACACTGCTGTAGAAAATGGAAAAAACCCAAGCTTCTCTATTCTTTCTCACTGTACATAATAGGAGAGGGAATTTGCCTTCCTGACCACATGCTGGCAGGTCAGTAGATCCCTTCTGAAATTACACAGAATTAAGGATGTAAAATAATGTTCCTGTGGTTGCATCACATACTCTAATTTCACTTCCCTACCCAAAGTAATCTTTTTTCTTAGGAAATGCAATTTTAAGTTAGTGAGAAGTTATCCTATTTTTTTCTAGCGACTATGTGTAACTTTGGACAATGTGAGGAGTTTGTTTTGAAGAGGAAGCCTGGTTCCCAATTGTAACATGTGATGGGGCACTTGGTCATAAAAATATTCTGTTGTTTTCCTTCTGGAGATACAACAGAGTTCCCTCTGTTGCTTCTAGAAATGGGAAAATGCAAAACACACAGCAATAGAGCTCTGAAAGAGTTCACCTTCCAAACTAGTTGCTTATTCAACTCCTTTTCAAGTATATTTTTTTCCAAAGCTAGGACACAGCATGTTGTTCATGAGCTCTAGTTCAGGAGTTAAATTCCTCATCATTCCCCAATGGCTGGACCAGGGCAGCATGGTGTTGTATGCATCTGGCAGCAAGAATACAGTCCAACTCTAAATGGTTAACTTACTTGGGATAGTCCGTCACCAGTTACCAGGAATGGCACTTCTCTTTGAAAACTAACTCTCTTTGGCAGGAAGATGGTGGCTGCTGTTTGTAGAAAGCAAAAGAAATGCAATTACCTTTACCGAAGGAAGGCAGCAGCTCTAATAGGATTTTTTTATCAGACTATTTTTTTACACTATTTGAGTATTTCAGTGATTATTACTACACAGCTCTTTTTCCTTAGGGGATACTAGACTGTTCCAAAAGCATTTGTTAGTTTACTTAGGCATTAAAGGGGTCCTTATGAATTTCGATTATCCTAAAGTACTTCAAAGTGTCCCTAGAGGCTCAAGCTGCTTTGAACTTAACCTTTTCTGCCCAGCCTTGTCATATGTGTGAGCCCAAAGATTTTAAGCAAGAGGTCAGTGATTCTCAGTCATTTTTAATACTTTGACCCATGTTATAACAGGAAAAAATAAACAAACGAGATTCACTCCAATCTACCCAGGAAAAAGAGAGGAGATGTTTCCAAGGGGCCTTTTGTAAACCTCTCCTTAACCTACTAGCTCTCCTGACCCATTAAATAGAACAAGCAGGAAGAAAAAAAACTAAGAAACACCAACTTTTAATACTCATTGATTTGCTTCTAACTGCTTTTCTTTAAAGTGTCTTTGGTCCTCAGGGCACCTTGAGATCTTAATGGTTTCTTTATATAAAATTTGAATAATGAAGCATGTGAGACACTTGCGATTGGAAAAATGTGAACTTTAATAAAGCTGGTCACGCTGCTTGTGAGCTGTGTATATCACACAAAAATATGTGGTGAGATCCTCCACTGGGACTGTTGAAAATAACTGCAGTGACTCCAGCAGTGCTCTGCTGATTTATGTGAGGTGAGAATCTGGCTCACATCCCGTATTATCTTGCAATGTGACTGTGAAGCCGTAATGCAATCTTATTCAGCTCTTTGGGTTTGGGGGTAAAAGGAGCACTCATGATTATTTTTGGAAAAACACATCATCAGAGAGGTTCATGTGATTCTCTCATATATTTATTTTTTATTGCTGTTGACCTATTGTTGTGGTTTAAACCCAGCTGGCACCTAAGCCCAAAGCAGCCACTTGCTCTTTCCCCACTTGTGGGATGAGAAAAGAATCAGAAGAGTAAAAGTGGTAAAACTTGTGAGTTAAGATAAAGACAGTTTAACAGGTAAATCAAAAGCCATGCATGCAAACAAAGCAAAACAGGGAATTAATTCACCATTTCCCATAGGCAGGTGAGTGTCCAGCCATCCCCAGGACAGCAGGGCACCAGCACACACAGCAGTGACTTGGGAAGACAAACACCATCACTCCCAACATCCCCCCCTTCCCCCTTCTTCCCCCAGCTCTATGTGCTGAGCACAGTGCCCTATGGCATGGAATGTTCCTTGGGTCAGTTTGGCTCAGCTGTCCTGCCTGTCCCCTCCCAAATTCTTGTGCACCTCCAAGCTCCTTGATGGTGGGTGAGTGTGAGGGGCAGAAAAGGCCTTGACTCTGTGCAAGCACCGCTCAGCAATAACCAAAACATCCCTGAGTTATCAACACTGTTTTCAGCGCAAATCCAAAACACAGCCCTGTGCCAGCTACTGTGAAGAAAATAAACTCTATCGCAGTCAAAGCCAGCACACCTACATGAATTATTTTGGTGTTTGGAGACTTAAAAAAGACTACTTCAGTATTTTTATTCCGTTAATGGAGCTGGATAATTTGTCTTTTCCTCTTTCTATTGCTTCATGGTGTTGGTAGCTATACAGGTAAGGCATTATTTTGCCCATGATGCAACACAGCTCTTACTTTTCTTGAAAGGTATGCCTGACCACACCTCTTCTCACTTTCTAGGTGTCTCTACACAGCCTGCATTCTCCTTCACTTTCTAAAATAGAAATTGGCCTCTTGAGGGTTTTGTGGGTCACGTACTTCTTATTTTCCCATCTGAAATCTGAGCCCTCAGACCTTACAATCATCTTGGCTACAGATAATTCTGACAGTTCTTTTTTCCCATTTTGACCCTTTGCCTCAGTCCCTGGGCTAAAACAAAGCATGAGGGCTATTGGTGTCCTTGGTATCAGGGTCTGCTACTGATCCAAAAGCCCCTTGAACATATTCATCCTGTTTATATGCCAGTGTCTACTCTGATAGCGTTAGACAGGAGGAAATTTGGAAAGTCAGTTATTTTTATAAGCACAAACGCTGTCTATTTCCCTGTAAAGCACAAGCAGCTCTTAAAGAATGTTTGGAAGCATGAAGCAACAAGGTACAACCGGGAGTTATCACCAGCATTCTTCTTTAAACTATTTTTATTTGCATGCACTTTATCACCAGCATTTCTCCAGTCTGAGAAGATCAAGCAGACGCCACGTGTACAGTGTAGCCTAGACAGCCAGAAGACACAGTACTGTTTTGATTTGAAAGTCAGACTTCTGCTAAGCATCAAGGGGCAAACCTTTATCTCTGTACATAGTGCTGAGGGGTGTAGGGAAGAATTAATTCCCTCAGTCAGTGGAGCTGATCTAGATTTTCCATTGCAATCATGGACTTCAAGTCTACTTGCTACAAGCCTCTTTTCTCCAAAGCAGCTCCCAGAGCCTGCCACAAAATGGTAGATCCACCAGCCTTGTACGGGTTCCTCTCCCTCATCTATTTCTCCTATGAAATTTCATTGCTGTGAAGCATGTGCAGAAGCTTCCCCTTGGTGCTCACATAAAGGCAAATGAAAAGGCTTTGCATTCTTTTACCATCCTACATCCTTATGAAGTGCAATCGCAACCTTGGTCTGCTGGAATGAAGATTTCCAGTGCCCCATGTTACTGGCTTGCTCCCAAGAAATATGTAAAGTGTAAAGGTGGTTCTTGAAATGAAGAGCTTTGAAATAAGATATTGTCAGATTGTAATGTATTTAGTCATTTGGACTGACATAGGGTTCTGGGTTGTAGCTTGCTGTTAAGGGCAAAGTCTTGTCCCTTACAAAAATCCTTAAAATAAAATTTATTTTAAAAGCATGAGGTCATCTAATTCTGTGGAAAATTTGGTTCATTTGTCTTCCCTGCTTCAAGGTGTGCATAAATCAGACTGTGTTATGATAGAGGTGCTCACTGAAACGAATTCCTAATAAAAGAATAAACATGGAAGCAATCCATCTGTACCCTTCACATTCCTTGGTGAAGCCTTCCTAGAATCACAGCCTGGAAGGGAACTGGTGGGGTTGATGGAACATACCACTTGCTAGTAAGGACAGAGAAATTAGGAGATAATTTTAAGTTAATTATGTTTCCCAGAAAGTAAATCAGATTCCCAGTATACTTTTATTTTGCCAGCCAGGCTAATCTAGCCCCCACAGGTCTTTGCTTTCAAAAGCTAAAAGGGGGCACTAAAGCAATGTGGAAACCTCCTTCTATTAGCTCAGGTGTGTGTCTTCTGGTCTTGTTGGTTGCAGTATAGCCCTGAATTTAGCTGTTGAAGCTGGCAACCCAGCATGTTTATAAATACTTCTGTTAACCTCCTTCCCTGCTTCCTCTTTCTCTGCTTCCAAGAAAATCCTTCTGTCAAAAAAACCCCACCTCTTAGCATGTCCAAATACAAGTATGCCATTCTATCTAGGTTAAATTTTGCATAGGCTTTGCCTGGGTTTGTTTCTGGATTGCAGTCTGTCTCATCCAGCCAGATTATATTTAAATAACACTTGATAAATGGATACTTATGACAAATGTCAAGAACTTACAAGGTATTCCTTGTAAGCCATGGAGGAAGCATAGCAGAGGCTTGACCAGTTTCATCCACATTTCCTAGTTATTGATCCTAAAATTTAAATTGAATACTGAAAAGTGTTTAGATTTGAAAGTGTGGTGATTGAGAAAGAATAGAGAAGTGGTTGTCCTTTAGGGAAGAGGAGTTACTCTAAAGGAGCTTTAGCATAGAATTTTACTTCTTATGCAGTGCCTTTTGCTTTAAGACTGCTAATAGACAAACCAGGAATTGTTGCAAGAGTGGGGTTTTTCCCCATCTAAGGGTAGGAGAGCTTGTACACTGAGAAATTGTTTGCCACTGGTGCACAAGCCCATGTCAGAGCTAAGAGCTTCAGGCTTTCAAATTCAGGCTTTCTTGGCAGTGTGCTAGCTCTTGAGCACCATATTGGGCTTGTGTGAGGAAGGAATAGCATGGAGCTATCTCTCCTCTCCATGTATGCCGTGCTTCCTGCACATTGACAACAAAGTGAATCCTTTATAATAAATTCCATAAACCTCATGTCGATTGTTCTGCGTATAGTGATTACAGAATGAGGGGAAAGTTGTGGTAGCAAAGAATGCCTTGTCACTTTCCAGAAGCTGCCTTGGCTTGTCTGTGCCTTTCCTGCCCTCCATCACAAGGACTCAGGCAAGTTCCTAGTGAGTTTGATGCATGTTTGGTCTCTATGCAAATGATGTGAACTGCAAGGAAGAATACACAGTACTCACCCCAACTTCATGTCCATCCTGGGCTGTTTTTTGAAAAGGCATTGCCAGCATTAAATGGCTGCTGTTAGAGAAAACAGATTTTTCTGATGTTTAACTGCCTGCTCATCTGCTGCTGCTCTGTGCAGCTTGTTTCCCCATGAGGGCCCCCATGTTGAATGATTAACACAGGCATTTGCCCTTGCAGTCTGGGGCAGGTACCCAGAAGAGGTGGTCTGGAACCATGATGGGAAAAGGAGGAGGCTGTGGCCTGGGGTTTGCTGGTGCAGTTTATGCTTCTTCACCCATGTGGGTTGCCCAGAGGAGCCTCCACAGACCCTCCAAGGTGTCATTTGTGCCATGTCTTTGTCCTCCCTGGCTCTCTCAGCTCTAGCACAGCAGTGCCCATCCCTCAGCACCGAGGTGTGACTTCCAGCTGGGCGTGAATCCTGCCTCACCAGCTCCTTTCTTAGTAGGATCTTCTGGTGCACTTCCAGCCATGCCTCACAGTACTGAGAAACCTTTCAGAAACAGCATCTGTCTGGGATTGGGGGGGTGTGGAGGGAGAGAGGGGGGGAGGGTTGTGTAAACTGTCTCTAAATAAAGATTTGCTCTCGCTGTCTGTGGTTAATATTGATTTAACATATTTTTGCTACAACTCAATTTAGTCTTTAGTCTCATCCAGCTGTGGGAGCTCTGGTTTGCAATTGCCTGTGTGATTAATCCTTTTGTGCATTTCTTTCATTGTGTGCATAGTGTCAACTCTCACCTAGCACATCACGTGCTGAAAAAATCCAGAAACCTGCCTTGTTTTCATTTTCTCTGTTGCATATACACATCAGTGTTTTGGGTTTTTTTTCCCCAAAAAAATAATCCATGAAAACAATGCTGTAGTGTTAAACTTATATCCCTCCTTCCTTCCCCTTCTCCCACACCCTTCCATCCTTCCTAAACCCGTTAAAGGTATATATAATCATTTGGCTTTCCTGGCTTACTGCCCTATTTTCTACATGAACAGCAAGGCACAACAGCACCTGTGAGCTTTATAAAGGTCTCATTCATCTGATGGGCTTGTGCAGCACTCGGCATGGAGAGGAGGAATACATGCAAACAGAGCAGGAGGAAATACTGAAGGTGTGCTTATGGGAGAAACTATGAGGAACATGGGAGGTAGGGTGAGGGTTTTTTTGAGCTGAGGCCTCCTTTGTGTACTTTCTACTGACTGATGGAGATGAGTCCTCAGCCCAGGAACCATCCTCAACTCTGCCACATACATGCACATTTGTGTCTGTAGGTCATTTCCCCCTCTTGTCCCGTCAGCTCTGACTTCTGTCCTGTGCCTGCTGGGCAGGGACTGTCCTCTTGCTGCCTCTTGTGCTTGAGGGAGGTGGCAGTGGGACACAATGTTTGACTTCATGTGCACAGTCAATGCTGGTGACTCAGCAGTCAAACAAGACAGTAATATTTGTTGTGTTTTACTCTTCCCTTTTTTTGGCAAATAAATAGGGGGTCATATGGACAGGAAAAACAAGTTTGTTGAAACTTCCTATTCCTGTGGATATGCACATCCTGCACAGGTTTATCTCAAAGTTTGACGTTCTTTATGCGGAATTATTTTAATAGTTGCATGTTTTTGTTAGTAATTTTGAGGAAAGTTCTTGAAATTATTTTTGTCTGTCCCCTTAAAGAAAGCCAAAATGGTGTAAATTAATCTAGATATGAAGGTGCCCGTAGTATCTTGTCTGTAATGAATTTAATTAGTGAAAGTTTCATGTGAAAGACAAGACCTATGAAAATGAAATGCTCAACACTCCTCCTGTATTCTGCTTTGCTCTCTCACTGTTTACATTGACCCTTGTTTTAAGATTAGTGAGATTCTCTTGCTTGCAGAGAACATGATTAATTAACCGAGGGGCAGTTATTCTGTAATCAGTAACCAGTGCAGCATTAACAGCCCAGATGAGTCAGCCTGGTTGTTCATCTGTAAAACCACCATCATGGACATTTCTCCTCTACAAAAGGAGGCTGTGCTGGTGCTCTTGGGCACAGAGTCCATTTCTGGAAGGGGCAGTGAGAGCTTGTAGAAATGCCTGAGAGAGACACTGGCTTTGCCAATGGGAAGCTGGGCCTGAGTCTGAAGCTCTGCAGAGTTGTGTCACCCCCCTAGTATGAGTTCAAACTTTGATGGAGGAGTACTTTAATTTGAGGCAAAGTGATTAAAAGGACCGGATTTTTCTTCCCCTGTGCCAGAATAGAAGTACCATCTGGCCAGGGTAGGATGTGTCCCACCTTTTCATATCAGTGCTCCTATCATGCTCTTGGAGAAATAAACTGTATGTATGATTCTGTACTACAAGGTGGTGATGTGCAGGGAGGATGAAGATGTGTGGTCCTTGATGGATGCAGCTTTTCTGTCAGAGTTTTGAGTGCTCTGGTTCCCGTAGCAGAGTTCACCTTGGTCGTGAGCATGATGGCTTTCCTGTGCTGCAGTGGGACACAGCTTTGCCAGGACAGGGTGTGTGGTCATTTTAGCATACAGGTAGTCCTGTAACAGTATGGATTTTGTCCTACAGTCATACTTTTGCCACTACTGTATGCAGGACAACAGGAGAACAGTGTAGGTTGTCTCCTCTCCCACCCCAGGGTCAGGCCAGCTGTAGTTCTGGGTTAAATCCTCGACAGGAAAGAGGAAACTGCTTAGCACAGGCAGTTAGATAATATGAGGTTGTAGAGCTTTTTGAGAAGCTGTTATGTATTTTTTTTCCTTTAAAAACATATCAGGTGATTTTTTTTTTTCCCCTACAGAAGTCAGTGCAGCTCTGTTGTTATAAAATCATGTTAAGAAAGATCATACTTGAACTCTGGCTTCTGGTATTAGTGGGTTTTTTTTTCCAGGTCTTAAGATTGTGTTTCTGTTGGTATGTCAGTAACAGATGAACATTTAGGATCTCATGTAGTTTAAGAAGCCCTGAAGGTATTTTCCACTGGATAAGGTCTGTTTTTGAGAACATAATGTGTTTATCACAGGTTATCAGATCACATCCCTTATAACTTTCTCAAAAAAAGATCAAATTCTTAGAATAAAAGAGCACTGAAAAAAAGCATTTGAGTGTTTCCTATTATAGTGCCCCTTAACCTATCTATCAAAGTCTTTTTTTTCCTTGTAATATGTATTTGCATAGTGCCTCAGTGCTGAAGTGCATTTTCCTAGTGTTATGGATTTCATGAAATGTAACTAAGAAAAAGTGCAGCACACCTTCTACAAAGGCTTAATACATGACTTGAGCGCTACTTAGAGTCTAAAGTAAGCCCTGTTTTGATGGGCTGAAGTAGGATACCTGCTGACTCTTTGCACAGTGATTAATTTTACCTCTGAGGTTGGAGTCGCAATTGATGTTAATAAGGGGATGGCTTACAGGGAAGCAGACAGCATGAGGACAAGTGCGGAGGCCCTGCCTTCAGCTGGAAATGGTAATAAATGTGGTGGGCTAAATTTGACACGGCTTTTTTATAGCTTGTGAAATATAGGAATGGGTATGGTTGTGAAAATATAAATGAAGGCATGTTTTCTGCTTTCCACTGCTTAGAATGCAGCAATAAACAGCAGTAAGAAAGTCAAAGGTATGGATGAGAAAGAGAGTGTCACGGTAAGTCTGGGAATCTCCTGAGATGCTGAGCCCAATCCCCAGTGACTGCAGGCACTTAAGTCTTTCCATAAACTCATAAAACTTTAAGGCTCTGTCTTACTAGGTGAATTGCATAGCTCCCCTATGCAAATAAGCTCAGTTAACTCACCCTTGTCTTCGTGCCTCGAACCTCATTGATTTGAGGCAATTTATTTAGGAGACCAGTAAGAGATGTGGTTAGGAAAGAAGTAAAACGGCCAAAATATTCAGCATAGTGGGCGGATTTTGTGAAAACTTTTGCAGAGTTGTAGATTTCATTCTCATATCTATGGAAACAGAAAAAAAAAATGATGGGAAGACTGATGCCTTTAGTAGAAAAGAGACAAGACACAAAAAGAGAGTAAGTGAAAGATGTAGGAAAGTGTTGTGTGATTTTTCAGTCCATAAAAACAAAGATGAGAAGACTTAAATTTTTAATCCCGTTTGCAGAATATAAATAACACATTGAAGGGGAGGGGGTTTTTAATTCACTGATTATAGCTGGAAATTCAGGCACAGTCTCATAAAAGCTGAGCACTAAGCAGAAGCCAGCACTGTGGAGCAGTTGTGTGATATGTGACAGCCAGCAGATGCAGAAAGCAAACATCTGTTGTATTGCCCAGCACCCATGAGCAGATTCGTGCCTGAAGAACAGGGCAGAGTCTGCATGGATATGATAAGGCTTCGAAATGTCACAGGCAGTGGGGAAGGGAGTATGTCTGAGACTTCTATGTCACCTCCATAGATTGGTACCAAAGTGGGGAGCATACACCCCAAAGGATGTTCAAAATATTCCATTAAAGTGCACAAAGAAAATACTTTGTACCTCTAATTAAAACAAAACTAAAAAAAAGGACTAATGCATCTTTATCTCACCCTTTCTTAATTTCCATTTTTGCATATGCTTTATAATGTACATAATTTGTTAATAAGGTTCGACATGTATATAATTTATAAATATGTACATACCATATGTTGGGGGGATGTGATCAGAAATGTTCTACTGAGAAACAGAAGAAGTAACTAATTGATAAGATACAGTATGACAAGTTGGACAATGCATTTTTTAATGCAGATCTACAGTGTGCTGTGAACATTACTTCTCTGAAAGCATTGCATAGGGATGTTCATCCATCAGAGAAGGCCAAAGCTGAAAGGGCTTCTTCAAGTTGTTTTGGGATATGGCTGAGCCCAGCAATGAAACTGGAACACTGGCATTGTACATTTCTACACCTGGTGCATCAGTGTTGTCACAGTAAATTTAAGAAGTGGGTTAAATCACTTATTTGTTAGTTAATAAGAAATATTCATGTTGCCCAAATTGTTCACATGCTTCACCCTCAGTCGCTCTACCACCTCTACACCAGGGGCAAAATCCATACATTGCCTTTATGATGCTAAAGCTTATTGCTGCTTTTCAGAAATCAGATTTTGTCAGCCTTTCTAATGGTCTGCAATACTTTTTTATTCTAGCAGTACAGCCAATTAACACAACCGTATCAAATGAGATTACATGCAGAATGGGTCTGATCCAAACCCCACTGAGGTCAGGGGAGGAACTCCCGTGGTCTTCAGCACATTTGCTGTAAGGCCAAGGATAAAAAGCTTGTTGAAATAGAGTAGTTGAGTGAGTCCCTATCCCTTTTCAATAGGTTTGATTGAGCTGTGCTAACAATTTTGCCCCAACTGGGAAAAAACAGATAACAGCATGTTTGCATACGTGCTTGTGCTCCCCTCCTTCCTCTCCCCCTCCTCCCTGCGGGCACATGTATTTAGCACAGAGGCAGACGCGTGGTTGTGTCAACTCTCTGACATGAAGCAGCGTATCTCTGATAAAACTGGGACTCTGTTTGATGTAGTTGCAGTCAAATGTGCTTGATTTGAATAAGAGATTTTTTTAAAATCTATTTTTATGCAGATTTTTAAAGCCTGTAAGGTAATGAGTCAATAAGACAGCTATTAACACTTCAATCTTTCTGATACCCAGAATAAGAGAAAGAGATGGATGAGATCTGGCTGTTGTAGATTTAGTCAGCTTTTCATGCATCAGTTCAGTTAGCCCTCGTTTTATATGCTGAGTTTTATATGCTGAGTTTTGTGTTTGAGTAGTTCCAGATTTTTGCAAATGTGAGGTTCAACTACATGAAAGATGGTTTAGGTGTGCTGAGATGTGCATCCTCCCTCCATTTCCACTTTTATATTTCTCTCATAATGTTTGTTCCTTGAGATAAGCACACAATAACTTTCAGTAACCTAAAATATCATGTGATAGGACTGATGCTCATGACTGTCCTCATGTGTCTCTGTATTCATTACAGCAGGCTTGAATAATGAGCTTGAATTTCTCTCTTCAGTGCAGGCCATGGAAACACTGTATCCAATTATTTGAAAGAAAAAAACCCACAGAAAACACTTGATGATATATTTTAGAAAGAAATTTTCTTTTTTTTCGTCTATGGTCCTGGCATAAATGACAGACACTAAATCTTTTGTTTATTTTGCTTGCCCCTTTCAGGGTATGATCGTAGTTATACTCACTGGGAGTTGCCTGTGTACAAACACAGGATGCTATTGAATGTATGAAGTGTGCCTAACATTCACATATTGATGAATACTACATGTTCAGATTCACTAATTACACATGACAGTGCAGATAATTAGGGGTTTGTGTAGGCACGCTCTTGGTAGAATGGTACAGACAGTTGTGAGTTTCAGCTGTGTGAAAATTGTGTCTCCACTCTTCAAATTACAGCTTTTGAGGGCTAAAGAAATTTTATACACAGAGCAGGTAGGGCCAGCCCAGCAGTTCACTTGTTGCCTTGCAGACACAGAGCAGACAGGCAGTGGTCTGCTTCCTGCTGACTCAGCATTTCTCGGGGGTGACCTACAGGCCTGTGTGTTGGTGAGATGCTCTCTCAAAGCCCTGTTCTTCTTTCTCAGATGCAGACAAATCCCTCATTGTTCATCTCATGCTTCCTCTCTTGCATTTTCCCTTCCTTCTATACATTGTTATTTCTTCCTGTGTTACTAGTACAGCAGCCAGCAGTTTCAGCTGGGTGTTTCTCTCAACTCTTCTGGCCAACGTGATCAAAAGTTCTTCTACCTTCAGGTACCTGTATTTGGACACATACTTGTACCTAATGTGATGATTTCTTTTTTTCTTTCAAAAACATTGCATGTCTGCAACTTTCTTGAGAATTTCTGTGCAATATCTGATTGGGAGCCCCTTTATTTGGGTAGCTGAGTGTAGATTTAGGAGCTTTGTCTTTTGACACCCAAGTTTTAAAAATGTGGCTGCAGGCAGCGATCCAAGCTATATAATCTTTCTCCTTTATTATGAGAGAAACACTGAAATACGTTTCTAATAAGTGGGGATAATGTGATGTGGAATATGTAGCCTCTGGGTTATTTCTTATTGTTTTTTAATTAAATCCAGGAAAGTTTGTTTTGCTTAAGATCTTTGTAAGCTGAGAATTGTGGTGTACCATTTGTGTGCAGAACTGCTGTTTTGCTGCCTGAACAAGACCGCATCCAATTCACTGGCAAGGGGGATAAGCTGGGGCAACTAATATGGATGCTGTAATTACTGCATACCTGGGGTTCCTTGGCTTCCTGAGCTGCCATGCCATCTTCCATAAGCACTAAATTATCTCTAAAAACAAAGAAAAGCTGCCACACGCTTGCAGCATTTGAGAGATGCAACCTATTTTATCACCAGCCACAAGTTGCTAATGGAACAATAGGAACCACAGTAGCCTCGGATGACTGATCTGAGGATGTTCCATAGGGCCTCTGAGTCATCTCCCATCTATTTGCTGTAATGTTTCACCAACCAGGTGCAGCCAAGTCCCAGATGCCCTTTGACCAACATGCCAGCAGCTGTAACTGTAAAAAACTCCTTTTTGTAAGCTGAGCCACAAGCAATTCAGATAAACCAGTCCCCAAATTTGGTCCCATATACTGCCATCAGACTCTTCCTTTTTTCCTTCTTAGATGCTGGTTTCTAACATCACAGGGCAGTCTTTTACTGCTGTGCTCCACAGCAAGAAAAGCTATGATAGGCTGGGTGTATGTATTTGAATGCCTGTGCCAGTGCTCAAGCAGCCAGGGGCACACCTGCAAAAGAAGGGCTGTGCTCTGCCATAAAATACAACTGTGTTCAAACAGACTTGCTTCAGAATCAAAAAGCAACTCTTCTTCTGCCTTTGACCTGTCAGGAGAGGAGCATAATAACTTTAATTTTCAGGAGGTTTAAGCCCACAGATGGTCTGGCCATAGTAACAAATCTCAGGTGCCATATATGCTGTAATGGAATAATTAATCCCGTTTGCCCGTGTCCCCTGGAGTAGTAAACCAGTGCAGGCATGGCTCCTGAAGGGTATATGGTCTCCTCTGGATGCTCATGTTTTGAAGGTGAGACTAGGCCTTCAAAGGTATGGTATTAAAAGCAGGTTAGACAAATGTGCTGTTTCTTAGTTTGGACAGGAAACTTTGTTAGATTCACAATATCAATATGTCTTTTAGAAAGTGCTCTATGTACTGGTGAGTGTGTTTGGGTGGCTGACCTTGAAATGGTAGGCTTTTGCTACTTTTTTCCTCCTTTCTTAAAAAATCCTTTAGGTTACTGGCAGTTACTGTAAGTTGGAAATTATTCTTTACAGTTGTTCATACATCCAGACATGCTTATTCCTCTGTACATCTAGAGGGTGGCACAGAATCCTCTAATGATGATGTACTGGAGTTGTAAACATCAAAATGGTGACTACATTGTGGTCTGGTATCTCTATGTCTGTGCCCTTTAATAATAAATATTCCACTGTGAGCATTAAGAAGTTTCTTTTGCTTTTTCCCCTTCAAAGAATTACTATTTCCAGTAATTTCCTGTTTGTGTTTTTGTTTTTTGTTTTTTTTCTCAATTTTTTTTATTTTATAGTTATTTTTGATTTATTTATTAAAGGAGTAAAAGATTTGTGCAATGATTTGTTTCCCAAATACACTTTATTTGGTATAAGGAGGAGAGACTTTCCTCACAGACATTTTTGTGTTGTTTAGATACAAGGCTACCTGTCCTAAAATATATTTAATAAAACTGTGTGGTAGGATAAGGTAACAAATGCTGGATTTTAATAAACATTTCAATACAGAAAAGCCTAATAAATTAGTCTGGGACTGCTTGGCTAATTGTTAGCTGGCTTGGTGTCTTTGGTTAGGCTTCCATTCAAAGAGGCAAAGTATTTGTCTTTGCAGATAAGCTGTGGGCATTTTCTATCCAAAGCCTTTTTGTAGCTGCTTTTAGCTGTGTGGAAGGGGCCAGTGCCATGACTTTGTCACTGCTTTGTATTGGTAGCACAAATTTCTCCCTGATGGGAGAGGAGGAAAATAGTCCTTTTTCCATTGATAGCAAACAACAATTAGAGCAATAGTTAATCACTTGTTTATTTATAGACCAGAATGAGCTGTGCTCCCATCTAGTTTGACTTCCTGTTTTTTAAGGCTCTGTATTTTCATTTAGACTTTGTAGGGGGAAGTGCAGTGTGGCATGGGGTCTTGTTTGGTTGTACTTTTTTGTTTTTCTCAAAGAAATAAAGAGAATGCTTCTGAAAACTGAAAGCTGCAAGTGAGTCCATTAGCTTTCCTGGTAGACTGTTTTAATCTTTACATGCCCTCAGCCCCAAGAAATGGCATCTGAATTTAGGATTTAATTTCTGTAATGTATATACCCAACTGGGTGAATATTTTGTCTTTGTCCTGGAAGATGGGGAGCTCCTTGCTGTTAGAGCTTATTCCAGTGTAAGTATTTGTAGGCAGCAGTCAAGGAACTTCTCAACTTTCTATTCAATATACTGCACTGACATTTAAAATCTTGTTTTATTTTCTCTTCCCCATCTTTAGATCTCTTTCAAAATGTCCTTTGAGCTCCACCCACTACTCCCATGTTCTTCCTGAACAGTACTTTGTGTAGCAGTAGGGTAGTTGTTTCACCAATGCTCTTTCACCTGTTGTTTCCTCACTTGCACCTGGTGGCCCCTTTTTGAAAGGAGGTGGTGGTGGGGTGGGGGTCAGTCTGTTCTCCCAAGGAACAAGAGATAGGACATAAGGAAATGGCCTCAAGTTGTGCCAGGGGAGGTTTAGGTTGGGTATTAGGAACAACTTCTTCATCAAAAGGTTTGTCAAGCACTGGAACTTGCTGCCCAGGGAAGAGTCATCATCCCTGGAGGAATTTAAGAGGCACAGACATGGTACTTAGGGATACAGTTGGGGTTGGAATTGGTGGTGGTGGGATGGATAGTTTGCTGGTTTAGTGGCTGGATCAGATGAACATAGGGAAAGTAGCAAGAGGCAGTATGTGAGGTGGGTAGTAGGGAGAAAGTTGCAACTTTTTTCAGCAGCCAGTCAGCTCTCAGATTGTCTCAGCTGCCTCCTCCAGTCCTACTGTAATAAATGACCAGCCTGAATTGTACCCTTAGAAAAGCCATGGCCAGGGTGGATTGATCACTACTCAGGTGGATGGAGTGGGACCATTGCTGGTGGTGGTTGATGCCCAATAGCTGTCAAACAGCTAATGGAACAGATTTCTGACAATCAAGTCCTGTGACCATGCCTATGGCCACAGCTCTATGTCAGCAGGATGCTACAGAGAGGCTGTGGACACATTCCTTCACACAGAAAATCTGGGGTCAGATTTAAGTACCTGTAACTCATCATTCCTTTTACTTGTAAGTAAGAAACTATGTCTGTAAATCCTCCTAGTAAGAGTCCTGTGGATCAATACCTCATGATTAGGGATCACATTTTGTGGTCAAGCATTGAGCCAGCTTTTGGCTTGTCTAGGTTGTCACGTTAGTTCTCTGTGTAGTGTGTCAAGTGTCTTTCAGGCAAGATGTTATGTGGTCTAGTGTTTCCAGCACATTGGACTAGCTCACGCAGATCCTGTTGGGAGAGTTGTATTTATCATCCATACCTGCACACCTGTCAAGAAAACTAACTCTAAACCCACTCCAACCCAAAATTAAAGGCTTGTTTGACAATATTGAATGGCATTTAATTACATTATCCTCAATTAATTCTTCTCAAACTTCTCGTTAATGCCATTCTAAAATGATAGTTCCATTACTTCACATAAGGATTATGTCAGGCTTATTGCTACCTCTGTTTTCCTCTTACCCCTTTAGATTTTGGATTATGCTGGTCGTCTTCCAAATGTTCTGCGTTGTGCTAGTGTTAAAGATCAGTATTGTTGGTACAGAGCACCTTAGCCATTTTGTTAGGTGTATGTTATGTGATGCTTCTTAGTTTTTGAAAGTTTTTGAAAGTTTTGAAAATGTTCATCTTCAGCAGGACACTGCCTTGTTTTTTCTTCAGTTATGAGTTGTACCTTTTCTATTATAAGTACAATAAACTATTTTTGGAAGTTTTGTCTAAGTACTGATGCCTGTAGATGCGAGAAGAGAAATCAATCAATCTTCTAAACCAATTCATTAAGTCATCCACCCAATTCCTTCCTCACATAACTTCCTTTTGCCCCTTTTCACTTCTGAAAATCTTTAAGGTTTGTTATCTTTTTTTTTTTTCTTTTTCTTCTTCTATTTTATCTCGAGGACAGGGAAATTGCTACTGTAGGGAGCCTTTACTCCAACTTGCAGGTCCCTAGGCTAATGTGTAGTCATGGGTGGGTTCTGGTCCTTTGCATGGATCAGAAATACCAGGAATTGAGAAGGATTAGGTTCTCCAGTGGGCAGCCCAAATACTAGAATAGAACAAAACTAACTGGAACTGGTGGGAACATGGAAGATCATCAGCCTTGCATATTAATCTTTCCTTGAGCATTGCTCAGTAGGGGAGCTTCCTAAGGAGGAGGAAATCAGTCCATTCTGGAAGGGGATGGTGGGAATGATGTATAGCAGAATATCATCTACACCCCTGCTGCAGATGCATCTATGAGGGATATATTAATGTAAAAGATGGATATTCAGAGTGAAAAACCCATCAGCGGTGTATAGTAACCCTTATGGAAAATGACCAGTGTCCAAAACATAACGAATGGTCGAGTGTTAATTTTGCTCTGTGGGAAAATGAACAGATTTAGTGTGCACATAAGCACATGAATGTTAATATATGGATATATAAATAAATATCGAAGTATGGTTTCCTAAGGGATTCAAAAGTATCTCAGCTTGACTTAGCTATGCCTAATATAGTGTTAAAGTAAATAAAGCAGCCACTATGCAGTGTGATGTGCCAGTGTGGGACTGCACCACCTTATGTGGGCTTTGTCACTACAACCCCAGTTTTCACTTATCACTTGGAAAAGACATTAAAAGTGAAGATTATTGTTGGATCTCTGGTAGTGGCCAGAGAGGGTCACCTTTTTCCAGGCTGAACATGGTGTATTAGATCTGTGCATCACTGTGCTTTACATGGATTGATCAGATTTTTTAACACTTTCCCTAGTGTCTTTTTTCATATTCCTCCAATTCAAAGTTTTCTATCCATTGATTTTTTTTTTGTTTGTTTTGGCCATCATTGGATCTTCCTATCTAGCCTTTCTTACAGAAGGCACTAAACTTCAACTCCCCAGAGATAAGTAAAAGTATTTTTCTTCAGGCATCCAACTTCACGTCTTACAGTTAGCTCCTTGGAGACAAAGTAAAGCTGGAAATAATGATGCAGATCTGTAATGAGCCTTAAAAAAAAAATAAAAAAATCATTGTTTCTTGTTAGGACAAGAAATATACAAATTTGACTGCAATAATTAATGTATTTCATAATATATTCTCTTCCTCATATCTTGCTCAAGGTGGTGTTGAGATCTTGTGTCTCCTATCCTGTAGGTAGGTTACTTCTCTGAGACTTCATCTGCCTAAGAGGCCCTTTCCTTTCCCTCAATGAGCCTCTTTCTTCCTGCCAGGATTTCTGTCATTTGTATCACATCTTGCTCTCATTCTCTTCTGCCTAGAACTGCCTAGTTCTGTTGTCAGCCCTTTCATTTTTATAAACTTTCTAATCTCTTTCAAAACCCCTGTGTATCATCATCTAGTGTCTTTGTTCTGCCTTGGAAAAGATCACTGATCTGCACCCAAGTGCTTGCAGAGGCTGTGAAGAAATCGTCTTCTCTGGGCTTCAGCTCTCCTCTTGCCTCTCTTTGAAGGTGAATGGCTCATGCTAATGACTCGCTATCGTTACTTCCCTGTGGAATTTTAGTTTGTTGTGGTAGTTAAAAAGTAATCGAATGACAGTGCACAGGACTTCCCTCCACTTTAGGGGACCTGGTGCTGATGATTTATTTATCATTTCTGTTTCAGCAGGAGCTGCGAACCCCTGTCGAAGATCAGGGCTCTGCTGTGCACATGAAGGGTGTGCGATGTAATGGAAAGATGGTCTCTGTCTCAGTGAATTTGCAATTGAGGTGTTGAAGCATTTTGCTTTCATGTGCCAGGAGCGTTTGAGGCTGTTAAACTGGAGGAGGACAGGGGTGCAATAGCAGGTCCTTTGAGAGATGAGGAGAAGGGGGTCTTTAATGGATTCGTATGCCACATTACTCATGCAACAGTATGTCAGATGTTAAAAACCCCAGAGTCAAAGGGACGGGCGACAGTAATAGACTTTTTCATTGTTAGCAGGGAGCAATGATTACAAATTGCATCCAGGAGCCTGCCAGATAAACAGGTTGAGAGAGAACACGACCAATACAAGAGCAAAGACTCTTCATTAAAATTAGTTCTTCCTGTCATGTGCACAACTGCTTCACAGAGAGGGGGACTGCAGCTGTCTGGATTATGGAAGATCCAGACAAGTGGGCTGCAGACTAAGCTGTCATGTGCTATGACACCGAGTAATGCAAATCAACTCTGTTCCAGGAAAGCCATTTCCATGTCAGCCTCTACATGAAAATTATCTGACTTGAACAAGGGTTTCTTTATGAAGTTAAGAGATTCCTAAGGATTGGAATTTGTCTCTGTCATGGAGAAATGGCCAGAATGGACTTCAAAGTGCAGTCAAAAGATGAATTAATGTGAAACAAGCACTTTTTTTTTTTTTTTTAATAGCCAACAGCCCAGAGAGAGGAGCATATCAGCTTAAAAAGTATATTTCCGTCTGAACCATCCAACCTGCTGTTTTGCAAGTAACGCACAGCGTTACTGCATTTTTCAGTAATTAAAGAAGGAAAACACCTCTCAGTCCATTCTGCTCTGGGCTTGACATTTCATGCATACCCAGTGTTGCTATTCCTGTGTGTAGTCGGTTGCTCCATCTCCTTAGGCTTGAATGGGTGATTCAGAGCTCCAGGAAACCCCAATTGCCTTTGTTTTGCTTTTAATCTGGATGGCACTTGGGAGTAACACTTGAGCCTGCTTTTTTTAGGCAGTTTTTCAAGTTCAGAGGATCTCCTTGAAGTTTGCTTCCTGCAATCCTTTCATCCAGTCTGTTTGAAATTCTGCTTTTCCTTTGGCTTTGTTTGGCATCCATTCAACTATCTTCTGTTTTGTAGGAACGATTTTCTGCCTTTGTCAGTGGCCCACGATATCTTACTCGGGGTGGTGATGGTGGTAGACTGCTCAAGCACACTGAAAGGTGATTGAAATAATTTCACTGCTCCTCCTGTCTCATGCCTGTGGTTGCTGAAGGGTATTCTCCTTGTCCTCGGGTAGCGAATATGCTATGCATATTCCTTGCTCTATCCTTATAAGATGTGTCTCTTTATAACATGAACTCACATTATGGAAAGGACTGAAATTACTTGTCTTTCTTGTGAACTCAACTCTTGCCAGTCCACAGGTACTCAAATCATGAATAAGATGCAAAGGAAAAAAGGAGGCTGAGTTTATTTTTTGTATTGCTACAGGGCTTTGAACCCCACTTCTGTACTCCCTCTCACTGTTCATGTGTGCACGAGCCCTGAGGTTGGAAGGATTTTCTCTTCTTCCCTTCAGAAATTAATGATGTTTCTCCCTGGTGACTCCAGTTCTGTGCTTTGCTTTTCATGAAAGGAGCTCCAGACACCCTTTACTTTAATTCTAGTGGTATTAAATCATGCAGGAAAGCAGAGCTCTGGATTTGCACTATTTAGATACATGCATGGTAGCTACTCTTGTTCAATTCTGAGGCTTTGCAGCCAGGACCGGTGCTACTTTGTGATGTAGCAGATTGTCATTTGTAGCTTGAAGCAGTCTCACTTCCAGTGGGTCTTCCTATGCTGATTTGTGTGCCTTAGTCAGTCACCTGCCAGGACCTGGGATCACTTATCCAGAGGTTCTTGTGCTTCCTCTGTACCCTAAAGATCTGAAAATGAAACATGGCTGTGTGAAGTACAATTTAATAGTTTGTGGTAATGTTTTGTTTTGTTTTTTGTTGTTGTTGTTATATGGAAAAATGAGAGAAATGGGGGAATGTACATCTGAGCAAGAAAGATAAAGATCTTATCTCCTCATGGTATCACACTACTCCTGTTTTTCAAGTCATGGGAAGCTGGCAGTGTCTCCATTACTAATTTCAAGTTTATCATACGCTGTCTGGTATGTACAGACGTTATAACATCTTTCCTGTAATTAAGGGTCAGACAACGTTATCTTTGTCACCCCTGTGCTATAATGGATTAGACCCTTCATAAAATAACTAGCCATGAGCTGAGATTTTATGTGTGCTCTCAGACTGAGAGCCAGCACTTCCTCTGTTTTAAGTCTGGCTTACTTAATTATAGGTGGGTCTATGAGCACCACAAATTAAGGTTGTGTAATGCTTCCATTATACAACTCTATTTTAAATTACTTATTGCTTTCTCAAACTCCAAGAAGCAAGGATTGAAGTTTTCTGGGGCTGCTGTCTGTCTTAAGTGGAATTATTGAAAAATTTCTGTTAAAATGAGCTCCAAAATTTCTGAGACAAATGCTAAAGAAAATTGTTTGGTTTTATTTTGGGATTCTCTATGGGGTTGGTTTTTTTTTCATTATTTTATTATTCTTAAGTGATATTCTGATTTTTATATTAGCTTTAAAGCAGGGTTTCAATATTTGGTGAGAGGAGGTGAGCTTTTAAAAACGGGTGTACTTTTTGCCTTTCTCATGCAACTTTGGGCAAATTGTAAGTCTGAAAAATTACAGTTACCATACATTCACTGGAATATCTTCTGTTAATATATAATTTTAAGCTAATGTTTCTGATTCTGTCTTTGCTGTGCATAGTCCCACCCTTTGTGTGTGTGGAGGGCTGACCAGGCAGCAGGTCCCTGAGAGCAGTTGGTTGCTCTGTGTGCAGGGACTGAAAGAAGCCTTTCTCTAACAGGACTGTGTTGGGGTGTCATAGCAGCAGTGAGATTTGGGCACAAGAAGTGCAAGCGGGGAGCCTGTGCAAACAGTCCGATAGGAATGAGGTTAGACAAGGAGAAACTGGGATAAATTGCTGCATGAAGAGGGGTGAATGGCTGATACAAACCAGTGTGGGATTGTTGGGAAGGGATCATTCAGGGAACTCATGACAGGGGGTGATGCAGGGTCTGGGTGAGGGTGGAAGTGCAGTCAGCTCCAGTGAGAAGCAGAGGTTGGGGCTGGTGGCAGGTCCATGGATGAGGAAGAGCAGGGGTGTGGTAATAACTTCCAGAAAAGCAGATGAGGACTTGCTGGTTAGATGTCAGCACCCAGAAAGAAGCCTAGCATTTTGGCTTAGGAACTCTTCAATTTTGCTGTTTTTTCTTTCTGAGGAAGTATTGAGAGACTCTGGCAGGCTGTGCCTCATAGCTCCCTTGTGTGAAGGACAATCTGCCTCTTTCGTCAGCTCTTCCATTAGCTCACTTGGCAAAGGTCTCTGCCATAGTCTAGGGTCTTTTGATGACCCCTGTGGATGTAAAATGATGCAATGTGATGTATTTTTAATGAGATTTTTTTTTCTTTTTTTTAAAATGAGAACTTGCAAAGAAAATTGCATTAAAGACACATTATTGAGGTTGTGAAGTCAAGGCCACACCAGTTAGAAAATGCCAGAACAAAGTCAGGCTGTGGACCATTAATTCAGGCTCTCTGAACACTATGAAATGATCTCTGGTGCTCTGACCACGTATGTCTGTGGTCTATAGGACCTCTGCCACATTCAGTGTACTAGATGGATGGTGGCTCCTTGGTGTTAACTTAAAAATAAATAAATAGAATTAGTTTATGTGCTGTGTAATCATGAGGTCTGAGCATTTATCCAGAACTGTCTTTACGGAGGTGAATTGTCCCTGCAGTTTGTCACTGCTGCGCATTTGAGGTCACAAGGGGGAAAATGATGGAGTTTTCTCCAGTTACTTTGTCCCTGCTTTGGTACCTGCCAACTGTATGCTGACAGGCTGGTCTCAAAAAAGGGGATAGGACTGTGTTCCCCACCTCACCTTCAGTTAAGGGAGATGTCTCTGCCCCTAAAGCACTGGGAGGCATTGAGCCTCTTGAAGCAATTTTGTTTTTCCCAGGGCTTTCCTGGCAAGGTGTGATGTCATGTAAACCTTGTGCCGGCTGGTTCTTAATGGCACTGAGTGACTCTGCATGTGCTGTTGCTGTTGTGGAATGTGGCACAAGCACTGAACTATAAAACCAGTTCCCTGACAGCAATAGACACCACGCAAGTTGTGTGGTAGACTGCAACTACACAGAATAAAATATGAAAGGCAGCTGAGGTTGGTGGGCTCTAGAGGGAATGCAATGTAACTTTGCCTGCACACACACCACTAATTGATGTGTTGCTAAATAACGTTTTGGGACTTCAACCACCATAGCAATGCAGCCCCTTTTTGGCCCTATGAAATAATGGGCCAGTGGCCTAATAAGTACCTTCATTATATCAGTGAAAAGCCACAATGATCAGGCTCCCAAGCAGACTTTTCTCCCTCAATTTAAATATGAAACTGCTTCCTGCATCCATACGATTCTTCCCAGTGTGTAGGAACAGCTGAGGTGCATACAAAAACTCATGCCACATTTTCTGCAAATGAAGTTGCATCACTAGGATATGAACTTGCATAACAATTAAGGAAGGCTGATAAGGTTGAAACTTCATGTCCTTTTAATTAAGATGTCAATTTGCAAAATTAAGAGATGCAATTAGTTGGGGAGAGAGAAAAAAAGTAATGAAATTTTACTATTGTTTCTGAACACTACATTTCTAGCAATGCACCTGTTTTTGCAAACTTCAGTCTTCCTAAAACAAGAACATCTCTGGCCTTTGAGTGGTACCATTTTCTTCTGTATGCCCCACAATATCTGTCTGAATAAACAGGCAACTGAGGAAACTACTCTTTAATAAAGGTGAGGTACCAGTGGTCCTAGGGAGTTGAAAGGACGGTTTGGTGTGGGGTTAAGGCAGCAGGGCTGGGACATGAGCTGAGCTCAGCTATCAGCTCTGACCCAGCTGTTCCTGCAGATGTCGTGTAGGCCCTCATGGATGCACCAGACCTCAGATCTGCTGTGGACAGTCCTTCTGGTGAGGAGACTCCTCTTTGTGGTCACGTGGGATGGCGCTCCCATCTCCTTTCCCAAGGTTATATATTGCCAACAGCAATATATAACAGCCAACAGCCTCTGCTGCTGTTGACCTCCATCGTTTTGTTTAAAGGTGTTGAGCCAACAAAGAAGGGCTGAAGCTGTGGATTTATGACTCTTGTTCATTTGCTCTTTATTTGGAAAAGTCACCGCCCAGTGTGAAGGGGTTGCACTCTGAGAGAGGTGATGAAATATTGTCATTGACCTGCTGTACAGACCATCTGTCTCTTGCAGGGCTACTCTGGAATATGGTGAAGAGTGTTGCTTCTTCTGTGTGGGCTTTTTCATTTAATTGGCCTTGATTCACTGCTAATTTTTTTAGAACTTAAATCAAAGCAACCCCCAAAACTTTAAATACACTGTGACAACCTGAAGCTTTATTATAACCAATCTCTTGAGACTCTCAGTTCTCTTAAGAGACATGAAGGAAATTGTTTGATAGACCAGAACAGTATGGATTAAAAGATGATTGTTAGCAGATATATGAGGCATAAATTTAATATTGGGCATATCATCTCTCCTTTTCTGCACACTATTCCTGATGTAGTAGCAAATATAATAATGTCCTGTGATAATTTAGGTTTTGCAGCTGGAAAACCTCTGCCCCTATGGAGGCAGATGGTGCAAGTGTGTGCAATGTCTTTCCTTTTCTTGTGCAATTATGTCAAAATTAAGGCTCTGCGAGTGCATGCAAGTGATTAAGGAGAGCAAGTGTAACATGGAAGTTCTGATTATCCTAGAAACTGTTAGTACAGCCCTACAAATTCATGGTTAAAAAGTGTAGATTTGTTGAGCTTGAAAATTAAATTGCAGTACTCAAATATCCTTATCCCAAACTGAGTGAAGTGTCTCTTGAAGATTAATTTCAGCTCATTCTTAGAGGTATACTTGTGGATATTCAGGATCTCTTTTTGGAGGTATAGTAATGATTCCATACTCTGAGCTTGAAATTCTACACATCCAAGTGTATTTTCATTCAGAAAATCCCTCCTTTTCCACCAGATGTACTGCTGGGGAACAGTAAAGGGCAATTTGGTAGCTTGTGTTGACCAAGAAAGAGGGATTTACTTTCTCCATTTTTCTCTCTTCTGCTTTCTGAGAGACTGTCTTTTGGGGATGGACAGCTGATTTAATTTTGTGGTTTTGTTTTGTTTTTTTCTTTCAGTGAGATCACTCTCTGGATGTAATAATCAGCACAGGTTGCATTCTTCTGGGATGGTATCCATTTTGGCTGCAATACTTACCCACTTGCAAGACCTGTTTTCTGTGTGCTCCTTTGTCAGAATGGGAGCTGATAATGATTTTCTACCTTAAATATCCTGAGGAGCAGACAAGAGGAAAGACTTATGTGATGGCAGCTCTCCAGTGATCCTGCTGCAGTGTTCATAATGCAAAATTTCCCAGAGAGGGATGAGAGCTGAAAGTCTGTAGCCAACTTTGGGAGATTATGTTTTGGTGAGACTGGGCTCTCAGGGATGCTTGTATATTTTGTATACTTTTTCATGAGCCATCATTGTAATGCTGGGGAGGCTACCTTTATTTTGTGCATTATCACTACCTTGTGAGAAAAATGCATCCCACTGTTAACTGGAATCTGGTATGGGAATATGTAAATAGAGGCAAATAGGTAAAAATGCATGGCGATTGTCTCTCGTTTGGCAGGAATGATTTCCATTATCTCAGCAAAATACTTTGTTCTCCCTGTCAGTCTTGCAAAATAACGTACCTCCCAACTCCCAACAAAGAGATTAAATAACATCACGGATTTGTTTATCTCTGTGTCCCAGTTTATAGCTTTTTAGTTATTATTAGGTTGTGTATTACTTAGATGTAGAAGGAATGATGCACTTTCTGTACTGGGTGAAATTTGGGGTAATTTCAACTGGATGCTGAACTCCATGATGCAGAGTTGGTAACTCTGTAATCTTGTCTGCTAAACAAATCGATGACCCTTAATGGTAGACTACAGAATACTTTTTCTTTCAGTACTGACCTGACTGGACAGATGGCTAGTTCTGTTGATAATATATCCTTCACAACTTACATTACTTATATTTCTTCTTTTCTTTTTTTTTTTTTTCCATTGTGTTTTGTGGAGAAAAGTTAGTATTTCAGAGAGTTTGTATCTGCCATGCTGGCCTGCAGGAATGTGTTTGGCATGTTAACATTCTTTTAACAGTTGTGTTTAATATATACAGAGAGCATTTTGCTCTCAGAGGCCATCTGAATGTCTTCAAAGGGTTATTGAATTGTTTATTGATCTATTTCATTGCTGCTGTTCCTCTGGTTCTTTTTGATGTCTTGTCACTTAATTCAAAATGTAATGCCAAGCTTTTAAATTCAGGGTTGTGCAGGAAGCCGTACTTGTGTAAATATTAGGGGTATGTTTCTCTTTTGAGTGAGAATGTACTAGATTGTCCAGTAAATATTGCTGCCATCAGAGTTTTATCCTTTTCATGCCCCTCACTTCACATAGACTCATCCCTCTCTTCCTCTTAAGAAAGCTGAAGTGTCTGGGGATTTATCTTTTTAGGTTTTATAAAAGTCTAATCTCTTATTATGCAATTAGAAGCTTACAGACTAGTTCCCTGATTAAGAAAATAAATTTGATTAATTTTCTTTCCTTTAATATTTTCCATGTATTTCTCTTACATTTGTTAAATTTACTAGCTAAAAGTGTCTGTTGATTCCCTCCCTCTGCCTCCCATTAATTTATTCTATCACCTTTTGACGCTTTTTAAACTTCTTTTTAAAATCATCAGTGGCAAGGAGTTCCATAGTTAGTATATTTGTTTCTTGGAAAAGTGTTTTTTAATTTTTAATCCTGTCGCCTGAATATTCATTTGTGGACTTTCATACTATATTTTAAATTTTTGGGTAATAACTCTTAATTATTTTTTAAGCCTTGCATGATATTAAATATATTTGTCATAACCTGCTTCAGTTGTTTCTTTTTTCCATGATTAAGATTATAGCCTTTTAGCTTATTTCTTCCTTCACAGAAATGGTTCCATATCTTTGGTTATCTTGGTATCTCTTAGTATCTCTTCTGTTTCTAGATTTTGCATTTGGTTTAGCCTTTCTAGTCCATTGGCTGATCTTCTACCATCACTGTGTACCCACAGCAACAGTAGGGGGTTTCCTGATACCAGGTTAATTTTTGTGATAAAGTAATGTAGAAGTGTGTTCAGTGGCAGAGTGAGAAATAAAACTTCCCACTGGTGATAAGGCAGGTTTGGAGCTGTTTCATTTAGATGTACAGCTTCTCCAGACAAATGACTTTGCCAATGAGGCCACCCTGCCTGTTTGCACTTGCCCTGCTTTTAGCCCATCTTCCCTTCCCATAAGAGAACAAAACTCGGACACTGTTTTCCCAGTGCACCTAGGACGCAGCTCTGAGTTAGTTACTGGCCAAGTGTGTATCATGGGGGTGCTGAGTGACCAAATCATATAAATTGGCTTGTTTGAGGTATCAGCCTCATCTGGCTCAAAAGGCAGAGGTTTGTGCCACAAAGCTGTCAGATTCATGTATTGCTGGTGTTCACTCTGTGAAATGCAGGACAATTTTTTCTTTTTCCTTTTCCTTTTTTTTAAAGAAGTCCATAAGCCACTCTTTCCTCTCTCTGCCCCCCACCCAAAATACTGAGAATGAGCAGCAATATTGCAGAGATGGTGTGGGGGGGAGTTTTTAATATTTAAGGCTGCAGAAATGTTGCATTAGAAATGGTCAAAGTTAAGGCTACGTGTGCAATGTTAGATCCTTCTTTTGTGCATGCTGCCCCGACAGTCTTTGGTCACTTGCATACTGTTTGCTTTTCTGTAAAACATCAGGTATTTCAACAACACCAGAAATGCTGTAAAATCATAGAGTAGAGCTAGATGTCTTTATTGATGAGATTCCTGCTGGCTTCACCCTTTTGTTATTATATTTCAGTCTGTAGCTTGATGACACTGCTTCTCTCTCCCATCTCATTGTAAACTGTCATTCCCTACCTTTCGAAAACCTGCTTCAAATGTAACTGAATAAAAAACAGTGGAGAAAACCACATTAGGAGGGGGAAAAGGAAAGCAAATCCTCAGCTGTATGAAGCTGCCACTAATGTTCAGAAGCTGACAATGATGAACTGTTCATCTAAGTACAAATAGTCTTCACAGTCTCTGTGTTTCTTGCCTTGTGAAACAGTACTCATTATTTTTATTTTTTTTGCTTTTTAAATATTTGGTGATCAAATAATTTACTTTGTCTAGTGTAAGCCTCTGTTGCAGTCACTCTTCACTTTGCTGTACATGAAAATCAGGAGCCTGTAGACTGGTGTGCAGTGAAATGAGCAGTTAGCTGTAGCCCAGCCTGGTGTTCTGTGATCTGCCATGTATTTTACAGTGAAAACATCAGGATAGAATACTGAAAAATTGACAGGTTTTCATTGACAGGGATTTTAATCTTTATCACTGTTTACATACTGAAGATGAGGACTTTGCTATGACACAAAGGCACTTCAGGAAGATTTCAAACAGCAGCAGCGGCAAAAAAAAATATTCTCTTTGGGGATGAAAATGTATCATGTAGGCTGTTTTGTCATTTTAAAGTTAAAACATTTCTTCTCCCAAGAGTATTAGCTGAGGAAAATCTCCTATTTTTTAAAGCAGTTAAGTAGCCAAGAAGTCAGTAATATGTATAAAATGTGTAATAACTGTTGACTTCTGTGCCTTTACTCCACGATACCTTGTCATACTTGACATAGCGTCTGTGCATAGACTGAGGACACATCATTTCTATTGGGTTTGTGAGAGGGCTTGTGTTTGTGAAGGTTTGTACTGCCCCATTAAAAAAAGAAAATGGTTGCTATTCAAAAATGATTAAACCTCTGTCTCCTGATTATGATTTTTTAAAATACCTTCACAAAAGAAAATCCATTAAGAAAATAGGTACTGCGCTGTAGGAAATCTCAGCAAACAGAAGTGCACAACGAAAGTTGTGTCTTTGGGTAATCAAAGCTGCTGCTGCTAGCTCCTGCTCTTTCAGGTTTCACTAATTGAAGTCGATCGACTTAAATCCATTGTTTGTATTAAGAAAGGGGGAGGGGAGGAAAGAGAAAGGCTCTGGGGTTGGGTTTTTCTTATTTTCTTTTTTCTGGTATTGTCTCTGTCAACATGCCACAGTTTCATCTGAAACAAGGGATGCATGAAGCTTTTCAGTCTGGGTTTTGTTCCCCCGTATTTTTTATATTTGTTTAATTTGCTGACTGGCAGCTTTAGAAAATCACTTAATCAGCATATCTGGCCCAAATACTAGGCTTGACTTGAACATACTGACAGTGTCTTGGCTCATGGACAACTGAGACTAGTTTGAATTTTTGTTGTGTGATCTGTATAGGTAGAGGTGACGGAAGAAGAAAATAATAATCTGAAAATCTGTCTTGCTCCTTTTCTAGCAATGCCACAGGAGTCAAGCCCCAAATGCTTCTTTTGATCTCGTTTGTAACCTCATGTAGCTTTGGAGAGTCACTTCTGACTTTTAAGACCCTCTGTGGGAAGAGGAGCAGCTCTCTAATTCCACTGCTCAGTTTTGCAGGCTTGTGTTTGAGTCACTTGGTCCTTTTGCCCTCTCTGAAGCAGCAGTGTATTGCATTTACTTTTGTGACCTGAGGAGCTGCCAACCAATGTCATCACATTGGAAGTTCTGTCTGACCAACACAGAAAGCATCTTTTCCCTCTCTGAATCCAGGGAAGTTACCTGAACTAGTTACTGTGGCAAGTCATACCATAACAAGATACAAAATTAACTTACTGCCTTATTTTTTTCTAGGTACTCCACATCTGCGTTCTCCAAACTAAGCAAAGTAGGGATCCAGCATCCTCCACCTCTTCCTTTCATTGGAAACCTGCTCTTTTTCCGAGAGGTAGGGTATGTTTTCCTTTCTATCAATCAAAGTGATGGGAAAAGTGGATAGGAGGCAGGAGGAATTGAAGGGAATCCTGCAGTTCACTGGTACCACCTCTTCAGGCATGTCCCTCTGGAAAGGACAAGCAAAACAGCTTTTTGAATGAATTGGTAGAAACACTTGTGTTTAAGCAGCTCTAATACCAGGGTAAAGTACTTGCGGGAAAGAAAATGTGTAAGCTCCTGCAGTTAATTACTTGAGCTTTTCCAAGAAAGTTCATGCCCTCAGTGAAACAAACTTAGTTATGTGAATAGAGCAGATTATGTTAACTAGCCCCAACTGGTTTGTTCTGAGTCGTTTTGGCTCCTACAACCTTTCTGTTTGTTTGCACTTTTGCTGATTGTACACATTTATTTTAAAGTCTTTAATGTTGCTTGCTCCCAAGCAGTAACTGGAATTAGGTACTGCTGGATGTTGTTGCTCTGTGCCACAAATATTAGGGCTGTGAGGAAGAGCAAGTGGGGTCATTTTGCCTCCAGATTTTATTCCCTTATTTTTCTTACCCATCCTCTTTCAGTAGACTGCTGATGCTGTGTTTTGTTCCTTGTTCCATTTCAGTGGTATTGCTGAGGGTCCAGGATATCTTAATAACGAGGATCTGCCATTTCTCTGGTTGGATCTTACAGTAAAATCTCTCCATTGTGTCTCTGTTCCAGACCAACAACTTTTCAGGAAATCTGGGCCAGCTCCAGCTGCTGCCCAGTTTTCCCTTTTAAGTGCACAGTCATCAATATCCATGCTGAGATTTGAATTATTAACGAGAATATATTGCCTCTTACCTTGGTCTTCATGGTGATTGTTCTGTCAATATCTGACTCATTATTAGATAAAACCTTTTTAAATACCAGTTTTACATGTACATCTGATTTCATTTAGAAAATAGCATAAAAGGTAGACTTAATCTGCTCTAGATTAATTTGAGCTGGAATTGGCAGGGTGACTTTAACTTACAAGGGATTCTGATGGTGTAGAATGCGGACCAGTTCACTCTTTGGGTTTCAGTTCAGCTGGATGGCAGAAAGCCACTCATTCTGTAGCTCTTTAGTGGTGAAATCCAGATATCATTAGTTACCTGCTAACACTTGCTGTTAGGTAAAGGTGCCTAGAGACTAAGTTATTTTGGTGTGTTTTAGGTGGGCTTGCCCTGTACCAGCGTAGAAGTGTAAAGGTTTTGGCACGTGACCCAAAATGATCGTAAGATCCGTTAGGCAAATTTCATTACTAGAATAGCATTCATTAAGTTAACTTAAATAAGACTAATTCAAAAAACCTTGATTTTTCAACCCTTTAGGAAGAAAAATAAATTAAAGGTAGCTGAGAAATTGTATCTTGGGATACCATGAAATAACCATTTTGGAACAGTCGAGTGGTGCAAAGCCACAAGCACTGCCAGGCTGTGTGTCCAGCACTTTGGCACTTCACCACCCATCTTCTCTACCATGCTATCACTGCCAGTAGGAACAGGAAGAGAGGAGCCCAGGCTCTTGGTAATTTTTCTTCCTCCCCTCATGTATTTTACCATTTTTTCTGGATCTGCTGCTGAGGCTGCTTTCTTAGAATAGTGCCCATAGCAATGGGCCAGTAATGGGAGCCCTGCTTTTATACTGCAGGCTCTTGTCTATGAGAGCACTTTCAGGGACACAAATGCTCTCACTGCAGTCAGCAGAGGACATCATCCACTTTCCCTTTCCCAGCATGGGAGAACCATGGCCTGCCCATCACATTACTGGAAAGAGGGATGGTTTTAGGGGCTTAGCTGCTAGGAACACAGCTGTGCATGAGTAGCAGCATGTTGGGGTTGGGTTTATTATTATAAATAAATAAATAAAAATAAATAAATAAATGATACTTTTTTTTTTTTAATAGGAAGTAAAAAAAGGTTGATTTGTTCTGTTGCTCCATCTATAACATAAAGAAGTTCTTGCCTTTCCATGTTTATGCAACCATTCTCTATTCCACCCCCGAAACAGCAGTTTGGAGAGTCTCCCTTTTAAACAGGCTGCCTCTTTCGTAGCATTGCTAATCTTGTGCAGGAAAAACATGAGCCACACTCCCATTAAATCACCAAACTAGTGCTTTCAAACCATGAACATTTATTTCAAAGGAATTAATGAATGGTGACTAAGAGGAATGAATTGATATGTGCTGTGTGGGAATCTGCATATGTGTAATTCATGCATTTCCTGTGTTGAATTTGGTCTGCAAATTAACAGGGGTTGAAAAGCCCTGCACACAACTGAGATCTGGAAGATAAAAGGAAATCAAGAAGCTTCAACATATAAAGCCTTGCAGTGTAAAAAATGTCCTCATCTCATGGATTCAGGCTTTTCTCCTAGAATATGATTGCTAGAAATGTAAGGAAAAAAAATAAAGCAGAAGATGAAGTCCCTTTGACATAATAGAGTAAATCTAGGACCTGGGAATTTAAGACAGAACATTAAATGTCCAAATATCTCAACAAAATTGTGTAAGCAGTATTTTACAATTTATAATGGTATAAATTCAAGGGTTTGCTTGTCTTCTCCCTTACTTGTGTGTAAGTCACTTCCACTGAAATAAATGGAGTTTCCTATTTTGCTGCACTGTGCATGTAAACAGAGCTTCAGGCCTTACCCTTTTTTTTGCAATTCTTTTTTAAATGTGCCTGAAAACAAAGGAACAGTGCAAGCAGGATTTGACCAGTAGTGCTGGGTTGTGGGGTATTCAATAAACTTTCAAAGGTATTTTAAACAAAAAAAAATTATTAATGAGATTGTTGTTTTTTTTTTTTTAAGAATTATTTCAGTGATTTCTTGAACAGTGTATTTTCTTTGAGTAAAATAATAGTAACTGTTAATATAGTGTCTCTGAGAGAGGAAAAGGAAGTGTGGAAAGTAAAGGGGCTAAGGAGAATGCAACAGGAAAGACCTATCTCCATCACAGAAAAGGAGAGTTTAAGAGCTGGCTTGGGGAAAACAAAGTTATTTTACTGTAAGTCACTTCTTCTCTCTCAAGTAAAATAAAGGGAGATAATCACACTCTGAAACTAAAACATATCCGAGTTAATCGGCTTATCTCAACAATGAGAAGATAGGAAATTATTGCAGTTCTGCAGCTGGGAAATTATCTGAGTCCAAGATATTAGATTAAAAATTCTTCCATTGCATGAGAACAATTTGTGGTGGGTAAGTCTGATGTAATAGTAAATATGATTAGGCTGCTTAAAAAAAGCAGCATGTTCAATTTTTTTTCCAATAACTGAGCAGACTTGCAGCCAACAGACTGCTGTTTTGCTACAAATTCCTGACTGCTCACCTCTCCATGTGCTGCATTTTTCCTATGAGTCTGGAAAAACGTGAGGGTTGTTTGTGATAGCTGTGTAATGGTTGATGCAGGGGTATTCACAGCATGGACTTTCACACATGGATCTGTAAGGGCTTTATAGCAGTAGATTGCAGAAAAATTAAACCAAACTCTTTTATCAATTCCCAGGCTAATGATTTTATTACGTGACAAACGCTCTGAAAACTGTGAAGCCACATACCTGCATCACCTTTTCTCTCACTTGACCTGTTGCTATGGCTGTGCTGTGCTTTTCTCCCCCTTTCCCACTCCATTCCTAAAATGACAGCTATACTGTTTTTAAATGTCATTGACTCTGACATTTGCACGGCTCTGGTCACCTGGTACTGTACCTGTGCGCACTGCTCCCTACCCAGCCTCCTGGAGAGCTGCAGCAGCTTTGGGGCTGCCCCTGATGTTTTGGGGTGGTGGTAGGTGTGTGGGTTGCTGCCTTGTTTTGCTCCTCAGTAGGTGGGGATGTGCAGTTGCGTGCAGCTGAGTGATGTGCTTTGGGTCCTTACAATGGCGTGATCATGTGTTGCTTTCCTCCTATTACTCCTAGCAAGCTCCAGTGATGCTTTTGACTGTCTGTGTGCTTGCATCCCTGCCTTGCATGTTAATGAAAGACATCACTCTCTTTAGCCCCTCTCAGCTTGGACAGGATACTCTTTGTTTACTCTGTTTATTTCAGTCTGGCCTACTTGTAGATTCTGGCCTACCCCGGGGCGGCCCATTTCTGCTGAATGGAAGTGGGGGCTGTGTGGGTGCTTTGTCTTGCTTTCAGTTTGGGATCTGGCTGGGCTGTGTTGTTTTATGGCTGATGGGTGGGAGTGAAAAGGGGGGAGTGCAGGGAGGAAGCAGAGAGCAAATATTATTTTTTTTCTTTGCTACGCATCTGCCAAAAGCATCCTTTGAGTTGGACGTAAAGGAAAATAAAAGGCAGAGTCCCTTGCAGGAGTGAAATTACCCCATGTCTAATTTTTAGCCTAGAAAGCACTGTGTGGGTGCTTAGAGAGAGAGGCTGCAGTGTTTACTGCTCTGGAATTTAATGACACAGCATTCAAACCTAAACAAGGTTGAAGAGAGGCAAACAGTGAGGGGAGCAAAAAGGGGGGAAAGGGAGGAAAAGGAGCTCTCGGGCTCTGGACCTGGATTGAATTACAAGAATAATATGACTTATATTGACAGTGAAAGCCTGCATATGGTTTTGTGTTTCTTTGTGCTGATAAACAACAGAGGAATGAGATAGGGAGTGTGTGTTTTGCAACTTGATAGCTATTTGTGTGGAACCAGAAAGGTAGGCTGTGGCATCACCAACCAACCTGTCTTTGTCTCCCCCAGATGCCTGTGTGCATCTGCTGTGGGCTTCTGACTGCCAGAGCAGACCTCTTGGGGTGATCCAGGTCTTCTCTTATATCCTGGGAGTGCCACCACCCTAGACTGGGAGGCGTGTACATGCATGTGGTGCAGATCTAAACCTTGCCATTTCACTGTCTGCAACATGACAGAAAACCTGCAGTTAGATGTGGATTTATGTGTATATTTCTACATCTATAAAGCCAGTCTTTCTTCCCTTTAAAGGTGTGTTTTTTCCTAGTTTCATCTGATAGTCTGTGTTACCTCCTTTGATCAGATGTTAGCATTGTCAGATAACCTGACAAAGTTGGTGCAGTGTCTTTTTGTGGGAACCTAAAGCAGGAAATCAAGACATTAAGACAATTGGCTGTCTCCCACTTGACTAAATGCTATTTGCAGCCTTCAGCGATAGTACAGCCTTCAGCCTCAGCTTCTGAGATGAGCATCAGGTAGAGCTGTGCTGTAGCTCACCCCAGCTTCTCCCTGCACTGGTGGGGGTCTCAGCAGGGTGAGCCAGTGTCTGGGGGAGCAGTGTGTGCACCTCAGAGACCCTTCTGTAGAGACACAATGTCCTCAGCTTCTTTGCACTTGCAGCATTTCCCATAACCGTGTTTGCAAGATACACCTGAATGTGACGTCAACTTTAAATAACGTTTATGGATGCTGAGACAGTATTAGGGTGCAGAAAGCACTGGTAGATTTCATGTGATAGAGAAAGGGGATGAATCCTCTCTGTCTTGCTGGTAAAAGATGGTGACTCATGCAATGAAGGTGGTAGTGGTCATGACAGATGCCTTTGCTCTTCTGTCTCTTCATACAATTTTTCCTTTGAGGGAAGAAGCAATTCCTTTTTGTGTTACAAGGAATGGTGTGCTGATGATGTGGCTTTTTCCTAGAGCAGCTCTAACATTTATTTTTGTGCAGGACTGTGTGTATGCTTCCCATAGACCTCGGCAGTTGCCCCTAGAAGGAGATGCAGACTTCATTAATGAGCATCATCATGTTTTTGGTGTCCCTTAACCCATGCTTTAGTTGTTCTTTTTGACACACTTCATACTTGCCTTCTTAAATGCTGCGGGGGAGGAGGTGGGGAAGAGGCAATGGTTGAGGCAACTGGTAGCTCTTAAGTGGAGAGAGGATGATGTTTTCTGTGGCAGCACAGAAAGTGAGAAGAGACTCCCTAATCATGCTCCTGGCTTTCCTCAGACTCTCAGTGTGGTTTTGGTCAAGTCTGACTGGAGCAAAGGTTTCTTCTTTTCTGGGTAAGCAAACCTCTTTCTTTTGCTTCTCCTTAGGCCTCTTTTATCCACCTGCAAAACAGTAAAGATGGTGTTCTTGAATACATAGGTTTGCTTTTTGATCAGGTTATGGTGAAACATTTTGGACAACTCCTCTGGAACCTGTTAGGTTTGGGGAAGCTGATATCACTGTCTTGAATGGACTGGGACCCTCCAAGGCCAGAGGGAATTTATATGATTTTGCAATATTTGCAGAGCAATTGGGGCTGTGAATGAATGCCAGGCCCGAGTTCTGGCCTGTGAATGAAGGTATCTGAGTGAGGTGGTCCCCAAGATAGCAGTCCTGAAGGATACTTCTCTTCTATGCCATCCTTGACCGCTGTCCTTTGATGGGTTTCTGGTGGCAGCTGCCAAATGACTACCCAAGATCAGTCAGAGCAGAGGTCTGCATCATTAAAATGACACCTGGCTTGTGAAAATGGTGTAGGGAAGTTTGCCACGTGTTTTATCTTTTGGAGAGTATATTTGCACGTTCATCACATAACCCTCTGGAATTTGCTATGCAGCCTGCTCTTCAAGCAGCGTGTACTGCTAAATTAAGGCCTGACATGCAGCAACAGTGAACCCAAGCAACTGAGCACACAGTGTTTGGGCTGAGAGAATGTGTAGTTGCAAAGGTAGTAGCATAAAGGTAGAGCCAGAGTAGTCACAAGCCAGACTTTACCTTGGGCTCCGGAAGAAGTAGGGACCCTCACCTTGAAAAGCAGCAAAGTAGGGATGTGTTTGAACAGGGGAATTCCAATAGCTGTTGGAGTAAACTCTATGGGCTTTGACATGTGAACTTCTAAAAAGCAGCACTACTTCTTGGGTGTGACTGCCTTCTCTTCAGTTTTGCCTGTAGTTGCATTGGCCTGGAAGGAATGGGGCTGGAATAGATAAAATCTTTTAGTCCTTGAAATTAAGAAAGAAAGCAACAGTCAGAGATATGATGAATAAGACCAATTCTTGTTATTTTACATGAAATTGTAACTCACTCACATTACCTGTCAATTTGGAGTTTGGAAGCATCCTATGTTGTTCACCTTCTTATTCTATGTGGAGAACCCCGCATCCAGAAATCCAGTACTTCTATGTCAGCAAGAGAAGTATGTATAATAATGGCCAGGTATCAGTTGTAATGCTAAAATTATAACAGGCTCAGATTGGGTATTGTGAACAGTTGTTATCCATGAGCCAACAAATTTAGCAGAGTCTTAACTTCATTAGCAGTGTCTAAATGCATTAGCCATATGCTCCTCAGCATATGGGTAAATACATAACAATTTATTTTCATTAGGGTTTTCTTACAAGTGCTGCTAACCCAAGCTCCACTAGAAATGTTTACAGCACGACATGTCTTTTCAGATAAGAGGCTGGCTTTCTGTACAGCAAGTCATCCTGAAAGGGTGACAAGCAAGATATATCCTTGTCCTTTCTGGGAATAGGCAGGTACAGCTGCTGTGGGTCTGATCCACTGCATATAGCTAGGCTTGGTTTCTGTAAGGCTTTATTAAAATGAAGGCTTTGAAGAACACCCTGTTAAAACACGTGCTGGTAAATCCCTGGTATTCATTGTGTGCTGCCTTCTGGTTGCCTGCAGTGCACCTAGGATGGCATCACCACCTGGTAGCTTTGTAAGACTCATGATCTTCTGGGTTCTTCCCACTTTCCCCCTTCCCAGGCAGGATGTAGAGTTGAAATCTAACTTTCCCTAAGAGGGACTGAGCGTGAAATCAGGTCATACTCATGGCCTGTAGCCAAATTAATGTGATGGAAAGGCAGGGTGAGTTTGTAGGGTAGGCACTGGGCAGGACTGTGAGGGCTTCAGTAACTGCGAAGTGGCACTTGTAACTTGGCCACTGTGTGCTCGGCATTCTTCTAATTTCTCAGAAATAAATGAAAAGCTACTTTCTTTACAGCTTTTTTTCTGAATTTCCGTTTATTTTTTTTTTATAAGCATTTATGCAGCTTGATCCTGAAGAACAAGTTGCTTAGAAAGACATTGAAGAGTAAGAAAGGACCAATCTTATCAGAGAGGTAGAAAGTTCAAAAGTTAAACTGTTTCTCCACAGCCTCAGTGGCTTCGGTGCATGTCTAAATTTGGATGGTAATGTGAAACAAGAATCAGCTAGAGTTGGAATCTAATCAGGGTTTTTTTTGAGACCTGACTGGGTTTTTTATTGTGGTTGGGTGGTTTCTTGGTTGGTTGGTTTTTAGAAAAGAAGAATCAACAGAAAGTCTAAACAAACCTGTGTGCTTTAAAAAGAAATGTGTTTCAAATTGCTGTATTTTCTTTCTGACTTTGTCATCATGGAGTGCTGATGAATGGATGAATTGAATGATTGTCTTTGGTTGTCCTTGGACTTTTAAATTTTTGATTTTGTTTATTAATTATTAGCTATTTTCCCCCACTTAGATTCTTTAATTTTGTAATATTCTATGAATTTTAAGAGATTTATAAAAAGGCAGAGGGAAAAGTGAAGTGAAGAGCTATCTTTGGATAGTTGTCCTGGGAAGTTTTAAATATTCAGGTAGCAAAAAAACCTCACTAAACATTGGTAACTTATTTTATGTTATTAGAAGAAAATTGAAAATTATCAAGAGAAAAAGAAACTGAGCTACATGTTTCAAAATATTCTTAACTATGTATTTTCATAATAAAGTATGCAAGAAATAAACATTAAAATAATTGTAAATTAGTCTTTGCTATTTGATGAATTTCTGTAGTTTTTATGTATTATATCTGATGGCTTTTATTTGTTTCTGTGAGTATAGAAAATTGTTAACTTTTATAGGCAGGATGATGCCTGAGTTGGTTTAGGCAGGATTAGTGAAAGTTAGGCTAAGGGAGCAATAAGAAGTCACATACATTGATGAGTTTAAATATTCTCTGTGAAGCTGAGTGGGACTTTAAACATGGCTTTCATTCTTCTGAATGGCGCTTTCCCTGTTCACTCAAAAGGTAAAAGGGGAAAAAATGCATGGAAAGAGAAAGTGTTGCAGGGAAGCCTCTCTTTGGACACATAGAGAAAGGGGATGGTGAGCACCAAAGTCTTCCCTAATTTGCCTTCATTTGCTTTTATTTCCATGTATTGAGAAAAAGCAGGGGGTGATAAGGCCTAGATAGGATAAGGGATGTTGTGGCCTTAGAGAATTGTCTAAGAAGAAAGCACAGAGGGGGTTATGAGTTAGAAATTGGTGATTGATACATGATTTTTGCAGAGACGTGAACACATCTGCCTTGATCTGTTAATACGCTGCAACATGTGGTACATTGTCAGAAGTGTGTGATGAGGCAGAAGGAGGAAGTGGAACACTTGATTTATCCTTATTTTTGTTCCACTTCTGAAGGCAATCTAGGGAAGAAGCACCTTGCAGCCAAGGTGATGTGGAAAAGACACTTGATCACAGAGAAGGGGGAAATGGGAGAGCTTTGGGGGGAAAAAAGCTGTTGGTGACCTTATATCAGAGGTCTCTATTTTAATAAAGAGTCTCATAAAGTTCATCACAGATAGAATTAGAGACCTTGCAAGTATCTTGTAGTTATATTTGTGTTTATATTTCTCCCTACTTCTTTTGTTTTCCCCCCAGTGCCCCAGGGAGCCATCTCTAAGACCTCATAAACGCGAGATTTCATTTTCTAATGCTATTTCATTTCCTGGATGGAGGACCTGCCACGAGAAGACCAGACCTCAAATTATAATAGCCCTATAAATAACTCCCTAAGGCAAAGGGAAAAAAGAAAGCCTTTGAAAGACAACCGCAAATGCAAAAATGGAGGTTTTGGGTTCTTGCAGAACCAGACTAGGCAGTTCTAGTTAGAACATGGTTAATTTTTGTGTTTCCTTGTTTATCTCTTTGCATTATTTATGTACAAAATTATATCTCAAAAGTCTTCAGTGGTCTTTTGCTTCAGCCTAATTTTCTACAGCGTTTTGATGGCTTTTGGCCTGTCTTTAGATCCTGCAAAAAAATGGTATTTCCAGGTAAAATTGAAAACAATCCAACAAACTGACTAAAACAAATACAATGATGGATTGAGTAAAAATAGTCTAAAAATGCAACTTCTTTCTGGGTGAAGTAGTTTTAATTCAGCAGACCCAGACAGTCTGCCTGCTTTCTGCTGGAAATCTGTGCGGAATTGGCACATCGACTAGAATAAAAACATTCCCGAGGAATCGGCGTGTTCTGTCAAAACATTTGAACAGCTCCTGTCTCCCAGAGCACAGCACTGCTCTGGAGCCGGCAAGGGAGCTCTGCAGCGCGTGGTTCAGGCTTCCCCTCCAACCTCCCATCTCAAATCCACCTTTTTGCATAAGCATGGGCCAAGTGTTTCAGGTTCAGTTATATTTAGCTGTGGAGGTAGTAGAGAAGGCAGTTTACAGGAGCCCTTTGCACTGTGTTTGGACCGGTGGAAGGCTGTCCTTCCCCTGTTCCTGCTAAGGCTCTGTTGTACGTGGAATCTTATAGGGTGCAAAAGATTTTTGGGTCCAACCGTGATCAGTGCCAAATCCACCACCAAACCATGTCTCTAGGTGTCTCATCTACAGGTCTTTTAAATACCTCCAGGCATGGTGACTCAACTGCTTCCCTAAGCAGCCTGCTCAGAGCTTGACAGCCCTTTTGGTGCAGAAATGTTTCTTAGTGTGTGAAGCAAAAGTCACTGAGTTAAGGTTGGAGGATCCCAGCATCTTCCTGGAGTAGACTGGGTCAACACAGTGGCTGGGGACAGATAGGGTGGGAAATGTGAGCTCCAGGAGAAGTCCTGCTGTGCAAGGATGGGACTCCCCTCCAACAGATGTCTCAGTGCCATGTCTTTTGCTGCTGCATGACTCTGCTACATGTGAGGTTACCCTCCAGCAGCAAAGTTCAACCTCTGTGTTGTGGACTAATAATAATAGTAGTAGTAATAATAACAACAATAACAATAATTTTTATTATTTGATCAATTAAAAAAAAAAGGTAGTCTTTGGCTAGAAAGTGGTACGCAGCAATTACAGTGTTTAACAGAGCAAAGTGTGATGAAACTCAGCCTTTTCAGTTTGACACCGATTGCTTTACTTTTGCTAAGGAGCATCTTGGTCCACCAGCACCGAAATGAAGTAGGACTTGCTAGTAGGCTCTGCTCGCTATCAATGAGACTGGTAAAATCAGGCCTGCAGAGGATTTACTAGAGATACTGTCTGTCTGTTACGGAGACTAATTGCTAAGGAATGTAATTGTATCATTCCTGTTACCAAAATTGATATTCCCTGCCTGCCTCTAACTAAATTAGTTTTATTTTTGCAGAGTTTTGGAGCTGTTGCATGCTAGGGCGTCATGGTGGACAGCAGGCAGTCGGTGTGAGAAACAAATGAGGTTTTTCTTTATACTTGACAGAAAGGTGTGTCTTAAGCAGTACTTTACTGTGCGGATGCAGTAGCAGATGGGGTCCTTTAAGGCTGTACATGTGCCAGTAGCCTGTCTGGATGAATATCCATGCTATTCTTTTAACACCAGGAGGAAATTAAAGCCCAAATAAGCCACTTCTCTTCCCCCGCCCCTTCCGGTCAGGGAGGGACCAAAAAAGTGCCTGACTTTTGCTGCTGAAAGCACTCCTCACAGCGATGATGTGGCTGGTACGGAATAACAGCATGGTCACACCCACACAGTGCTGAAAGTCTACACCCTTTCTGTAACCAGGGCAGTCTTGTACCTGCTTGTCTAAGCCCATCCAGCAGAAAAAGCATTTATAAATCAGCATAAAAGTAAACAAGGTGGGAAGGCAAGCAACCCGATGTATGTGGTTATCTTGTGTATGTGCTTATCTTGTGGCACATGCCCAGATAGCAATTTGGTATCCTTTAGAATACAAGTGGCATCACTGATGTGATGGACAATGACCTGTGCCAGCCCGAGCACGGAGGACAGAGGTGTATCACAGACCAGCCCTAGATCTGCATGCATTAGTGTCAGCACAGCAGACTTGCAGGGGATGGGCTGTGAATGTGCATTCCTAACTCTATTAATTATCCCCTGGGCCAGACGGGCCAGATGTGTTGCATTGCATAGGCAACATATTTAATCTGTGAATGATCATTCCTGATGGATCCCCTCCAGACAGTCCAAAAGTTACATTACTGAGCCCCAGCCTATTTTACACAGAAAGACAAGACCACCCAATCCAGTGTCTTTAGGGAAGGGAGAAGGTGGAATTGCTGTGATTTCACATTTTATCAAGCGGCTGTGTGCTCCATGGACAAAATGCTTATGTACTGGTGTCTAATCCAAGGAAGCTAAAGCTGTGTTTTGGTACCCCAAAGTGTAACCATATGATTTGTCACAGGAGTTAACAGGTATTGGTACTTCTAAATGTTTCTATAACTACTTTTATTTAGTTATGCGAAGTCTAGCCTGCTGCACTTAGTTTTGTCTTAAGCATATACTATGCTGAAAAAATATTGTCACCTTTGGGACTCAGGTTTCTGGAAACTGAGGTTTCCCACCCCTGAAAACTTTGGACAGGGCTCTGGGGAACCTGATCCTGTTGAAGGTGTCCCTGCTGACTGAAGGTGGTTGGACTAGAAAGCCTTTAAAGGTCCCTTCCAACCCAAGATATTCTATGACCAAAAAGATGAAAAGGTAATTCATCACAGTATGGCCATAGGGGAGTGGGAAAACACGATAAAATCCTTCTCTGAACTATTACAGAAACTATATGTTAAAAGGCTTTATGTTATTATTGTTGTTATTTAACTATATGTTAAAAGACGTTTCACAGTGATGAGCCCATCTTTGGATAGGTGAGGTAACAGACTGGAACAACGGCGTCAGGATTGAAGCCTCTTAATGCATTGTATTACTGTCCTGTAAAAGTCTGGAACTCAGGTTTGTGCAGAACTTACCACTGTCCTAACACAGGAGCATTCCCTTGATATGCTGAAAGCTTATCATCTGGAGAGGGAGACTTGAAAGAAAGGAAGTGTGCTTGCAGTTTTCTGGGCAAGGAAACTGAGGGCTGTGGCTGTAACACTTCTGCTTCACCACCCACTGAGATGAAGACCCAAGCGTCCACTGGGCATGGGAGCAGGTAGCCAGTGGTTCCTGAGCTTGTGCAGGAAGAGGTTGTGACAAGGACTCTGGACTTGCATCTGCAACCAGTAGGCTCTGGCACAGTACCACAATTGATGCTCCCTGTTGCTGCAGGAAAAGCTTATGTTACACCCAGGAGGATAATGCCTCAAAACATCCCCTCTGGAATAAACAAGTACCTTAAGCTGAGTTCAAACCCAACCTGCTTTTCTACTACTTTTGTAGTCGGTTTAGTAATTTTCATTTGGTTTAGGAAAAATAGAAATAAGTGTTAAATTCATGCTTAAAAGATTACATCTCTTCAGACAGATTTGTTATCCTTTTTCTCATTTTCAACAAGTAAACTTGCTTTTGCAGCAGAGATTTTGACATTAAGTGTCTTGATAGAATAATAGGCATGAGATGGATTGCAATCTATTGCCTCAAGACTTTGCCAATCATAAACTAAAATCAGTTAATGCATTGAGTTAAATCTTGCTGTATTGGGCAATGTGCTAGTAGTATTAAAAAAATCAATCCAGAAAATATATTGATTATATTATCTCCATAGCAACAAACAATAATAGGATAATGTTAGCTTAATAATTGTGCTTTGTGAAAACCTTTCAGAATAATTACTGCATTGTGGTCTTTTCACAATGTGGAATGCAATAATGCTTCTTCCTTGACTGCAGTCACCATCAGCACTGCGTCAAGAGATGTTGTTTTTGTGTGCATGCATATGTATTCATGGGTAATTTTGCTCCGGGTGAAACAATTCAGCAGACTATTTTGGGATCCATTTTTAAATGGTCAAGACCACAAATTGGCAATTGTTTTCCATGTGGCTTGTTTTCTCCCACCCCCTCTGACAACTGGCTACTGTAAAAAGAGGTCGTTAACATTCCTTTCCTGCCTCTTTCTTTACAAGGCACAAAGATTTTGGCATGTAACAAAACTAAATGTCCAGCTACTCTGTTAAGGATCTGTGAGAGAGAGGAACTCTGCTCTGAAGACTGTGCTTCATATCTGTTCCTTTAATTGAATTTAATCTATCATCCTCTAGGAATGACTTGTTCTGCAGGAGCTGAGATATTTGCCTGTATTTTAGGGGACCTGGTTCTCTTGTGCATCCTACATTGTCATATAAATAATAACCTGAGGTTGTTATGAATATATAGAGATACTTTCCTACATATAAGTAGGGAGGTGTACATATAACATTTTTAGCCTGAAATTTTGGCAGGAGAGTCAGAGGACTGATATATACACTCTTCATCTGGGTCTTGCTCTTCCACATCAACCCTGTAATTTATATCTTGAGTTAAAAAGAGGCATTAACACAAATCCATGATGAAGAAGCCAAGTTTTTGGAGTGGCTCTGTGTAAGCTCTGCTCAGCAATAACAAAAACATCTCTATATTATTAACCCTGTGTTCAGCACAAATCTAAAACATAGCCCTATTCTAGCCACTGTGAAGAAAAACAACTCTACCTGAGCCAAAACCATCACAATTGGTAAAACCTCCCAGTTTTATCCATGAAGTTTAAGCAAGGAAACCATCCTGTGTCTATGAAAGGCCCTTGGGGTCCTGGAGTCCATTCTCCTTCTGGTCATGCCAGTATTTTCCTGTTGATCAAGGGCTGGATTTAGAGATCAGCTAGCACTGCTGCTAAATCTTGCACTGGCCAGAGCTTCCCCATGACTTTTGTAGGGTGCCCTGTGCTATTCCCAGTGGTATGGTGGGATTGCCTCTTTACTTCAGAGGACATAAATGGATGCCATGTTGTCTGGTGGTCACTCCTTCGTGCCTTTTTCTGTGGGACAAGCCTTGAAGTCAGGTTAAACTTTTAGCACCTCTTCTCACTGTGCATCATTTCATTTTGCATCTTACTTCTAGAGAGATTTAGTCATTCAAATGTCCCATAATTTGTCTTACTGTTTACCCAACAGGGGTCCCCTTTTCTTTGAGGACCTTCAGAAGAAAGCCCCTGCTTTGAAAGCATTACCTAAAATAAGTGACCCTCTTGGACCTGGGAATGTGCAAACCCTCTGCTCTGTACAGGTGTACCATGTACATAAGAAAAGCAGGAGAGTGAAAGAGTGCTGACAGTTTTCTGTCTGAGATGATGTCTTCATCAGGAGCTTGGTTGTGCTGTTTTTCTCTCCAGTCCCTCCAGGTGGTTGCTTTATGGGGAGGATGGGAATGTTGTTTTATATCCCTGGCAGTGGTTACTTTCCAGCAGTGACCCAGTCTCTTAGGGATGTGGTTAATTCACAGGGAGAGGGAGGAGCAGTGGTTGCTCTTGACTTTGTGCCTTATGCCAAAACATCTAGGCCTGCATTAAGTGTTGTACTGAATAAGGGTGCCAATCACCTTTCTCCTTTTCTGTGTGCAGATGAATTCAGTTATAAAAGGACAGCTAAATGCATTGGTTCCTCTGGAAAATATCTGGTATTTGCAGGTGTGTAGCATCATTCATTAAAAAAAGAAGCAAACCCAGATGGCTTGACAAGTGGGTTTTTTTTCGCTGGTGCTGCTGCAGAATCCAGCCTTGAGTGATGATCTAGAAACAGAAATGAATGGTTGATAGGAGCCAATTCAATCTCCACTTCCAAACCTGAGTTCTTCTGTCTCTGAATTTGTCATAGTTGAAACTCTGACTTTGGTTGACACATCCTGTGCTAGCCAGTGATCTTACTGATTGCTAGAGCCCCCAAATTCTCATTCCACTGCAGTCTCCTGTTTAGTTTCCCTGTGCTATCTCAGCTCCTGATGCTCTCTGCAATCCTCTCTCCAGCCCACACAGGGATTGGCACTGTGTGTTTCTGTCTGCCTCTTCCTAATCCTTTTCCAGGGAGGCTTGATATGGCTTTCTAGTGTTTCTGGTTTTTGTGCTCAGATCCTACCAGCTACCACATGGGTGGCTTGGGTCTAAAACAGTGTTTGGCTTCAAGACAGAACATGAAGAGTAACTTACCTTATGAAAACAAGGAGATTTTGCTGGAACAGTTACTTTAAAGTATGCGAAGAGTCAACTGCCTGCTGTAATGTGGCTGTTGGGGCTACAGTTTGTTGTATTGCCAAAGGGATAAAACTATTCTATTCTGCGCATAATTTTACAGCCCATCTCTGTCCATAGTGCTTTGGGGTAGTTCTGTCTTACCTGGTGGCGTGTCTGCTCTGGGAGCAGGATGAAGCACTGGGGGTGTTTGTTCCCATGGCTAGGCTGAAGATGCTGCTCTGCAGACACATTCCCCCTCCTGCCCTGCTGAATATATGGGATCACCCCAAGCCCTGTGTGTGTCAAGCTGATGTATCTACCCTTAACCTCGTGGCTTTTAGAGAGGTGTCATGTGATAGATAGGAGCAAAAGGGACCTGTCATGCCTATGCCTGGCCTATCCATGCTGCAGATAGCAGCATGCTCTGCTCTCTGTCAGAGGCCAATACAATCTATGGGGATATTTTTCTCTTTTCATGCTTGAAAGCTGCATCCATATGTGGGATCCCATCCAAGGTGGAAATTGGACAAAAGGAAGCCGAGCTTGTCTGGCCATGTTAAAATACAGAAATAGTCCTGGTATCTTTCAGTAATGCATTAAGTGGCATGATTAAGGTCTGTCACACGTAATGATCTTTCCACGTCTCTTCCCTGGATGTTGTGTAGTGCTTTGGTTTGGATTCTGTTTTGTGTCTTAGTGTCATCTCAATAAAAAAATTAAAATTTGAGAGCTAAATTTGTGATGATCTTAAGTTATTTCATGTGTGATTATATTAAGTGTATGTTTCATAGTTTTAAACCTGATGGTCACAGAAAATTAGGTGGCATGGATTTTATAACCAGTTAATAAACAATGACAGAGACCCCTAGCACTATACAAGGGGAATGTCTGAGGAGGCCAAGATACCACCCACTGAATGAGGGATCTTGTGTCCCATAGATGAGTATGGTACACAATACCCAAATAGTACCCACTTAGGCATTAGTGAGCAGTATGAGATGGCCTAGAGTTTGCATCAGAAAAGAAAGCTTAATCATTGTCATCCTGATTCTGTAGGTGAAGGGGCCAAGATTTGCACAAGGATGTGCAATTTTTCCAGTGCTTATTTCAAAGTCTGTTTGCACTCTGTGGCACCCAAGACAGACTTTTTCACAGTGGGTTCAGTTAAGATATTTTATGCTTTAAAATGACATTTTCATAGTCTGAAGGAGTCTGCTGTTGATAGGTCTGAGAAGGAAGGGGACACTCCTCTGAAGTGGAAAAACTCCTTGGAAGAAAGATTCTCTAACTTCCTTTCTTGGGAAAGAAGTCAACCTTCATTTCTTTGAATGCCCCTTTGATGCCCTCAGAAACAGTGCTGTGTTGTCAGAGTGCTCCCCAAATCTTGGTTTTCCTTAGATTTAGCCCCCAGGTCTGTATGTCCTACAAGAAGTTTTCATTTCTTCAAATTATGCAGTGACTGTTTTGCTTCTCTTAAGGAAGGCCAGCAAAAATAACTAATAAAGTTCATTAACTGTTAGTGAGATGTGCTGAATGCTTATGCTAATCCATCTGAGACATTGAGCTCACAGTGAAAATCCACATTGCAGTGGTCCTCTATTGTACAATGAACTCCCTCCTATAGAGAGCACTGTAATTCTCTGTTTTCCTGTTGTAATTTGAAGATACAGTAATATTAAGGCAGCAAAGGTGGTTAGCAATCCAGTGGAATTACATGTAAGTAGAGATTGTGTAGGAGAGAATTACACTTAGTTTGGAAAGAAGACAACTTAGAAGATGTTTAGTGGAAATTACGTACTTTAGTAAAAAAAAATAAATCCATTGTTCCTTTCTATTTTTTTCCTAGTTTCTGGGCTTATTATAAATATGTTTATCAAAGGATCAGAAACTGCAGTGAGTCTGCAAGACCTCATATGGAGCCTTTCATGAACACACATTGAACAAACTATAATTGTCTTTGTGGATGTCTTCATAATGACATGTTTTCTGGTTTGGACAAAGGTTCCTAGAAGCCTGAATAGGTGTCATCTGTGACATTTACTATGAAGTAAAATAAGGGCCTAGCAGGGTTAAGTGTTATTTAGACAATAGTCTAAGTAAAAATAGTAAGTTTGCAATTTTATCTCTATAGAGGGTATAAACAAGATCTAAGCTAACAGCAGGTAACTTTCAAATAGATGAAAAGAAATATTATTCTAGCCAGTGTCATCAGGCTGCAGAATTTATCATTGCAATAATCAGAGAGTTGAATACAGCCGCTGGAATAATTTGAGGGTCTGGATAATTTTATGACTAATTACATTTGTAGCTATGCATATTATAAGAGTAATTCAATCCTAAGCTAACAGTTGGGTGAGGAAGAGACCTCCCTCTACTTAAAGCATTTCAGAGTTAGCCCTGAATATTAGGTACTTTTCCTCATGCCTTTCTTCAAAGCCTCAAGCATGTGATATGTCTGAAAGCTCAGAAACAGATCAAATTTGTTGGTATTCTTTTCCTTTCTCATATACTGCCTGTGTTTCTGTGGCAGAGAAGGAATGTTATTGTAAGCTACCAAGGAGGAGGATTGTGAAAACTTCAGCTTGTCTCTGGCTCTACCATTGACTTCTTGTGTGGCATTTGGCAAATTGCTTAATCTTGTGTACTTCCAACTCCCCACCTGTGACAGATGGGCATTTAACAGCCCAGAGATGTTGTGAAAATGAAGTTTGTAAAGTGAAATGAGATTGAAAAAAAGAGACAAAAAGAAAGCAAGGATCTCATTGCACTGTGCCAAATTAATGTATGAGACTGTATCTATATGAGAATGAGTTGGAATGTTAAGGTGAGTCAAGAAGTGTGAATGCAGTGTACACATGTGAAAGTGTAGTAAATCTTTTCCATGAGAAGAGTCCCTCTTATTCTAGAAATGACTGTAGATCTCCTTGAGGTGTAGATGACCTGGGTTATTCATCCTACGCTTAATTTTTTATAACTATCCATGTCTTGCCTCCTGTGCCTCAAAACCCTTCTTGAGGTTCTTCAGTCACTGTGCTGACTAAAAGGCTTCTGAAACCTTGCTACTTCAATAGTCAATAACTTTTATCTAATTTCAAGCAACATTTATCCTCAGCCAGTTTATACTACTTTGATCTTCTAGTAATATAGGCCTTTATATTAAATAGATATTTTTCTCTCCCTGGTGATTCCCCCCAGTACAGTTCTAGGCAGCAAGCATGTCTCCTCCCTTTGGTCTGCTAAAACGAACCTTTGGTTAGCTAAAATGGACTCTACTAATTATGACTTGTAAGACAGGCCTTCTGTTCCCCAAAGATCCTCATAACCCTTTTCTCCACTTGTTCCATTTTAATTCATTCATTTTGAAAGTGGCAGCTCATCAGATTTACATGCAGCATTCCAGAGGAAGCCTATCCCAGATACTCTACATCTGTAGTTTCCGTCATACTTTTTTCCATCATACATTTTCCATCATCTTTATCTGATGGTTAATGTGTCCATCCAGGTTTTTCACTTCTGTCTTATTTTCAAGCAATCACCTACTACTGCAGAAATTCTTGGAGTTAACATAGTCTCTCTCTAAGGCATGAAGCTTTGCTTTCCACTAAAGGCTCTCCTCAGCTGCAGTTGTTCAGGTTCTTCAGGTTATCCAGTTCTTCTAGTATGACAATCTCAGTCTCTCTGCCTGCTGAGGAAAGGATCTGTCTTTTCAGAAACAGAAACTCCACTGAAGCCTGGCTCCCTTTTGTGCCAAACTCAGTCCTCCAAACATTGAACAAGGTTTGTCCCCAATTGACCCTTGAGAAAACCGTGGATTTCCTCCTTTTCTGGCTGTGTCCTTTCTTTCTACTCCATCTATACTCACTTCCCCACAGCTTCAATGTTTACAGTCTTTTGTTTTTTATCTTGGTTTTCATCCTTTTGTGTGTGACAATGGTTCCTCAGCCACCAGACCAAATGCATTACTGAAATCTGTGTGCATCTCTCATTGTTCCCTCTCCTAGAAAATATATTATTTTCCTAAAGAAAGATGACAAGCAGTGTATCCCTTTTCCCATTTCGGTCACCCTCTTTCCATTAAGTATTTGCTGTGAAGTGGGGTGCCACGGGGTGCCTGAGGGACTGTGACTGGCTGGAGCTGCTCCATCCAGCTATCCACTTGGGCAGTGCAGGTGCTTTCAATTCTGATGTTAAAAACACATGGTGGGTTTTGTGAGGAAAATCTGAGGACTCAGGGTCCCATGCACTGAGAAACCTTGCATGCTGTTGAGGTCAGGCTTTCCACTCTGTGTTTGCTTCCTTGGCTCCCCCTCCTTCCAATACTTCAGCCTATTAGAATCACCCACTAACCTAGTTAATGGGGAGAAACGGCAAATACCAGAAAAGATGATGTGCTTTTCTTAATTCCCATTTGGAAACTTGACTGGTTTAAACAGTAAATGTCTCAAGAAAAGGCAAACCTCAGAAAAGGGTCCAAAACACATCTTGCTTTTGTAAGGCTGGCACACCCAGGCGAAGACGGATGAGATGAGTACTTCAGTGGTGGATGGTCTTTGGGGACAAAAAGGTAGTGCCCTGCCAAATCTGCCAAAGTGGCTTTAAGCTGCGGTGCTGAATGGGCGTGACCCAAGTGTACTGTGCCATCTGATCTTTTTGGGTGATAGGATTGGTTAAGGTGATATCCAGATGCCTTCTTATCCTTTGTGTGATGATTTGAACCAAAGAACCTTTGTCCTCTCAGGGTGGGAGAGGTGGCAGAAGAAGAGGGCAATGAGAGGCATGGGGTAAGGGCAGAAAGGAGGAGCTCACACAAGATGAGAAATATCCATGTTTCAGGGAGGGACTAAAGCTGTTTCTCTGAAGTGAGACAACAGATCTTTGTTAAGGACAACAAGGACTAACACAGATCACAGAAATAAACCTGCCTGCTTAATTTTTATTAAAGATCTGAAAAGGTAGAAGGAGAGAAATTTACAGTTTGTTTGGTATTTAGCTCAGGTAATTTTTTTAAAATTGTGTAATGAGAACACATTGTCCAAATTTTCATATGCAGATTCAATTAGTGTTCAGTTAATTAGCCTTTACAGATGAGATTAACTTAATTACATAACACTAACCTCTCTTAATAACTATTAGGGGTATGAAGGCTGCCTTTAATAAATTTAGAAGGCCTATATGTGTTTTTTAAAATCTGAAATGACACACACATAAATTAAACCAAATTGCACACAGAGGACAACCATTAATGGTAATGATCAAAGGAAACAAACTATGTACATAGCTCAGAATCAGTCTGCTTAGAAGTTCATGCTGTGTTCCTCCTCTTGTCTGCTGGCATCCTAGTGATTTCACTAGGATTATTACTGGAGATGATGTACAGTCTGGGGTTATTCCTTCAAAGAAGGTTGCAGACTGATACAAGGTTGCTTTAATTAAATGTTGGCTTGTGTTAAAAAAAAATCATTTTGGGTACTAGGTTATTAGCAATTTTCTTTTTCAGGTGGTCTAAATAAAAAAGATGTGCGAAAGCTCATTGAATGCTAAAAATCTGATCCATAAATGTTTTTTATTGTCATTATGTACCATAAATAACTGTATGGATTTTTTTATCTCTTGATATGAGGTGTGCACTTGAACAATGACACTGTGATTATTACTATCACAATGAAACAGAGAATCACATCTGATATAGGGGGGTAAAGGTGGAGCATATATGGGACTACTTATGGGATGTGGCATCTTTGCCTTCTGAGTCACAAGTTTGAGTCCAGGGTGTCTTGGTAAAGTGATTGACATCAGATAATATCTGATACTTTTCAGAAGGGAGCAACAAAAGAAGCTTTTTTCCCCTTGGCTGTTCTTCCATGGGTAATGTTTCCCACTTGCAGTGAATTTTGGTGGGCCCATCACATCCATCTCCACAGAGCTCAGTAGCTTTTGTGATATTCAGTACACTACAAAATGCAAGGGCTACCCTCATTGCATTCTTTAGGAACCGTTTCATAGTCCAAATTTTGAGTTACTGTCAGGAGCATGCATCTGCTGGATCCCAGCTTTGTGGACCCCTTCAAACCATTTTTCTCATGACCCTGAAGTAGCATAGTTAAGTTCATAAACCACATCATTTGTTTTCCACCTGCAGTAAGATGAAATGTTCAAAGCAACCTCCATATAATCTGAGTAATCTCCCATTTACAGCCTTGAGATCTGCAGGATCTAAAAGGAATAGGTTGAATATGCCTCATGTTAAACACCCCAAAAATCCAAATGCATTGCTTCTCTATGAAATGCTGCCTCTTTCTGAAAACTTTGGCTTAGTGCCTACAACCATTTTCAGCAAGGAGGGAAGATGACATTGCCACAGATTTTTTCCTTGCTGTGAGGAGCTAGCAAGGTGAATATGCAATGAGGAAGAAAATTGCTGAAGTATCTGTCTTGGAGTGTCAGAGTCTATCGAAAAAAAGGAGAGGGGATACTTGAGCAATTTCAGCCCTTTCATGTATGCAGCTCAAGCTGAAGCTTCAACATTCAGCGTCTCAAGAAAAATGGCTGGCAATGACCAGACTTTGCTTTGTCTGATGCAGACACAAATCTTGTTCTCTTCCATGGGGTTTGTGCCTGTATCCCTGAGAGCAGGATTTGGTCTTATGAGTGGTTCTATGCACAGATGCAGCCGATGATACACACTCAGAGGGTGCGGAGAATGCAAATTCCCTGCAGGGAGGCAACCGCCAGCCATGTAAACAAAGTACCTTCTGGGTGTGCAGCAGTCAGCTCACTTGAGCTGCTGTTTCCATGGTGTACCAGATGTTGTAAAATATACTTTCTTCAGGGGAAGAAGCTTTCCCTACCTCCTGCATTATCCAGTCTGATGATGGACTGTCCTCAGGCTGGTACCTCATTGTATGGGCCACATGTGACAAGTTCCCCTGGCCCAACCATTTTCTGAGTTGATGATAGCTCATATTCTGCAGCTTCCAAACAAAGAAAAACCTAAGTGATTTTTTAAAACTTGGAGCATCATTGCTAACTATGCTTTTAATTGTTACTACTGAATGTTTAACGCACAACAGTTCTTCCTGATGCACATAGTGTCATACCGTAATACTGGGTGTTGTTTTGATTTTCTGTTTCCTTCTGTTTTTCTAAAAAACCAGAATACATATGTTTCCATTTCTCCCCGATTATTCTTTTCCTAATCCCCATGTTGCTTTGTTATAATTCCTGGTTTAGGGAGGTTAAAGCCACTGGGTACAAGTCAGCAGGTGCCGTTTCTGAGTTTGACTGCAGATCATCCAGCGGATAAATACGAGGAAAGGAAGCAAAGATGGGGGTCTCTGCTCCCATTTTCTTGTAAAATAGCAGCTGATTGTGAGCAGGTGCTTGGCTTTGTCATAGGTACTAAGTACAAGTGCAATTATAAAACATGGACAAGTCTGCAATAATTGGTTGAAGCAAACCAAACTCAGCCAGTATAAATAAGTTACCAAAAGCACTTAAGAGGCTTGCTGTGCTTCAAACATGACTCAGGAGAGGAGAAAGAGGATGTTTTCAGAGTACCTGTCTACTGGAGGCCATGTTTGGGGATGAAGCCACAAAACTGGCAGAGCTGCGTCCATGTGGCATTATCCCCTCACTCTGAGTTCTTGCAGGTTCATTGGCTTTCCTTGTGGCTATCAAGAGCAAACACAGGGGCCTTTTTATGGATCCAGCTTCCTCCAGCTGAAAGGTGTACCTTGGTGTGTAAGGGATGCATTCACATGCTCTCTGCCTTGTCTGTGGTCTGGCCACTACAATGCCATAAGAGCTGCTATCAGGTGCTGACCAGGCCCCTGAGGGAGGCCAGGACAGCAGTGGGTGCCAGGGGGGAACAGTGGAGGCTGGAAGTGGTAGGTATGTATGTGCAGTGCTGCACGGCATGAGAAAGTATCCTGGAGCGTAGAGAATGAAGGCTTCTTCTATTCCTGAGGATGCTTTCTTACACTCTTTCCCAGGTGCTTTTCACCTCCTTCTCTTCCCCCATCCTGCAGCCTAGTACTTCTCACTTTAGGGAAAAACAATAAAGTGTGGTTAATTTTAAGCCAGTGCAATTATTTAGGAGTCCTGGAGGTGGAAAATCAGTTACTGGTTAACAGACCTGATTTGAAATGTGTTCTGCCTGACCCCCTCCTGTAGTGAGCCAGAAGCAGTTCTTCCAAGAAGCTGGCTTTCTGGAAGGCATTTCCACTGAATCATTTAAAGCCTAGGCTTCTTGAAAATGTTAATATCCTGCTGGCTCACTGGAATGCAGCTGGTGGGTACAGCAAGTGCAATACCTATGTGCGTGCTTGCAATCCAAAGCACAAGTGAGCAGGCAGGGTTCAGGCTGCAGTGTGGGTGTCCTTGCTGAAGGCTCAGGCTAGGAGGGCAGTGGGCTGGAGATCAGAGCTGATTTGGCATGGTCCCACAGGACTGGCAGTTCCTCTGCCCTGCCCAGCCAGTGCAGCTGGGATCCAGCAGTGCTTTGCACCCCTGGTGGGGCTGTGCCCGGTGACCCCGAGCCGTGCCCTGCGTGGCGCTGGTGCCGCAGCGTGGCTGGAAATGTCAGTGTGTTTGTGCAGCTTGGGGCTGCTCTCCTGGGCACAGTGGGCAGAGTGTGCCCGTGGGCTGAGCCTGCTGTACCAGCCTTAAACAGCCGCCTGGAGAACAGTGCTGCGTGAATCTGACCCCAGGATTCCCCCTTGCATCAGCAGACAGCCTTTACAGTACTGAAAACTCATTGCAACTGCAGGCTGAAGTCCTGCAATGGCTGGAGTATCTCTATAGCAAAAACTCAGGTCGGTGTGAGTGTATGTGTGCCTTTTCCCCTCCCACGGTGTCTGCAGGCAAAAGCCTTTTTGAGTTAGCTGTATGTTTTTCTGGTATTACAAAGGCTTTGTCCACCTTAGTTTCTGTGTGCTAATGCATGAGGAATCTTTTCTGTTTACCTTAGTAGTGAAGAACTTCTCAGGGGAGAATATATATTCTTTTCAGGCAATACCCATTCTCCTCAGGCCGTCATCTAATCCATCTCTTTCATAATTTTATCTTTAGTGTTTTTTCTTACATGTCATCCTGTGATTTTTGTAGCTAAAGGAAAATCTGGAGTTCTTGCCTTAAACTGGAGACATATTGTCCTGTAGAATAAAGGTATTACAAGTCCAGGATTTTAAAAAAAAACACAACTGTACTATAAGAATAAAAGAAAAAACTGAGGGACTCTATGACAGGAGGACTGTAGGTGGTGGCAAATGCTTTGCTAATTTGGACAATAAGTTAGCACCCAAGGGTGGTAAGTCAGATCATTACTTTTGATTACCACATTTTCTTTTGCTCAGTGTGGTACAGTACTCTCAAAGTATACCCACATTACATGGGCTTGTTTATTTATGTCAGCAGTAGATGTATTTACAGGAGTTTGTATTGTTCTAGCTAATATTCTGTGGTGTGTCATAAAACACAAGAAAGATTCAATATGAGACATAAGTATCCTACTTTGTTAGTGAATTTTCTCTTAAGAATGAAAACAGATCAGATAGTCTGTCTTCCATTAATATAAATGCAGATTAATGCAATCAAATGTGTTACTTTTTCCATATACAAGTTGCAAACACAATGGAGTACAGTCCTCAAATATTGCAGTTTCATTAAAACAGATCCTTTATCGTTCACTTAAGGGGATATATTTTGCACACCTTCCTTAGATTGATCAATTTGAATTCATTTAAACACTAACAATTGAGTACAGTGGCAGGTTTATTTAGCTAAATGGATAACAATTTTCATCAATTATGAAAATGAAAGACAGTTAAAATACTAAAAATTTAAAAAAATAAATCTGCTTACTATTCTGCAGAGTGTACCAACTGACTGCCTTGTGCTAAACTCTGCCTTGGCAGGTTTGGGGATTTTTTTAATAATGTGAATAAAACCAAAATAGGATGACCTTGCCATATTCCCTGTGCTTCCCCTTTGTGTAGTAACTCATATGCTTATCCCCTCACGAATTTCTCTTTTAATTTTCCTTCCATTTGCATATCTGAAAGAGAATGGAGTCAGGACCAAAATGATGAAGTTAGTTTAAATATAATAAATCATGAAATGGTAACAAATTTTGGAACATTGGTTAAAATGTGTTTCATGGCTGTCCAGATCTTTTTTGGGGTTGAGATTTGTTTTTCCAGCCATCCTTTCTAGACTCTGTATTTGTCACATATGAAGATTATTAGAAAGGTGAGGTTATGAGTTAATACCATGGTTCTCCTGGCAGTGGTTCAAAGCTTTGGGTGAGTGGTAGAAACAGTGTGTAATAGAGCTTCTGCTAAGCATTTCTCTAAAATACTTTGTTATTTTTCTTTCTTCCAGGGTTTTTGGGAAAGCCACACAAAACTAATAACAGAGTATGGACCTGTTTGTGGGTAAGCTTAACAGTGCTATCAGCTTTCTTTTGTCTGTCTCTTGCTCTTTGAGTTTGTTGGTTGGGAGAGGAGAAAATACCAAGATAGGATGTTCATCAGAATGCACAGTGCAGTGTTTCAGTTTGGGGGACAGAGGTGGAGGTGGTTTGATTACATGCAGCAAATACTCTTGGCTTATTTTAGTTCAGGATTTGGCATTGGACTTCATTTTTCTCTCTCTTATTTTAATTATGCACATAAAGTTTAGTCCTTTTCAGAACTGTACAAAGCTACCAGCCTTCAATATTCTCTTTTCATATGCATATTCTTTATACTTACAGTGAACAGTGGAAATAATAATTTGTCATCTTAAAAACCCCTCAGTTTATGAAATAGTATGAATTTGGTTCAGCTGTTGCTATCTATATTTATGCAAAATTCCTAAACTTAAAATACAATGAAGTACAGATTAGAAATGAGGCATTCCTCTCTCTATAGCTCAGCTGTGCTATCTTAGCAGTTTATTAGAAGTAAAGAGAGTTTAAGCAGTATATCTATTCGTAGAAGCCCTTCCACATTTCTGTGAATGTCATTTCTGTTCCAAGAACTACTTTCCAGTTGTCATCATTTTAAGTGAAAATGCAGTTGTCCCGTGGTATCTTCTATTGTTGTGGTCAGTTGGCATTTGTAGCATAACTATTATTTCAATGTATAAGTATCAGGCAATATCCACAAATTATGAAAATGTCGGGTTTTTTCTCCCATAGTCTGCAAGGAGTTTAAGATACTTGTAATAGAGCACATATGAATGTCTGTGTGTGTGTGTACATATTTGATTACAAAAGATACCAATATGCTCTGTATGCTCTTCCAGCAAAAAAAAAAAAGCTCTAGCAGAAAGAAATCAGGCTCAGGCATTTGGTGCTCCAGTCACAACCGCCTTGTGGCACTTATGCTCAGCCCTAAGGACAAAGTGCTGCAAGAAGTGATGGAAATAATGAATTCCAAGGGTTAGGTACTTGTCTAGAAGGAAATAATACAGTGTCTTGTCTGGCCAGGAATGGGAAAAGATATTCATTAATGCTGTGGCAATTTGTATGTTGTGTAACAAATGGAAAGTGACTGTGGCTTATTATCTCTGTGACCTTTGGTGTGATGCCCTTAAATGACAATAATGTAAGAACACTGGCATTTATTCCTCAGTATACTTCCTTCCTTATTAATATCATGCCTATTTTTTTTCCAAGCTGAATTTGAGACAAGTTGCTATTTAGTCATGTGTCTGCTCACTCAGCCAGGCAAGACTATGTCATTGGAGAAGGAGATGTGTAATTACAGTGTGTGAGCAGATAGAAAGCTTCATTTCTCCAATCTACTTACAGAATGCTAGGGAATGAAATCTCTGTGAGACTTGAATGGACTGCAAAGCTGGATGATGATGTTGTGGTCAGCCAGGATAGTTCTGCCTCTTTGGGATTCTCTAGGTAGGAGGAGTGAGCACAGGTGTACTTCATTTATTGCATGCATGGAAAACTCAATTTGTGAGGGGTCTCGGAGTCTGACAGAGAAAAAAAAATGCTGTTTTTCCTTTTCTCCCAGGAAAACAAAGCTGGATGCAAACAATGCTGTGTTTGAGATAAGGTCTATTTGCAGTTGAAGGAGGATATTTTAAAACCTGGCTTGCAAGCTGCTTTTCAATAGGTGGGGTATGTGTCAGGGGGTATTTATCACAGTCCTGTCAATTAAAGAAATTCCTTCTTCTTCCCTATAAGTCTTCAGTGTGATTCTTTCTGTGGTTCTTTGAAGTAGGCAAATAAATGGTAGGTGTGTTTATGTGTATATTCCCAGCAAAGTATTGGATCTGGCAGATGGAAGAAGATGTGGCATTTTTCTTTTCCCAGATTGAAAACTGCTTTCCAATAAGCATAAAGAGCAATGATCTTTATTTCTACAGTGGTGAAGTGAGTTGAATACAAATCTTTGGAACTGAAGCCTTTTTTTCTTCCTAAGGTCACTTGAATAGTCTGAATGATACCATCACAACTGTTTTCTTTTGTGTGTGAATTGGTTTCCTTGACAACAGGATGTCAAATCAACTTTTCAGCTTTAATCAAGTCAAAACAATATATCCCTTCCATTCCAAAAGGCCTCAAGTCGGAGAGAATTATTTCAAGTAAGGCTTTTGTAGGTCACAAAAGCTTTTTTTTCCCTTTGCTCCCATGTGCAAATCCAAAGGAGAGGTGATGGTACTGATATTTTATAAAGAGAGACAATGCAAATAGTCATCACTTGTGAGTTTGTGCTGTGAAAACTGTTTTTTTCATACAGAGGTGGCTAAGATGGAGGCCAAGGCAGAAACAAACAGCTCTGGCTTGGTGCAAAAGCAGAGATGGAGCATTTCTATTCAGCAGGGTAATCTAAGCCACTGATGTGACTTTTGAAGAGGTCCTGCAACCGAGTGAAAATCTTTGATTTAGCTATAATTTGGAGTACCTTCTATAAAAATAAAATATGTGTGCTATTTCTTCATAACAAAAATGAAGTTGAAAACAATCCTATTTGGAAACAGTGCACTAATACATATTAAGATTTGTCCTGACTATTCCCCATGGCACATAAGACTTCTGCAGGAGAGTAGCCCTGTTTGCTGTGGAAATTATTGATTTATGCCACTCATTCTTTTGATGAATATTAATGCTATGTTACTTTATTTTCACCTCTGCCATACCCAGTTGTTCCATTTCGATTGTCGGTTAATGGCTACTGATTGGAAATATGTGATAAAAGCAGAGAGAGAAATAAATAGGGACAACATATTTTATGGAATCAGGAAAACAACTTCTACAATGTGAGAGCAAGTTAGTTTTGCTTTCTTTGTGCACTTAATATACATTTGACTGCTCTGCTGCAATTGCATCATTATGGCCTTACAGGACCATAAACATGTATGGCTGATTTGGAGTAAAAGAAATCTGCCAAAATAACTAGTATATTCTTGGCCCAGCAACATGCTACCAGTGATTGTAGAAAATCACTGACACATCCCCAAGTGGGCAGTTGATTGCTCTGGGATGAAGGAACTGCTTTTGACTGTAGCAATGCATTTGGATGTGGGGCAGAATGTAAGAGATCATAACACAGAACTCACTGTATATAATCAAAGAGTGAGAACGGATTAAAATTCAGTGCAATTTGTGGGGGGACAATGTTTCTTCATGTTGTTTTTAATCTGAAATAACTTGCAGCAGGTCAAACCCTATTCTTACTCTGCCTTGACATGAACACTCAGCTTTAACCTGCAGTGAGGAACTCTGAAGATGTCTGTAGTAGAAGGTTGTCAGTGTAGGTGCTTGGGGCTTTTCACTTTTGTGGATGGGACATGTGTTTCTGGGATTTGAGCATGTGGAATTTTACTCAAAGCCTTTTCCTTCCTTTTGCCGCCATCAAATACCTTGGGACAAACCTAAGGTGGATAGGGCAGGATCTCCTGCAGGGAGCAGCTGATGTCTTCATCATGGGCTGAATTTAACTGAAGAAACAATGCTAAAATTTATAGCTATTTTAATTTCACAAAGTTTTTTAATTCCTCTATTTCTAGCCTTATTCTGCTTTCTGTGGAAAAAAACGTAATTCCAGAAAAATTCCAGTATTATCTTTGTTTCTGAAGGCTCATATAAAGAAATAACTCAGTTTTATGAAAAAATGTTATCCTATTTGATTTCCTCTTTTGCACTGATGGTAGGGAGGTCTAATGGACTTACTACCTCTCTTATGGTACTTCCTTTAGTTTGATATTTTGAAGAATTTACTTTTTATATTTCAACTAGAGGAAATCATACCTGGACAGTAATAGGGAAAAACAAGCTTCCTGTTGTTGTTTTATAGCTCCTCATAATCTCTGTTACCTGTGTAACCTGATAGGGAATTTTGGTAGCCTCAATTGCCTGGATTTTTGTCCTCTTAAAAAGCAGTATGTTTTTTGGCCAGTGTTGGATCTTTCATATTTCATCAAGATTTATTTTCTTCTCACTGCTTTCTTCTATAGGTGTTGTGATAGGGTTCTTTAAGATTGTTGACCAGCCCCAGAATTGCTGATGTGGGTTAGAGTTATCTCTTTATTCCATTAACTACCTGCAAATTGTACAGTATAGCAGAACCCCTAACTTCGAGCACATGAGTAATCACATTAAAGTCAATGGTATTACTCAACAGGCTTCAAGTTAACCAGAAGTCTGTCTACCTTGCTGAATCAGGGCCATAAAAAAATAATTGCATTTGTGCCTTAAAAATATTTTTAGTGTTGTTGGTACACATAAGCACCTAGTTCTCTTGTTCCTGGAAGAAGTTAATGGGCAGAAAAATATTTCTTCTCCCTCCCCACCCTCTCTTGATAGCATTTTGCATGTAGACAATTTAGTTGCTCTTCTGTGAAATGTGTTAGCCATTCCCTCTGAAACTGAAAATATTATGGCTTAAATGGACAGAACAGTAGAACAATCTTAATGCTTATAAGTTAAACTTTCAGGTGCCTTTTTTTATATATGTATTATTATTATTATCATCATTATGAGAATTTGTCAATAGTAACCTGTTTTTTAAAAAGTTGTCTTTTAAAATGTAACTGAAACACAAAGATACTCCTGGCAGAAGCTCCAGGGCAGAATTCATGGTACAATGCTACACCTCAATCTGAATCTCCACACTTGTCCATAATTAGGTATTGGTTATAGTTAATTCCAGTGGTTAAATCAAGCTGCTGGAACAAGTCTTGTGAGTTACTTTTGGGTATATTATCATCATCAGTTTCTCCTCTTGTCTCTAGAGTTAACTGGTCTTTAAAACATAGCCTTCTGTGGGAATGATGCCTAAAGATTTACCCAAAAGTAAAGATCTACCATACTGTTCTGAGAGCTGGAATCTGTGCCACTGTTACAGGTGGAATAGTTTTTGTGACTGCCTAATCATTATTGGAGTATTTTACATTCTGCATGCACGGATCTGTGGGCTGCAGTTTATTGGCAAAATTTATGGTAAATTAATTGACTGGTTTAATTCTGGCATGTTTCAAATGTTCTTAGTCTCTGGAACACTGCAGATTGATACCTAGTGTACTAGTAATGTCAAAGGTGTTTATTGATGAGCAGCGCATAGCCACAGACAAATCTGTGTGGACTGTGATCCCCCATGAGAACTGTGAACTTGAGCTTGTGTACTCTGTGATAATTCTTGATTTGTTACTATAGCTTCTGTTTGTCCCAGTAAGGTCCAGGGATGTTTGCGTTCTATGCATTCACAGACAGAACTCAAAAGCCCACTGAAATGTCACAGTTCCAGCCCTGAGAGCAGGCAAAGCCATTTAGATGGAAACCTTTCGTGCAAGTGGTAATCTTTGCTCTGCACAAAGCTCTCCCACTCCTCTCTGAGGCTCCAGATGTTGCTCTGGAGTGGCTAAGCTGCAGGCATTTGCTCACTGTTGTGCTTTTTTCCCATTTGTTTCCTCCATCCAATCCCTTCATGACTCTGCTGCAGCTGCTTAAGCCAATATAAGTCGAAGACGTGATGTAATCTTTTACACTTCTGGAAAGAGTGTGAAATCCAACTGTATGAGACTGAGAGCATTTTATATGCTCCTAGCAATGCAACAAAGGGCACTGCCTGTCATCTGCATAGTGTTCCTGATACTTGTTTCTGTGCTCACAGTGTGTGCACACTGCTGAGATTGTAGCTCCAGCAAATTACTCTTTGTTTAGAGGAAGATCTCCTGGTTGGTTTGGCCTCACTGAAGGATTTGGCCAGTCACGGGACAGCTCTGTGAGGTTGGCCAAAACTGTGACAGCTCCTAAGATTGACAGTGGAAGCAGGAACAGGCCCTTGTACCATATCTAAGCATCTGAGGAGCCTGATTAAATCTTGGTCTGCTTCTCTGTGTTCATACAGCAGCCTTGGCTAGGAGGAGGTTTGAGCTCCATTTTCTCCTGCAGAAGTGTTTCTCTTTGGTTCCTTTCATGCTGGTACTGTGCAGCATTTAACTGTTGAAGCATAGTCCTTATGAGCTCCATCCTAGGATTATTTGAAGTTTCTTTTGAAAATATGCTGTCTGAGGAGTGTTTTACAGCTAATATACAGCACAGGTGATCTTTGATCTCTGCTGCCTGCTTCCTAGCTAATTAATGGTTAAAATGATAGCTTTAAAAGGAGTGAAACTGCTGAACAGATTGCTTCTTATCATATTACACCTGCATACCACAATGTGTCATCCTCATTCAAGGAAGGGGGAGGAAATATTCTGAGTTACAAAAACTAGTTCCTTAGACTTAATTTCACATTGCTCTACCATCTTCATTATCTATTGGAGCCCATATTTGTTAAACTTTTTAATAAGCTGTTAAGTCCACCTTGTAATTTCCCCCCCACTCCTTTCCATCATTTGGAAAGAAGCAGGTGGAGGGCTTTTAAAAGACTGAAAAACCTGAGGCATTATTTCAATATACCAATCTTCCTTTTGGATTGGTAAGTATGGGAAAACAGCAGTGTTGTAGATTTTGTTGTGCATATTAAATGCTTTCATTAGAATTTCCTCCAGCACTCCAGAAGTACTGATGCAAACCTAAAGCAGATACATGCAATATGCAATGTTCAGTAGCTATTAATGGTCTCTGACTTCACTCGCTATGTATCTGATTATGAACTGGTGTTCCCAGTGTCAAGCATGGTAATTTTTTAATGCATTTCTTGAATAATTTCCCCTTACTCTACATAGAGGGAGGAAAATGCATCATGCCTCTCAATGTGTGTGTGTGTGTGTGTGTGTGTGTGTGTGTGTGTGTGTGTGTGTGCATGTCCCCTTTCTTGGCAGCCTTTGAAGCAGATCAACTTTAATGCTCAATTCAGGAACTTCTGCCTGCCTGCCTTGCTCACTCCACAGGAGAGTCAAATTCCTGCCTCTCCAGTTGACTCTCTAATGCCAGTTTCCCCTTCTTTCTGGCAGTCCAAAGAAATTCAAAAGAAGCTTGTGACAGTTTTGCGACTGTGCTATGAGAAGCACCGGGCAAAAGGGATTTTCCTTTTCCACAAATCCCACACTGGGTCTGGAGAAGGATCCAGAGAAGAAACCGCAGATCACCAGCCTGTTGTCTGCAAGCCTAGCACGGGCTGGAGCATCCATGGCTCTGTCCCTTTCTCACCAGTAGGAGCCCCAGGATGCAGTTGCTTGTTAGACCCTCTCTGCACATGATAAGGAACCCTTAGGCAAGACCTCATGGGGCCTCTGCACCTTCGGACACCAAAGCATTGCACAGGAATGGATTGGAGATGTCTATTAATTAGTTTCTTAAAAATAGTTGTATTTTCCTTTGTGAGGGCAACTACACTTTGCCAGATATCTACAGAGGTGTTTCCAGTCAAGTGCTGCCTTCAGTGTTACTGTTAAAGTGGTGCCTTCAATGTCATGGTTCAGTTTGGTGGGGTTCGTTCTGGTTTTGTTTTTTTTCTATCCATGACCTTGACTTGTAGGCTCTGTGTTTATGCTTTTTCATACTTCCTTCCCTCCCCCACTAAATATTTGCACTGTGTTTTTCTTTCTCTTACTGCTGTCCATCCTCTTTAGCTCTATGCTATCTTTCCTCCATGCTCTAATTTTTATTCTTCCCAGCTTTTGTTATCCATGTTGAGTTGAAAGCAGTAACATGGCCTGACAATTTTAACATCATTCCAAGGTTTTTATGTAATTCCATAAATCTCTTCATTACTTTTTTATTGTTTTGTTATATATAGGTTTTAATTTTTCCCTCTACCTTACTAGTCTGTGGATCAATTTTAGTCTACAACATTTTAGTAGTAGAAAGGGGAACAAAATATCTCCTTTTTCTTTGTTGGTTTGGCACCATCCTAAAATTACCCTTTTTCTCTGTTTGACTATCTTTTTTCTTTCCCTGGAGACTCTGCTTTATGTCAGACCTTCTGCTGGAAGTGAACTGGGTATGACTTCATCAGGCAACAGGCAAAAGTATACCCCACTGCAGAGGAAGAAGTTGTTTTCATGTTACTATGTTCATTTTTTTTTCCTGTCTTTGGGAACATGGGATGAGCTGAGGCACCATTACCCCTGGGGATTGTGAATCTTTCTTTCCCTCCAGTAAATTTAGTGGCTAAACCTGAAGGCTGGTCTTGAAGGAGGATTTTAGTCATACCAATAAAATTCTACAAGTATAATTTGAAAAGCTACAGTAATGTCAAAAAACCTTCTATGCAGAGACACAGCAGCTCTGCAATGACAGACACTGCATCAGGGAAAAGACTGACAGTGTCCTTCAGTAATTATTGGGGTATACTCCCACAGGAGTTCTTTCTAGTCTAACCTTATTAAGATTCAAATCATGTCTTGTCCCAGAATCTCCTCTCTGCCCCATGCAAACAAGCCTAAAAATAGTGGTCTGGACCTTCAAGCTGTTGTTTACTTCAGTGTAGCTTCATTACAGATATAAAGTTATTGCTATTTGAAGATCTTGACCCAAGTTTAGGTCTCTCTCATGTTATATAACTTCAATTTTTGGATGATGGTACCTCCTGAATAAAATTAGGTTTTGTGCAGCAAATTTGAAGACATACCCAGACCTCTTAAAGTAGTTTACAGAAAAAGGAGTGAGCTGGGAGCAATGTTCTGACTCTGTAAGGTCTAGCAGCAGACGTTTTATCACTCAACAATAATCCAGGCTTTTCTGTCAATGTTGGAATCTATTTTATTGAAAAAAGATCTTGGCAAGGACACTGGGAATTGCTGCAGAGTCTTTCAAAGTGACATTATGAGAGGATCTTGGTTCTTCAGGACCGTTTATTGTACGGAACATTGTATGAAATACTCTGTGTGGAGGGCCAAAGTAAAATGTTACCAAAGCAGCCTAACAATTTTATATGTTCACTGGCTGTCCATTTAGGCCAGTAGGAAATAAGCTATGTTTGGGGCAGGAGAAACTCAGTCTCCAAGTACAGTACAGAGGCAAATATTAAACTAGGTCAGATGGCAATGTAACATCACATGGAAAGACACTAGTTTTGAAATATTAAATTCTATTAAAATAATTTAAATTTTTATTTTTGAATTAGAGAAGTATATTACAAAATGGGAAGATTAATATTTGAATTACCTAAACTTGCTCTTACTACAGACACGTATTTTCTCCTGTCTCAATGGCATTTTCTTTGCTTTTGTTCTGTAACTAATACAATTGGATTTTCATCAGTAGTGAAGAACAGAAGTTTGTGAAACTGCAATAATTTTCATCCTGTTCATTTCCTTAACAAAATATTTAAACAATACACAATTTGTAAGTGTTGGAGCAGACCCCTTTGATACACCACTGTGTTTATGCGACTCACAGGACTGCTCTGGGCATTGCATTCAGTGTATTTCCTAATCTTTTGCCTCTTTGGGGCTCACCATTTTGGATATTGGATTTCTGCAGGCAGCTGTACTTGTACTTTCAGGGGCTGGCACCTCTGAAATCCACAGGCTGTCCCTGCTGCCAGAGGAGTGGAAGCAGTGGGTTATACTGAGGTCAGAGGATGGGGAGTGTTGCTGGCAGTGCTGACCCTGCCATGCAGGCGTCATTGCCTACATACCGCCAGGTCTCTGCTGGATTTAAAAGGCTCCAGGTGAGAAGAGCATAATCAATAATTGCAGAAATTAAAAGTGGTGTCTTCCCATGCCTTCCTACCTTTTTCCCCTTCCTTCTTTGCCTACAGGACACAAAGCATCTGAATCCCCCAGACAATTGCTCATGCATTTACATTTTCATTTGCTTGGTTTATAGCAGGATTGTTCCAGCTTTTGGGAGGGGCAGCTATCAAAGATGTACAGGCACTGCCATTGTGTTTTATTGTTCCAGTCTATTTTTCCCTGTGAATGTAGGTGGGAGTTTTTCAGTGGGTTGGTTTTGTGGTTTTTTACTTTCTCTTTCTTCTAAGAATTTATAACCCTTTTATTGTCAGTCTTCAATCATTTTTGATAGATCAATATATTTACTTCAATGATGGTTCATCCTACAGTTGTGCTTGTATATTTTTTATTTATTTTTTTGCTTTGTTTATAGGGGTTATGAATAGATTCAGGGGGTTGTATCTCTGCTATACCTCTGTCATTGCATGAGGATCAAGTGCTTGAAATTTTCCCAGTTCATTTATATTTAGAAGGAATATGAGGTGTTTACATTGGTCTGTCTTGAAATCTATTGTTTTTTCCCTCTTTTCTAAGTAAACTTTGAGCATTTAGAAATGATGTTTTTTTTCAGAAGTGTTCTCAGAAATCTTAATCACGACTGCTGGTGTTTCATGTACTGCTTCATTGAACTGTTTGGAGGCAAGGGCTCTGGGAGACTGCTCTAGCAGAATCCAGGGATGTGGAGGGTTTGGGGAGTAGCACAGCAAGGCAGAATGGTAACGAGGACTCAGAATTGAAGCAGGTCCATGGGAATCCTGTGGTGTCCAGCCAAGCAGCTATGAGTGAGGCAGAGAGGAGAAATTCTTGAGTCTCCATCTCACTCATGTCCCCAGGCAGCCAGATGTGGACCTGGGACAGCTGTGAAGAGAGCTCACACATGTTCAGAGCAGTGTCACTGTGATTTGCTGTGTTCTGGCTGGGGCTCAGTAGAAGGGGTGGGTGAACATGACTCGCCAATGAAGGTGAAAGGGTATGGCTTTGGAAGAGAGGGCCACATGTACTATTCCATCCCCAGGGATTTGGGTTGTTTCATGATAAAGTAATGTGTATGCCATTTGTTATGCCTTTCTTCCACCACAAAGAAGGGAGCAGCAAAGGAAGTGTGTTTGTTACAACTGATAGTATGTAGAACTTGGTAAATGGAAAATAGGTCAACTAGGTAGTGCTCTCACAGTATTACAGTTTGAAACATGATCTGTATCTTATGACTACACATTAAATATGGTAAAAAAATCCCTGAACCTGCATGGATTTCAGTGAGGTTTAATAATTTAAACCAGATGAGCATATTAGCTGCTTGTAGGATGTAATCCCCATAGTTGCCTTACCAGAGCCATATACACCCTGGGGTTTGGTGCATTTATTCTTAGGCTGAAATAATTTGCCATGTTATGAAAGCTGTGACTCAACTACTTCTCAGCAGTGTGTTGTCCATTTGTAACAGCAGATTTTCCTGGAAGTCATTACTTTGGAGCACCATTGTCAGCTGTACACATCACTCCTGCTCTTCTTGTCCTTTGTGGTACAGATTTGCTCGTTGTTGTTAGTGAGGATGTTACTGCTGATACACAAGCTATCAGGTTTTTCTGTTCTTTTCTTTCTTTTCTATCTCTGTTGAATTGCAGTTTCCTTTGTCTTCTGTGTGGTGCACTGAAAGAGGTTAGGAAATTTATCATGGTTATTTTTAATGGGTTTTTAAAGTTTCTCACGACACAGATTGAATTGATTCAGGAAAATTTCCTGGAGCTGTAGCATTGTACTATTAAAAATAATTTTATCATTGCAATTTTTCTGTAAGAAAATACATCTATTTTTCTCCTTCTATGCTATAACAAAGCCCTGCTTTCTAATGTTTCTGCGTGGTCAGATATTAACCATTTCCCTAGATAATTTAGGTGGGTCATGTGTACTGCTAGCATTTTTATTGTAAGGAATTCTGCTAGTGGTTTCATGATAAATGCATCAAGCATTGGGAAATTACTTTTATTAGTGTACATTTAATAATGCTTTAACAAAATAAATGGGTTTGTGTGTGTGTTTGTCTGAAGAATGTACAGAAAAAGTACATGCTGCTATAGGTAAAAAATTCATCTTTCCTGTGTGCATTTGGTATCCTGTAGCATAAAAAAGTACATTCCCAAGAGCTCAGTAGGTGGTTACTATCTTTTTTTTCTTTGTTTAGACATGTTTTTTTAGGTAGATCGTACAAGAAAAGTGCATCCCAATGACTGTCCCCCTCGTGGCCAGTCTGACAAGCCTTTCCTTCCCTGAGCAAGGCTGTCCATTGTTGGCCAGGATCTGTGTCTTTATTGCACACAAAACAAATGAATGCTTGTGGCTTCCCACTTATGAAACCCTGCTTTCACTTGCTTAAACTTCAGATATTTTCAGACTAGTAACCAGGACCAAGTCAAAGTGTTGCTTCTTATTCTACAAGACAGCCTATTGCATGTGTAGCTACGTGAATTCAATTTGGCTTACTCACTCCATCATGCTATGTTTATGATGCAAACCCCCCCTCCCCCCGTCTATTCAGTCCTATCTATTATTGAAGAATTAAAATATTCTAATATCAAGACAGTTTTATTTCAGAAATGCATGCATCTGCATTAACACAAGCAGAGCAAAGGTATTAAGAGGGATGGTATACAATATAATGTAACTCTCATTGATTTAAGATCAAAATGCTAGTAAGAAGGAGTAGACTGAAAGAAAATTATGTACATGTTTATTTCAGATACATTCAAAAATAAAATATTGTTTTGTCCACCACTGCTGATTCTATTTACAGGAGGCAGATGAGCTGTCATTCCTATAAAGAAATGAAAGATAAAGTGCAGAATTAAAACAAACAGAAATAGCCTACTGATTTTGAATGTCTCTGTTCTGAATGCTGCTTTTGAAGACATGTATGAGGATATGTCTTTTCAGCTGATAGGAATACTTGGTGTGTTCTGAAAGCCTTTTCTCCAGGGCTAAAATGGCTAAGCAAAACTGGAGAAGTGAAGAACTCCAGTTGCACTTGAGTTCTGGCCATGATAAGTAAAGGATGCATGAGATGAACCTTGCAGAAGGACAGTTATGGTTGGTTTTTCTGTGTACCCTGATGTCAGGTCTCGGGGAGGAAAAATAACATAAACTTCAATTTTATCATGGTCAGAAAGGCCTTATGACAGGCAGCAGTCAGATCACACAGGCTTTGTTTTAGTTTTCCTGGAATGTTTGCTTATATGAAGTTTAGTGATGGGTGTATAACTATAAACTTTATTACACTTGTTTTTTTTTATAGTCAACCTGCTTTATCATCTGCTGTATCTTGTGATGTTGTAGTATCACAAATTATATTTAAATCCTTTGACCATCTTCCTGTTTTGTTTTCTCCGTATGGTCGCACATATGCTCTCCTCTTTTTGTCTCCTGTCCCCAAATTTTTCTTGGATTCTGCACTGTGACACACACATGCTTCCCTGTTTTCTGGGACACTGAGGATCCTCCCTGGCTTCATGGGCACGTGTTCAGATAGGTCCCCCATACCTTGCTAGAAAGCAGTCCTGCATTGCATTCCCCTCCTCCACATGTTCTCTCAGCCATATTATTCGATGTAGCATCACAGTCGTATCCCTCATCTTCTGCAAGTCTGCTGCTCTGTCTCCATTTATCTCGTATGAAATGGCTTTAGCCCTGCCAGGGTAATGCTGCCTGTTGTTTCCCAGAAATTGCTTACCTGTCTGTCAAAGGAAGCTGCTTAGAGCTCCTAACTAGAAATCGGGATAAGGATTCAGTAGACCCCTATCCCTTCCTTGCACGGGAAAAAAAAAAAAAAAGACAAAAGGTTACCCTTGTCTAGATGAAGTAACATTGTCTGCTTACCCTCCCCAGCCATCTTGTAAGTTTTTTCTTTTCATTCCACTGTAGAAATAGGTAGCACTGTTGAATATAAATAATAGGCTCATACAAATCCATACAAATGAGCACTGTGTTCATAATAGCAAGTAAAGTTTGGAGACACAGAAAGTTTGCTATCTTTCAGAAGTAGCTTTCCCTAGAAATAATAATCCAGTGTTCTGGAAAAAGTAACCTGATGGGTTTTCCCTCAGGGTATGACAGAGGAGTAATTTAGTAGTGAATTAGGTGCAAAGAGCAAAAGATGAGACTGTTCTCACGCTGCATCTCGAAAACCCGCAGAAAGGCCAGGCACAGAAATATGCTGAAAGCCACAGGAAACGCCTGCTGCACCATCACATGAGGTCAGTCAGGCATAGCGTGCTTTAGCGAGCGCAGACAAAACAAGCTCTGGTGAAAATACCACAGTCTAAACACGAGTAACAAAACACAGACTAATACAGCCCAACTTGGTGGGAAGCGCCATGGGAAAAGATTTAGAAACATTCTTCTGGCACTCTTGCTGAGGTGAAGAGCTACGAGGACTTCCAGCGTCACCCAGTCACAATAGCACCACGCACCCACGCAGGAGGAGTGACTGGTTTCTTATTAATATCACAGTACTTCTCATTTCCAGTAGCATCCTGTAAAAGCAGTAGCCTATTTACAGCTTTCATTTGGCATTAATGAAGTGGAATACTGATGTAGCTAATCAGCGCTAGCGGTATGATGCAAGCACGCGGAGCGGCGGCGGCAGCGGTAATCATCTTAGCCCAGTTGGCAGGATAAAAATAACCCCTGCCAGCGCTGGGAAGTGGCAGCTCCCCGGCTGTGGGGGAGCACAGCCCACGACCCCGTGGCTCTGCTCTGCCCTGGAACCCGGCTTCTGCTGCAGCCCACCTGAACGGAGAAAAGAAACAATTGTTATCCCTGTCCTTCCCTTTTGCTGCTTCTCTCCCCAACCTCTGAACGTGGGTTTGCGTTTTTCTGCTTGCACTTAGGTCTGGACTCAGATTGCCCCAAAAACCAAATGGATGTAGATTGCCGAATATGCTTGTATAATTCAGAGGTTTGTTGTTTTTTTTTCTTTCCCTCTTCGTGGCACTTTGTGAGCTTAATTTAATCTCTGTCATTTCTTATATGTGGGTAAATGTCATCTACTTCATTTCATGAATGAATTAACACAGCCATGCAGAGGCTGTGTCTCCTGCACTGCTCACTTGGAAGGGGGAAGGGATTAGTAAATGTGTGTGACACCCTCAAGTTGCTAAACCCTGAGGTTAGAGATGCTCAGAAACAGATTTCATTTGCACCCTGGTATAAGTTACTTGAAAAGAGTCATCAACTCTGTACATTGTAATGGCCTCAATCAGCCCTCCTTCTCTTCACTGTCAACGTTAAATATATTACTTTAATACCCAAGTCTCTTACTGGACCTGACAAGGGAGGAGCTCCTTTAAAAACATCTGTGCTTTTAGTGGTGGGGAGAAGATAAATAATCCCAGAATTTTCTTCCCTTTTTTTGATACTTCCTTAAGCATGTCAGAAGGCAGAGGCCTCCTGGCAAGGTGTGAGTTTGAGATAGCGCAGAGGTTCTTGGTATGTAGAAGATAGCATTTTTAATCCCGAGTGTGTGGACAAAGAGTTGGGTGCATAACTGTACAGAGCAGCACAGGAAGTGTGTGTGAGCAAGCATTTTAGGTTACGTGATATTTTTAATGCACCCAGGAATTAAATTAATAGTCCCATGTGCTTATTTGAAAGCTTTCACAACATGAAAAGAAATGTAGTTCATTGAAAAATGAAATGGGGAACAGTTTATTCTTAAATAGAAATGAGTATGGCCATGCCTCTTTTTTTCATGAATTTACACAATGAGCAGGATTAGTCTCTAGATGAGGTGTGTGAGTGTGTGTGTGTTGGCAGAGCTGTGCTCTGAAACTTTTCTCTGTACCTGAGACTTCTCAGCTTTACCAGGGCTTCATTTTAATGTGAAGTAATTTCACCTGGTTATAGGGTATTGTGTTTTGGGGTGGTTTTGTTTGGATTTTCCTCTCTTAAATTAATGTTAATGTGTTAATGGATGTTTTGTAGTTCTCTAATCTGCAGATACTCAACTTGTGAGTGCTTTATAAAAGTAGTCTGGGGAAGCATTTTGCCAACTAGAGTCACAGCCTAGGATGCAGAACAAATGGCACAGGAGTTAGTTCCCAACATTCCCAAAGAAAGCTGTAGTGCAATTTCCAGGGGTTCGTAGCAGCTGAGAAGCTCTGTTTTCACAGGGTGTGAACAGGAAAAAAAAAAAATAAAAAAGGTGATTGCTGGCAATTCCCATCTCCTCCATACTTGACTGTCCCCCAGTCCCTCAGATGGAAAATGGGAGATATTATTTGTTTTCCTCAATGTTGTTTCAGGTTATTTAAGTTGTAGCCTCTACAGGCCTAGAATAAGATTTCTACATATTAATATCTCCTGTCAAATTAGGATATGGGGCTCTTGAACACCTTTAGCTGCTAATATAACATGAATAATACTCATGGTACTTGACAAATTTGTCCCACTCCTTTCCTTTCCTCTCAGCCCAAACCAACCCTTTCTGTGCAGACTATGTTTGGGTTTTGCAGCTGTTCATTATGTATTGCTTAGTCCTACCACATCTGAATTGCCTTCGAGCACTGAATGGGGACAGTGCTATGACAAATCAATTTTCTGACCTTTGAAATAATTAAGTAAGTAAGGCTGGGCTGCAGGCCTATTTTAAACAAGCATAGTGCTATTAGTTTTTACCTTTCTCTGCCTGCAATGAAAGGGTGTCTCTAAACAAGAGGCAGAGTGATTGAGGAACTTCTTTTAAGGAAGAGTCACCTAAAATCAGCCTTTTCCCACCATATCTCTGTGTCTTTTTACACCTCTCCTTCTCCCTCCTGCTTTTTTAAAAAAATTGTTCTTTGCTCTTCCCTGAAGAAAATAACAATAATAAAGTATTCTATTTTCATATGGCTCTACAGATGATCTTGTGTACTTAACCAGACCACAGCATAGAAAACAAGGCCTTGCTTATTGCCTAACAGCATATATATGTTTTATGATTTATGTGGTTGTAATACATGGGGCTGATAATAGATAGGAAGATCAAAGTCTTCTGTGAATTGACAGCAGTACTGTAAACAAGGTGAAAGGGTTGCAGGTGTTTCCCACATGGATGTTACACAAAAACATATGGCCCTTTGCCATAAGGTACTGTATGTGCTCTCCACCTTTTCCTGTGTAACAAAGCAACGTTGCTTTGAGCTTTGTTCAGAGAGCACGGCCATGGCTCAGGAGCTGGGAGATGCTGTTGGCAGTAATGTCCATGCAGAGTGGCCAGGATGATCTTGGGAGCATGGAAAGGCTAATGCTAAATTGTTCTTTCAAATTAAAAGTAGCTGATTAATCCTCTTTGTCATCTGATAACAGAAATCTGCATTCTGGAGGGATCCCTGTCAAACATTGGGAAGGAAGATGATGGGCTGAAGTGTTTCAGGAGAGACTGTGCAATCCAATGTGCCTTTTGTCTCACCACTCCTACTTGCCAGGCACTGGATGTGGGGTTGAGACACCTAGACCACATCTCTGCAGAAAGTGATGGTGGTGCAAGAGCAAGCCTGCAGATATCATTGCTGGATTGCTGTTTATTCTTGTGGATAAAAGAAAAGATGTGCTTAGCGAATGACTACGTCATTGTAAAGAGGACTGCAACATCCTGGGTGAACCCTGAGCACAAGAATCTCTGTCTTTCTCATTAATTGCCTTAAGAGGGGTGCTTGTCTGCTCTTAGGAACAAAGCTGCTGAAGCTGGGTGTGGTGGGTGTTTGTAGCCTCTCCAGTTATTGAAACACTTTTAATGAAGTTTGTTTTTAGGCTCAATACCCTGTGACAGAACCACCTCCTTCACCTTCGAGCCCTTTGGCAATCTTTGCTGTTTTCACAGCTTCTGGGAATATGTCCTCTTCTGAATGCTTGTGAAAGCCCTTTTGCCTGGCCATCCTGGGGATGATGGCTTGTGCACCATCAGCCTGCTGGGACAATGGCTTCTCATCCACATTTCCATCTGCTGGAGGAAGCTCACACTGTACTTGTGCTGTTGATGTACTGGTACCAGGCCTTTTCTGTCTCACCATCCAATGGAGCTAAAGCTACTGGTCCAAGATGGGAATTTCTTTCACTGTTCTGGAGGGCTGCAGTTTAAACTGAAATATAATAGAAATTTCCCCAACAGCATAACTTGATTAACCAATGCCTCATCTACACAGGAAAATGTGTCTCCATGTGTGGTTCATGAAGTTTATTTTTGCTGATGTGGCAGTGTTACAACTGATCTCCATGTGGACAGAGGTGCATTGCCCCAAGGGTGTCATGCTGCGTGCATGAATTCTTCCTTTTCTGCATGAGCAGGCTAGGTATTCCCAAGTATTTGCTTTACACCCTGAAAGCCCTAGATGAAAATATTATAAAGTGTTGGGTCAAGCAGTGTAAGGGTACAGTAGCTAAAGGTAGGGCTTCTGTGTGTGAATGAGCCCTGTGGAAAGATTAACCTAGGAAAAGTTAATAAAAAGTGCAGCCCTAAATTATTCATGAATCCATTTGCAATGTGCTTGCCCAGAGGCTTTTGTTTTTCTCAAACTCTTATTTATTAAAATCTGACAAGAATATCAGGTTTTGTTCAATAATAAATCTAAGTCTACATGAGACTAGTGATATCCTTATCCAGTGATACAGAATCAAAATGAAGTTACATGGCAGGGGTGAATATGTTATTTACTTGGGAAGAATAGATTATTGTTCAGGAGGATTTTATCTTTTACTTGCTATTTCAAAACAAGTGAAAAAACCCCAAAACACCTAGTTGTGAGATAGCCTCTTGTTTTGTGACTGGAGCCTTGATTCTTCAAAGGATTTAAAATATATTAAAACTCAGTTAAGCATCTTTCTGGCAACTTTTCAGGTTCCAAACACGTGTTTGCTGAATGAAATAGCTCAGGTGATCTTGTTTTGTGCTTAGTTCTACTTATCCTTTTTCCTTAACTTCAGGGAAAGACCATGGAAGTCATGCTTTTGGCTTATGGATTTTAACTTCCAAAGTATGTCCATACACAGCTTCATCTTTTTATGTCCTAGAAAAGGTTAGAAAGATTGTACACAAAAAGTAGGAGAATGGAAAAAAGGCAGAAAGAGAGATTTTACTGTTTGGGATCCAAAAATGTGTGTGCTTTGTAACAGTCATGCCTTAAAAAATGGCAGAACTTTGCTTAAAAGTCAATTTAAGTAGTTGGTTGTTTTTCTTTTCCCCCCAGCATCTTCAATTTATTATTTGTAGGGGATTTTTTTCCCCCCTTTTTCTCCTTCTCTGCCCTAATTTATAACTGCATAAAGAAAGGAGAAACAGGTGCCTATAGCTAGAAAGTTAGAGAAGAATAAATGAAAAAGAAAGAGCTTAGCTGTGGAAAGAGAGCTGGGAGTTCAGGTGACGGGTCTGAGTTGGAGGATGATGAATAGATTTGTTTGCATAAGCTTGGCTTCTGAGTAACTTTCTCATAAAAGCAGCTTGAGTAGGAGATGCTCCTGTCCCAAGTTTTTAGTCCTGAATGCTTTCAAGCACAAAATGCACTGTGACTTAAAGACTCCTGCTGTGGGTATCATCCTGTTATCCCAGTGGATGGGAGCTGGAGCTTTGCAATTTCCCAGGTTTGAAATAAACTAGAAATGTGTCTCCCTTGCACACACATGATTTGCCTGATGAATCATGTGGTACCCCTTGCTGGTCAGAGTTAAACTGTCTGAGCAGACATAACCAGCTTCCGACTGAGATTTGGTGTCAGGAAGTTGGTCCCTGTGAAAAGCTGTTTGTTGCAGGACCATCAGTGACAACCAATAAATGTGACAAGGAACTCACTAAACTTGGAGGGAAGAAAAGCGAGGTATGAGCATGAGAGGTCAGTATTCATGGCCGGTCATTCTGAGTAGGTTCAGAGCAACATCTTTGCCTTGAGAGCTTGTGTTGCCTTTCTGATGACAGAAAACTGTACAAAGTACATGCAAAAGTTCTGTGCTGAAGTTCTGCTGAAGTCTGTGATCAAAACCCTCTTTAATCTGAGGTATCAGCTCTTTTTTATGCACCTATGAGGATTCTGAATAAAAGTTTGACCATTACAGACACCTACTTTTGCTGTGATTGAGCAAACTGGGAGGGGTGAAAAAGGTTTACCTTGATAGACCATACCAGCCATATCTAATGTTTCAGTAGAGCCTGTGGGTTGCAGTTGGGAAATAAAAGTTCTCTCTGGAAACCCACAAGAGAGGAAAAGATGATGTCTTCCTTCTCAAAGAACATTGTGTTCTTGTTCTTCTCTGCCATTTGTTTTTTACAAGTTTTGGTGGTAGGGAGGTCAAACTGGACTGTGAAATCTTACTTTGGAATCAAGATAATTGTCTGATTTGTTTGCTCTTGAAGAAATCAGGCTGCTGCAGCTTCATTGCCATGGGAACCCCTAGTTACTATATTTAATCCAGCCTAGGGTTTGCTTGTCTATTTGGTTGCTGCAATGTTGACAGGTGATAAGCAATATATCGATACGGAGCTATAGCACCAAAATGATTAGGCATGGATATTACTGTGGTATTGCAGCATCTGTGGTATTGCTCTTGTCTTCTGCTGTGAGCTGCTGGCCCTCCAGTGCCTGCTTCCAACCTCTTTCTCTCTCCTGGTGGAGAAAAGAAAGCTGGAGTTTTTGGTCCAGCAATCAACAAAGGTAGGGACTGCAAGCAGCCTCTGCTTGCTGGTCGTGATTCTTCCTCCCCCAGCAGAGCAGCCGACCATCGAGTGCCTGGCAGGCCTTGCAGGAAATGGTGCTGGAAAAGGGAGCTCTGCACCTGTAGAAATTGTAGGCTTGACATGGGTCCCAGTCCCTCTGCAGCATCCACAATGGTGTGTCGTGGGTTTAAACTAATAACTAAGAAAATTACTTACTTCTTGCTGTGAGATATGGATTAGAACAAGAGCAAAACAGGCATAAAAATTAAAAGGAATAAAGAAAGTTTATTGACAAACTACAGTAATAAGAACACCAGAATAAACTTCCAGAAAAACCTTTTTCAATCCCCTATCTACTCACTATTCCCTTGTTCACATGACAACAGAGACAAAAACTTTGGAACTTTGGTGGTTAAAACAGTCCCAGTTCTTGCTACAGTCTTTTCACCAGTCTTTGTAAAGAAACAGAAGTTTCTGCCTGTTAATTTATGGAGTTTCTCACAAGAAAACTATTTTTGTTATAGTTTTCCATTGCCCTGATACCAGCTGCCCAGAGCTGCTGTTATCAGAGCCCACCCCTCCCATTTTCACATCACTCTGAGGTGTGTATGGGCCATGAGTCTAGG